>NW_027468663.1:12172094-12562094 GCF_046254945.1 Alosa pseudoharengus | reverse complement strand
GCCAGAGACTCGGAGTAGTTCTATATCAACCATAAATAGCTTAGTGCTGTGAACAACAGCAGTCTACCTTAGTTGAATATTCTATTACATTTAATCATAGGCTATTGCAATTTAATACCATTGTTAGCTGTGTTTATATTGTCATCATGCCATATCAGTGTAAAATTAAATAATACTAATAAAAAAACGTTTGCATTCCTAAAAGTATTAGCAGGGAGTCCCAAAAGTATATTTTATTAAAAAAAGGGTTGAACTCTGAATTCTGTGTCTTTGCATACACAGCTCAAGTTGTGAATATCCTACAAATAATTTAAAGTTCTCAAACTATGAGAATTTTATGAAGTGCTGAAGTGGTCTGAAATGACCACCATTCTAACTTGGGGCAGCCATGGCCCACTGGTTAGCACTTGGACTTGTAACCGGAGGGACTGCGCCGGGATTAGTGTGTGCTTCACCTCACTGTGTGTTCACTGTGTGCTGTTTGTGTTTCACTAATTCACCGATTGGGTTAAATGCAGAGACCAAATTTCCCTCACGGGATCAAAAAAGTATATATACTTAATACTATACTATACTTTCAGTCACCTGATGAGAACTTTGTGAACTCTTCTTGAACATTTGAACGAGTGAATAAAAAATATAAATAATTATCCCAGAAAGTCCCAGAAATATGACTTGAATAGAAGTTAGTTAGTTATTAACAATTAATTGATAAACTTGTAAAATACTTTGAGCACTGATGCAGTCAGCATAGGCCTCTTACAGTGTTTGATAACAAACGCAAAACAGCGCCACACCAGTGGACAAAATGAGTATTACATGTGTACTGTTAAGACTCGCCATAGAGAATGAATGTATAAGTATATATACTTTTTTGATCCCGTGAGGGAAATTTTGTCTCTGCATTTATCCCAATCCGTGAATTAGTGAAACAAACACAGCATACAGTGTACTGTACACACAGTGAGGTGAAGCACACACTAATCCCGGCGCAGTGAGCTGCCTGCAACCACAGCGGCGCTCGGGGAGCAGTGAGAGGTTAGGTGCCTTGCTCAAGGGCACTTCAGCCGTGCCTACTGGTCAGGGTAGAAACCGGCAACCCTCCGGTTACAGGTCCGAAGTGCTAACCAGTAGGCCACCGCTGCATGGGGGAAATTGCGGAGGTTTTAGTTTGACGATGTTGTACTCCCGTGCGGGCCGGATGCTATATACTACGGACATGTTTTGGGGCCACCCAAAATTATGTGGCGGGCCGTACTTTGGGGACCACTGGATTAGAGTGTCTGCCACTGTTCTGTCCTGGCATCGTGTGTGTGTGTGTCCCTCTCGAGAGAGCATTAGAGTATAATGACGAGAGGTAATGAGCTGACGTGCAAGACGTGGCAAGATGGCTGACTTTCACAGCCTTTAATGGCTGATTGGATCATAATTGACACACAGGAATACCCTCCTCAATATCAATAGAGCTCGCGACATGACTGGCTAAGAACTGCCAGCAAATGTGCAGCTTTTCTAGTTTCTAGCTTTTCTTGGAGTTTCTCCAAAAAAGTTACAGCTGCTGCAAGAGTTTTCTTTTATTTCTGCACACCTTTTGTTCTGAAACTGAATATAGAGTCTATGTTGGTACATGACAAACATATTTAAAGCTAACGTTGTTTATCTCTCATCATGATGCATGTGTCTCTCCCCAGCCTCCCACAGCAACCTGACTCCCAAAAAACATCCAATTGCAGGGCTAGGTTTGCCTCTGTCGCGCCTTGATTTTATTAGCTGGCTGGATTACCTGTTTTATTCCATATGACACACCATTACTCAGGAAAGGGGATCTTAATGGAAAAGACCACAGCAAGGTCACAGTGATAGCTTAATTGCGCCCCCACAAGTGCTGTAATTGTCAATTATCCATTTTTAATAGCTATTTATAGGGGCAATTCTCCCCGTGATTCACTTTCCAAAAGCTTTTGTTTTAATTGATATGTTATCTTAATTGATGTAATTAAAGTAGAGGAAATGTATGCACAAAGCATGAGGAGGAATGCATCACTTGAGAGCGCATCTGTAGGCACAGAGTAAATGAGAGCTGGAATATTAAAATTAGAGATGTCAGTGTACTGCATGTATTCATGACATGCCATTAAGAGATCACTGCAATGAATATTCACAACACAATCTCCTGCAGATAAGGATAGTTACCCAGCATGATATGTGTATTGCAACACTTATACTCCGCCAACAGTGATGGTTTATTGAAATGTAAGAAAAAGTAAAGACATTTTACAGGTACTACTAGTAGGCTACTCCTACTCAAACTAAGCACTTTAAAATACATGTGCTAGGTTTGGCAACTAACTTGTGTGTGTGATGAGGGATGTGCTGAAATGCTATGTTTGAATCCGCTTAAAATTTTACAACATACTTTGGTCAGAATGAAGCTGAAAAAACAACAACTCTAATTTCCCTGTTATAATCTCTTTATAGAACAAACAGCTCAATAATACAAGTGGTATAGCAATATAATATGGACATGCACTGAAATTACTTGTTTGAAAACATGGTAGGCAGTCCTTCTATGGTCGTGCAGTAAGAATCTGTGTGAATGCCAAGCAAAGACCTTGTTGATACACCATTAAGGGGACATAAATAGTTATATGGGATGGTCTGAGGAGGGGTTCAGACTTCAGAAGATGAACGAGGATGAACGAGGATCTGCTGCAATAAGTGTATTTGGATTCATTATGTCCAAGTGGCGTGTGTGTGTGTGTGTGTGTGTGTGCGCATGCTGTTGTATACCCACAACAGTTTTAAAATGCATTGTCTGCTTCATGCTGTGGTATATTTAATCAACACAGCTAAGGAACAGCAATCTCAGAACTCTGTGTGAAAAAAAAATAATTATGTATAATTTTCTTTCCCTTTAATCAACCCTACATTGCTCATAGGCGACCCTTTCACATGGCCCCGGTTTGTAGTGTTTGTTTGTTTGTGTGTTTTATTATTCCCTCCCACTTGGTGTGTCAAGTGATACTGTGTGACAGTAAATGTATATTTTCCTGTGTCCTTGTAAAGGATTCATCAGCGTGAGAATCTTGTTTTGGTGGCAGCGTAATATCATTTTCACCCTATGATACAGTTATGCTTGGTACCAAGTCTATTGAGTGCTTTTTTGAGTCTCTTAATGGAATGAAAGTAGTTTTTGCCTCTCATTCACTCAATTTGAACCTGTGTGACTTGTGTGGAATTTAAATTACCTCACCTATAATGGCGGACAGAGAGGTGACTCCTCTTCAAGACTGTGTGTGTGTGTGTGTGTGTGTGTGTGTGTGGGAGGGAGGGAATAAAACCCTCTAAACTCTATGTTGAATCAGATCTGGGTTCTCTGTGGAGTTCATCAAATTTAATTACGATACATATAATTACCCAAAGCAATCTTTGGCGAGGTAGGAATAATCGTTTCATGGGAGACATGGGCACCTGCAGGGACGTATGGTAATTTAGCGCCAGTGTAAGATGACGGGGGGGGGGGGGGGGGTCCTTTTGTCCAACCATTCTGGCTTCCCCCAGGGGAAAGTGGTGGTGGTGGTTGTGTTGGCTGGCACACAGGAGCCTGTCATTTGCCATTCAGTGGGAAAATTGATTAAAAAACAGCCAAAGAGACCTGCATGACAGATTCTGTCATCCCTCCTGCTGTGCCAGACACAGCCTCCATTTTGGACTAAAAAAGAATGGCAAAGAAGTGCTGTACTTAAATTAAAGTAATGGGTCTTCTTGGCTAGCTCTGAAGATATTGCTGATGTTGGCACACATATGTAGTCAATAGATTTCCATGCTGAATGGTATTGATTGTTGCTTAATATGTTTGTTTGGTTCCACCGCATGAGAGAAAAGTCACAGTTTAATTGCCCAGTGATTGTCTAAGAACTATACAGTAGAGTCTGCAAATGTGAATCTAGGTCATCTGAATTTAATCTACTGAACAATGCCATAGGGACCCTAACATTGGGGAACCAGCATCTCAAGATCTAAACCAATGTGTCAAGATGTAGAACTAAAGATGTGTATACTGTACTTTATACTTGAGTCATACTATGTCCTGTGTTTATCCTCATACTCAGCAGTTATTGTGTAAACAGGTTTGCACTGGGAATGGAATCCTTGATGGAGAGTACAATGTACAGTAAAAATGAGATATAAAGCAGTGAGAGAGGAAAGTGGATATCTGTGAGAAAAGAGTTGCCAAGATGGGCATGAGATCGAGGCCTTTCATTGTGTGTGTGTGTTGGGGGGGGGGGGCGGGGGGCAATGACGCTGTTCATCACACACCCCTGCTGAATCTAATCCTGCACCGAGCCCCGTTTTCAGCTCAGCCCTCGTCAATTCCTCTCCCGAAAATCAATGAAATATTTTCCCACAGAAATGATGTGGAAAATGTGAAAAGATCTTGCAGTCAAGGTCCTTCTCCGCCGTCCTAATTAGTCCACAAAAGGGTCCTTTGTTTCTTTTTTCTCCCTTTTTGACGTTTCTTTTTTTCAAGGAGGAGAAGAAGAAGAAGAATCCATGCCAAGGTCAGTTGAATCCCACCCTCTTCTCCAGCCACCACCACCCCCCCCCCCCCCCCCCCCCCCCCCCTTCAGAAGTTTTAAACCCGCTTTTGAACCCCCTTTAAAGGAGCATGGCAATTGACTCCGTGACATCATCACCACCCTGACACTTTAGTGCTTGCAGCCACAAGCTTGATGGAGTGTGTGTGTGTGTGTGTGTGTGTGTGTGTGTGTGTGTGTCTGTATGTGTATGTGTGTGTGTGTGTGTGTGAGTGTGTGTGTGTGTGTGTGTGTGTGTGTGTGTGTGTGTGTGTGTGTGTGTGTGTGTGTGTGTGTTTGTGTGTGAGTGTGTGTTTGTGTATGTGTGCGTGTGTGTATGTGTGTGGAAAACGTGGAAAGTGGGGGCCACAGTCTGTGGCAGTCATTGCATGACTTCAGACATGACTGCATCATCTTGCCTCTTCAGAACTCTTCAGAAGCGTCTCGGGTGTGGCTTTGCTCTACCCCAGCCGAGTCCACTTTGAGAGTCAAATCTCCCGCTCTGCTGCAGGCCACCATGGCTCATGTCCAACACTTCCCTGCTCCATAAAAGCCAATCAGACACAATCTACAGGCAACACAGCCCACAAGTCCCTTTGTTTTCCAATTTAATTGTACAAACTGTCCATTTCAGTTAGCGAGTGTGTGCCACAATACTTTTATAATCTTCTGTATAACACCTGATAGATCTATCACCCTTATTAGGTCAAGTAATAAGCTAGAATTAAGTAGTTGTTCTTAATATCCACTGATAGCTCCTTCTATTGCACAGTGAATCTATTTAACAACTGTTGTCGGAGCCAAATCATGGCTTCTCACCTGTGAAGCCCACTGCTGGGAGGACAGGTAATTTCTCCGTTATTGCACTGGCCATCCACTCTGCCTGAGGCGAAACAGTCTGTCCCAAAAGAGCTAAGGGAGAAATGTGTTCTGCCCAAACCACACTAATGGAGTAATAAAACACACCCATCATCATGCAGTAGCCGTCTCCTGCCAGGCAAGGCCGGACTAATCATCCAGAGCATGTTGAAGAGCTCATTTGTTCCTCCTGGAGAAGCCAAAACCACCAGCGTTTCCAGGAGTCAGTTGGCACCTGTCAATCAACAACGTGTGAGCCATGCTGAGCAGTGGACTCCACAGGCGGCGCGGCGCTGATTAGGGCGTGGGTTCAGGCAATACAGACATTTCTGCCTGTGCGTGGGTGACAACTATATTGGCTCCCCGGAGGTGCAGTGGGAGTGAATGGGGCGGCCTCCTCCTCCTCCTGACAGCCAGCCGGACGTTCCAGAAGCCGTCACAAGAGAATGAGCCGCAGAAGACAGGCTGAGGGTCTCCCCTGGGACCGACGACAAGGCTCACTCTTTAGGAGGGGAAAGGAAACAACCACAGAGTGGCAATCCACACTCAGACCCACATAGACAGTTTTTTAACACTCATACACAGTACACACATACAGTACTGACACACTTGCACACTAACACATACTTACACACAAACACATTGACACATACATAGAAACATACACCCACACACATACAGAGGAAGTGTCCTTGTTTTGTTGATGGACAGGTCCAGATCCACACATTTTGTTTTGGTGGCGTGGTTCCCTTCACACGCTGTCTGTGGCTGGCGTCCCTGCTTTAGGCAGGTGAGTGTGACGGATGACAGAAATAGAGAGTGGCAGGGTCAGTCTGGTCTGGCCTCACCTCTCCCCACCTGCTTTGGGATTCAGCTCACCCATCGCATCCCCTGCCCGATCCCCGGCCTGATTATTTATACGCAAGCAGATGCAGTCCCCTCCACACCGGCTAGCACTCCACAGCTTTCTCTACAATTAGCTGTGTAGCTCACGAGAGATTCTCTCTCTCTCTCTCTCTTCCTTTCTCTCTCTCCCCCTCTTTCTCTTTCTCTCTCCCTCTCTCTTTCTCTCTCTCTCCCACTCACTTATTATTTAGCATTCTTCGGAACTCTGCACCCCTTTTGAGGGCGATGACTGCGGCCGGTGCTCTGTCAGAAGAAGTTTAAACAGCAGCCCCCAAATGAGATGCAGACTGCAGCCCACATCCCTGATCCTGAGAGCGTTTGAGCGTTTGGGAGAGTGGTCCCACTGGTCCCCTGCATAGAGAAGTGAGCTAATGGTTTATGAATGCCCCACCCCACACACACACACACACACACACACACACACACACACACACACACACACACACACACACACACACACACACACACACACACACACACACACACACACACACACACACACACACACAGACCACTCTCGAATCCCCTTGCCTGCCCCTCCTGCCATATCTGAATGCCAGCGTTCGCACAGGGACTTTATTAGGCCGATGAAAGGCATGCCATGTGATGATTGAATTTCAGCAGAAGAATCAAGCAACCTCCTTTGATGCATACACACTTGCACACACACACACACACACACACACACACACACACACACTTTCCCCAGCAACTCGCGCTCAACTCCTGCACCGTTCCCCGCCACCAACTCTGGCGGCGTTTGAAGACCTGTCTGAATTATTTAGCTGGCCCAGGGCTCCAGGGCCCCACTCCCCATCGGCTCTCTCTGCATGTGATGTTTAAGAAATTAGGGTGCGAAGCCTCGGCCTTCCTCCTCTCCCCTCGCACCTGCGGTACAGCTCCCTCCCTCCGGCTCCCGAGGTCTTCGTCAGTGATTTAGAGAAAGAGCCGTGGCCCTGTCATCCTCCACTAGTCATTATGTCCCGGTCTATTACTGTGGCATGAACACGCTTATTACTGTTGCATGACAACTCACATTTTATCGCTGGCTTTAAAATGCACTTTGTAGGTGGTGTGTGTGTGCATCTTGAGTTGCTCGTAGTCAGTGTTGGGATCTGTACCCCCAGAGCTAGTCGAAATGCTGAATATTCTTTTTTCCTTGAAATGATTTCATTCCCCCTCCTGAAATATTTATTAATTTGCTTTTAAAACGTAACGCGTATATAAAATAGCTGAAACAAAGGAAAACGGAAAGGCATGCTGTCAATGAGGTCATGCTGCTGAAGCCAAGTTCAAACTCACTATAATATGCGTCACTGCAGAGATGAGCAACGCACGCGCACACACACACACACACACACACACACACACACACACTCACACACACACCTGGACGTAAGGCGGCTCTGACAGCCTGTGAGAAAAATGACACTCCACCACCAGCCCTAAGCCCACCAATATAAGAGATCATAACTAGGGGATTTACAGTTATCCCAACCTCACAGACCTTTGCACTGACCCGGCTGAAAGGCCCAGCCTGGCCAACGCATGTAACTGAGCTGTATGTTTGTTTGTGTGCGTGCGTGCGTGCGTGCGTGCGTGCGTGTGTGCGTGTGTGTGTGTGTGTGTGCATGTGTGTGTTTATTGAAGGGAATGGAATTTGTAAATGTTTATTGAAGCTTTGGGGTACCACTCAACCCTGACCAAGAGTCTGAAGACGTCTGCCCTTTGCTAAGACCTGAGGCCTCTTGATCAGCACCAGAATCCCTTGTCTCGATCAGCTCACCACAGCGTGCCTCCACTCCAGTAACAGAGCAAGAACACCTCCAGTCTTTTAAGATGTTTTATGTGTTCAGACTCTCTGACAGCATAACAGTCCTCTGTATGTTACAGTAATAAAGCTTTCAATGGAAGCTAACCTGGATGGGCACATTGAATTTGTATTCTTTTCCTTTACACGTTACCCCCCCCCATAGGTTTGGGGGCATTTATATTGGCACCATGAGGTACAGCAGTGCCAACTGTCTCACCTCTCACTCAGTAGATAATTTAAAGCCTGGGTTAGTTTGTAAAGAGTGTATTCAGAGCTCCGTAACACTGCAGCTAATAGGGTCTTATACACCCTGCTAACCTTTCACAGCATCTCTTTTAATTGATGAGAGAAAAAAAGTGATGTGTGCTTTCACTTGGCTGCATTTCATTTAGTGGTATGCCGTGTTTAATATGAACACACACTCAGAATTCATGTCGTGTTTCCAGTGTGAGGAAAAGGCTGACAGTAAAGGTAATTATTGTATCCCCTTATTAATATTCCAGTCTGATATCACCTGCGCGGCACAGATTGGAGTGAAATATTCTTTTGAAAAGGAGCTGCTGGACTTTCCGTGCCTAATAATTACGTTTTGCGGCCGAGCTGGTGTCGAAGCAGGACATCAAAAACATTGTTCCAGACAACACACTGGCTGCTTGCTAGTCTAGATAAGAGGCAATCTGGGCTCCTTGGGTGATGCGTTTGAGTCCTAATTGCTGTAGTGTGCTCAGGGGGGTGCTGCCACGCACTTTTGATAATCAGGATGGCACATTGTCAGAAGTTAGGAGAATGGGGGAGAGCGTCTGACTCCTGCCAGAATCTCTGCTCCACACAGACTCTGCGTGATGGTGCACAACCACATTTTGCTCGGTTTAATGAGGAATGTCTGCAAACAAATGTCAGTGTAAGGTTCATGTGTTCAAGTTTATACAAAGTCACAGACTGCAGAGGTTACTGCATCCGAAGAAATCATTTATAAATGCACTGCATACACATTCAGCTACAGATACAGTGGATGTGAATGAACAGTCATGCCAAAAGCCAGCATTTTGCAAGAGCATTATATTGAATACAATAGTGCAATGTTATAGGATCACCACACATTCTTGTTTTTAGCATGAGTTCATGGAGCATGTTTTTCCTAATTTCCATTGTTCTGTCTTAGAAACTCAACCCCATTATCATATTCAATTTATTTTCGTGTTGTTTGATTGCAGTTGTTTTTTAATTGCCTTTATCAGTTTACCTGAGACTTATTATGCCTTTGTCTTTACATAAACGCTTAACTGATTCACAATAAAGGCTTTGGTTTAATAAATTGTGCATTTGAAATGAAAATAACATGGGCTTTCTAAAACCTCTACATGACTGAGCACACATTGAGTATCGTCTGTCTGCGGTCTTCAATGATGCTGAAAAAAAGAAGTAAAAACAGTCTCTAATTCCTCTCCTCTAAAAGCAGAACAAGTGCTTAAGCCGAGGAGGAACCAATCATTTCTCAAGAACAGAGCTACAGGTGGCTAAATTGCTAAATTCATCATCAACATTGCTGGCTTTTGTTTACGCGGACCATTAATTTTCATGGCTACGTGGAACAGAATACCAGCACTGATGACCGTCTGATTGCTGCCTGAAAGACACTGTTGGTGTTCAGGAACAAAGCCATTAATCACTTCAAACAGCTGTGGGCTAATGCATGGCGAAGGATCTTGGGGTCCCTATCATCGTGTGGTGGTAATGTGTTTTCATTTGTCTCAGTGCAGGTGCTTCACCACATTGGTCCACTCAGCTATTGAAATATAAATGCAGCTATGCAAACATTCGCCGCTCACTCCTTCATTCATTTATTTGTTGTAAATATTTCTCTATATGTACATTCATATTTGTATTTATTAGCAAAAGCTTTCATGGAATGAGATTGAATGAGTCCAGTATAAATATGACAGCACTATGTAGCCTACTCCTGAGTGTGACAGATTGGCACAAGTGCAATAGCCCTGGCTCCACACTCATGACATCAGGGTTTTATACACAGAAGTCTACAGTAATACTAAAATAAACATAATTCAGACAGGATTCAGACACACCAGCTTATAGCTAACTTGAGTGACACTGAATTCCCACGGCAGGATTGTGTTTTTGTCTCTGTGCATGCATGGTTTTGATGGCAATACCCTCTAGGTTTATGCCATACACATTTTAATACGTTACCAATTAAATAACAATTGGCCATTAAGAAACACAAAGGGTGTAATTTGAATATAAATTATTTTGCCAATGTATTTTTACTGCATTAATATGCAAATCGATTCATAATAGGCCGCAATCACTTCACATGTAACAGTGTAATTTTTGTGACTAAGATGTTACTATTACCATGACATGCTACAGTAATGTTTCTGAATATGGATTAGGTACATGTTAAAACTGCTCTGTACAAGCACTCATTCATTCTCAAAGCCACATCTGCACTTAATGAAAGACAGAGTGATGAGAAAATCTTAATATTTCAGTTATTTGTTGATTCTTGTCCACTTTCCTGTCTCTATTCCCAAAGTTTTGTTTTATCATATTAATTCCTAGCTTTGCGTAGTATCATGTGATTGTAAGAAATTTGCTCAAACTAAATGTCCTGTCAAGATATGTCATGGTGATGTAAAGTGGAATGAAATAAGAAACTGTTTCAGGCAAAAGAACAAATGTCAGGTGCTTTGTCATCTCACCTCCACTATAAAAGTTAAGCACCTTATCAGATCCTTTAAATGTTGCAATACAGGAGGACGTGTTAAATTCTTTTTTTGTTTTATTTCAGAACGATCCTTACCGCTTCACTTTTAGCACAGACCTCAGCCAATGGACAGAAATATGACCTTAGCAAGTTTTATAGCTAATAAATGATCCTCCTCATCCTGATCTTTTATTTTCTCTTTTGAGAAGGGATGCATTCTGCCTGCGTGTGTCAAGGCCATTTGGATACGCTTCTGTCTTTGCCTCTCCGAGTCCAGGGATTATCAGCATTATGCCGATGTATGTAAAGAGGAGCCAGCTTGTGCCACTGCATATTGACAACACATTAACATTTAAAAGAGTTGACTGCTGGGTCCCCTACCCCCCACCCCACCCCATAAAGCAACACAATACACTGCAGGACACCTGAGCATTGTATTTGTGTACAGACAGTGCTTATTCACCGGTTACCGTGGACTGAAAATTGTATCGTCTTTTTTAACATGCATGCCTGTCAGGGTTTACGGATCGGCTGTCGTCCCTTTTGGAAGTGAGCTCCAGACTTGTTCGATGGAGCGGAGCGGAGAGAGATCTTTAACTACCGTAATAGGCATATGACAGAGTGACAAGGGGATGTAAAAAACGGCGGGATGCTACGGCAACTGTCAGAACAGACCACCCGGTTGTTTCAGACCGCCTGCACGTCTCTCCGATGCATCAATCAATGTGTGTGACTGCGACAGCTTAACAGGACATGGAGTGCAGTGAGGTTAAAATAGACATGCATGGACGTAGAGGGTGGAGGGTAGGAAGTGGATCTCTCAACCCAATTGAACACCTCTAGGATGAACTAACAGAGATTGCAAGTCAGGCCTTCTTCTCCAACATTAGTGCCTGGCCTCTTCTAGGTGAATGGGCAAAGAATCCCACGGACTCATTCACTCCAAAATGTTGTTCAAAGCCTCCCCAGAAGTGTGGAACTGTTATAGCTATCCAATGCTTATAGATTTAGATTTAGAATGGGATGTCATAAAAATTGCTGTAAGTGTAATACTTTTGTTCATATAATATAGTCTAGCGTAAACATGGCTGCTTCACTACAGATACGAAATATTAAAATGGAGGTAGTCACGACATATCAAAATGGAGGTAGTCAGGAAATTATGGGTTTCAGGAACGTGTGCTCACACTCATTTTATATCAAATTCCAGTCTGCTGTTTTTTTTTTTTGCCCCCTCCTTCGTAATGGCTGGTGGAAAGCCTCACTGCATACGCTGCTTTAAATATGACAGCCTTATTTTGAGGACAGTAGCAAGACATTCTTGCAACAAGCGTGGAGGAGAGTCGAGTGGAACAGAGGACTAAAATCGCAGGCTAGCTGGGGAGAGAAAGAGAGGGAGGAAAAGGGAAAAAAAATCTCCCGCATCTGGATGCATCTGATAAGGCCATGTCTCAGCGCATTCAGCTGATGCGCCAGGGAAGATGGATGAGGTGTGCAAATATGGTAATACTCATCCTGTTCCTGTAATGGAAACCAAAATGATAACGGGCCGCAGCAAAGCCGGGCTGAGGCTGCAGGAAGGTGAGCACGCCCCTGGAGGACTGTTGTGTTCGCGCCGCTATCGGCGCCAGCAGCCACTGCCGAGGCCCATGGGTTGCCATCTGCGCTCTCAGTCCTACCTCCCCATCCAGTCACGCAGTTACACACAACAAATGGACAAGTGCAAACAGCTAACCGTGCGTGCTGAGCTAATTCTGTCGTATGTGCCCAGAGTCCAGACCAATCTATATATATATATAGATATCTATAGATATTAATCTATATCGGTATCCCCACAGAGCCATATATGCATCAGCAGAAAACCATTGAGGGATCTGGTCCTGGTCATATGGGTAGCTGTTAGTATTTGCTATGGATGTGAAACAATCAAAACCAATCCTACACTATGTGCTAAATGTGTCTGACAATCGAGGAGCATTGAACTTTCTCAATCCTTTAAACTTACGTTGTGTCATGTCTCGTTCAGTATACCATTTTACAAGTGACAAAAGGAAATTGAAATAAGACGTCTGAGAGTTCTGCTCAAAACAGCACATTGCACATGTGTCACATTGTGTTATCGTGCGTTCCCGATGTCCATTGCGACAACCCGTAACTTGTGAATTCCTCGTAAGAAGCGTTCTGATTGCCTAACACATGAGTCAGAGAGCATGGTATTCACCTCGAGTAATGTGCATTGTCCAGTGTTTTTAGCAACACAGCAACATTGCTAGCCACTTTTACCAACACCAACTGATAAACAACACATTCCACGATGGTCCACAAACAACAAGACAACATAACACATACCTTTGAGGCATTGGAATGTGCAGAGCACAGCTAACACAAACACAGGGCGCAGCCATCTTTATTTTCAAGTCGTAAGAACTCTGCCGAATTTGGGGGTCCTTTTTTGTACGAGATCACTTCTCGTCAGACAACTTGAAATGGGTGTGTCGTTGCGTAATTTTGCGTAACTTCCGGGTTTTGGGACCACTTACTACTGGTAAGATGACAACTGGAACACACGATTAGGACATCCAAACAGAGTGCCAACCTTCTACTGCAGTGTTTCTCAAACTTTTTCAGACCAAGGACCACTTAACCAATAAAAAATAACCTCACGGATCACCTAATTAAAAAAACAACAACAGTAGACCTACTTCAACAGTTTATTACACAATAGGCCTACTCACTGAACAACCTTGCTTAGGCTATTGTCTTTGCACCTTGCTTATTTTGTTAGAGGATTCATATGATTTAAAGGAGAATTCCAAAAATAATTCCAGTTGCTGAATCCATGCATTTCCACTGAATTATTTTTGGAGTCTGATCCCTTATCATACCTGTTCGTTCGTACTCGTCGTTCGACTTATCGTAAGATGGCGTCGAACGGTAACATTCCTTAAGGTACTGTCTGTATAAATCGTCTTGTAAATAAACTACCAGTGCTTTTTCAAAGTTCTCAATGTCTCGATTTAAATGTCAAGGCCCTCGGAAGTCTACCAATGAAGTATGGAGCTACTTTAAGCCTTGTAAATGGTGTAAAACAGTGATTTATTTGCATGGCTAGGCCGATGCCCGAGGCACCGCAACGAAAAACTGTTGGTAGCATTAGCTAACTAGCGCCAGATTTCTGAGTGCAGGGGACAAACTTTAAACTGGCATATTACATAGGCAGTGTTGCAGAACTGTTTGGATTTGCATACAAGTTGGTTCAATATTGAAAACAACTTATCTATATTATATTTTACCACGTCTGCTCGCAGACCACTGTTCTCAAACCACAAATACTCAGAGGTGGTTCCAGGTCCTACCAAATTAGAGATAAAAAACAGCACCAATATGCTTCTGGTCAAAACAATGCACAAAATAGACATCACTTGCACAGGGAAATATTATTGGCTAAATCATGTTCTTTGTGTTTTGTTAGACAGTCGTAAATGAGGCTTTCCATTTCCATGACAAAGGATTATTAGCTTTTCCTATTCACAAGAGTATGTCTGCTTTGTATTTGCTCACCATTTATGGATCTAATTATGGATCTAATCATTTTTTATTTTTGTTTACAAGTTTCATGAGTATTAATTAGATTATTTTATTTGGCTGTTTTCTCTTTTCACCAGAAATGCCATTCGAATAGTTTGTAACTCATTATTCAGACTTACGCTTTTCAGTACTCAGTTGTAAATGTTTGGGGAATTTTTTATGGATTCAGATGATCTGAGAGAAAGATGGCTTGTAGCATATGAATTAAATCTCAGAAATGCCTACACTAAATGGCCCTCTAGACCCTCTAAAACCAGATGGCACATGATGACAGACTGGAGTCTAGAGCCATCAACTGGACTGATCCGGAATCAGTGCATGTTATCTTTTATGATTTTTAATATTATGTGAAACCAAACCTCAAAGATATAGTCCATGGTGTAGAGTTCTTTATATTTCAGATTAAATGCCAATTCTTGAATTTCCCCTTGGGGATCAATAAAGTATCTATCTATCTATCTATCTACAGTATCTATCTCTTGCATTAGAACTGTGGACTGGACTGCACATTTCAGCTCTCCTCCCATGCATTTATGTTCCTGCATTGTCATAGTTTAACTTTTTTATGTTTTAACTTGATTAGTTTTTGTTTATAAAACTTCCAACTGAGTAGAATGGCCTTTTGAGATTTTTGTTCTGTTACTTGTCTCCTTTTTGTTTACTTTTACTTTGCACAACCCCCAAAAGATCAAACAAAACAACAAATTAAAAACACAGGCAAGAAGCTAAGTCGCAGGACCAAAGAAAACAACAAACTGAAAAAGCCATTTGATCAAAAAGCATCTGTATTTTTTACTTACGCCTCCTGTAATGCAGCTACATCTAAACAATATTAATTGCATTTCTCCTTCTGCGGTGCAAACTGTGAAATTACAACAACAAAAAAATGAATGTGTTGTCATTTTAGACACATGGCTCTGTGTAGTCAGTGGAACATACAAAATACAAGCCCCCTTTTTTATAAACGGCAAACAATTAAAGGCTTGGCGATCTTACAAGAAGCCCTCCTTTGAATTATACTCACAGTAAACAAACAGGCCTCCTCTGGAGCCGATTCTGATGCGAAGCAAAGCAAGACGCCACTTTCACTGGCTTTATCCCCTCTGACGATCAGGAGGGGTTTGCAACAGGAGATCACATCTGAGGAGAGAACCAGATGTTCCTTTGTTCTCCTGCTATGCTTTTCCTTCTTGTTCTCTAATACAAATCGAATCTGCGGCTGCTCAGAGCAATCCCCCTGTCTTAGTCATCGGCCCAGTGTCAAAATAGATTATCAAGTGTTGCCACTATACAGGATGAATCTGTGTTGTTTTGTGTGTGTATGTGTGTGTGTGTGAGTATGAGTGTATGCAAAGGTTGGGAGGGGGTTACCCATAGTCAGAGACATAATGAAGATCGACCTTTAAATCTTTTGTCTGACTTTACATGTTAGGTGAAGTGAGTTTGAGGCACAGTCCCACAGGTTGGGCATGCCGTATTCACAGTGGTCACAGCGACCAGGAATCCTACTGTGTTGAGCTGAGGGCGGTGTATCTAATGAGCACAGATCCAAATGACGCTGGGAGTAACTGGATCGGCTTGTGGACCACATCACAGACACTGACATCATGGTGGTGTGCAGACACTGAACCCTATGGGGAGATGCTGTGACATCCTTCTACAACAAATGCCTTCATAACTTTAGTTCAGTTTCCCATTACTTCATCTGTGCACATAGTTCCTGATAAAAATGGATTGTAATGCAGCATGAATTCTAACTCCCTTAAAAGCATCCTTCAATTGGAGGGCAAATGAAAGCTTCTCCACTATGTCATCTCCTGAACCTTATTCCCACAGTTCATTGACTGACAAGTACATATTATGGCTAGTGCACTGTGTAGCCTGGCAGTCAGACCAGTGATTAATAGATCAAAAAGGGAGAAAGAGTTTTGTGGTACAAATATATTTTTTTATAATCAAAAACACTGATAGATAAAGTACAAATGTATACAGTGTACTGAAATTAATTGTGAAGGGCTCAGGTTGAAATTTGAAATGATGTTGATATTTGGGGGCAGCCGTGGCCTAGCGCTTCGGACTTGTAACTTCGCTTCGAACCCTGACCAGTAGGCACGGCTGAAGTGCCCTTGAGCAAGGCACCTAACCCCTCACTGCTCCCCGAGCACCGCTGTTGTTGCAGGCAGCTCACTGCGCCGGGATTAGTGTGTGCTTCACCTCACTGTGTGTTCACTGTGTGCTGAGTGTGTTTCACTAATTCACGGATTGGGATAAATGCAGAGACCAAGTATATACTTATACTTATACGGAGTTTAAAAATGTTGAGATGAACTCGCACACCAAACACAGCCAATGGAATTATGCATCCTTTATGTAGCCTAATAAAGAAAACCGTGAAAATGTACTTCCAAGTGCAAAGTACAAAGTGCAAACATTTACAAAACTAGATATGACCGCCGCCCAGTCCAGCACATTTTTTCCACAAAAAGAAATCACGCTGAAAGGCCTATATGATTCTAACTGTCTCACTAAATTGCATTATCCACACTCAATTCTCACTGGTATCTGCTAGACAACAAGTACCAAAACATGATTAGTTCATAGATTTCACATGTAAAATTAATTTTATACAATCCCACCTCCATCTTGCCTGTTTATAATTCTGAGAAATTGTTGATTGTTTGTGTTATGTTTATGTTATGTGTGTGTGTGTGTGTGTGTGAGTGTGTGTATGTGTGTGTGTGTGTGGGTGTGCGTGCGTGCTTGTGTTTGTGCCTGCGTATGCGCCTGTGCATGCAAGCGTACATATGTCTACTGAGTATGTGTCATACGTATGATTACTGTGAATGTATGTGTGTGTGTGTGTGTATCTGTTTGTGCACATGTGTGCACATGAAATGGGTTAACATGACCCCTGGAGGCAAACATACGGAAAAAAATGGTCATCCTAGGCCCTACAGTTCTCAAGATATTGACAGAGAACTGTGTCTGCCCTACCCTCCTTTCGGGGGGTCCAGTCCAGCGGGGGGGCTACAGATCAAAACGAAAAATGACAGTTCCATGCTATCCATATGGGGGTACATGCCCACCAAGTTTCGTGTACCCCGGTCTTTCAGTGTCCCGGGAATCCTTGTTGGTGTACGTCACTAAATGTACACATAAATTATTTTATTGTAAGGCCCCCCATGAACGAAAGTACACAAAACTTGGCATGCATTCGGAGGGTGTCATAATGATCCTAAACTTTTAATTTTGTGCAGTTTTAACCTTGTCAGCCAGAGATATTGTGATGAAAACACCTAATTTTTTGCTTTTTAATTTTTAACTAGGTGGCGCTATACATGAAATAAGTGGTAATGGGATGGGTTGACATGCCCCCTTAAGACCAACATACATAAAAAAGATGGACCTCCTAGGCCCTACGGTTCTCGAGATATTCACAGAAAACTGTCTCCGGCCACCTACAGGCCAGTTGGTGTATAGTAACTTAAATTAATTTATTGTGTGGCCCCTCATGAACGGAAATCCACAAAATTTGGCGTGCATACAGAGGGTGTCATAATGATCCTACACTTCCAATTTCGTGCAGTTTTGACTATGTTTGGTCACAGATACCTTCAATTACAACACCTCATTTTTACTTTTTTGTGTTTAACTAGGTGGCGCTATACATGAAATGAGTGGTTATGGAATGGGTTGACATGGCCCCTTGAGATCAACATACAAAAAAAAATGGTCCTCCTAAACCCCACGGTTTTCGAGATATTCACAGAAAACTGTGTCTGCCCTATCCTCCTTTGGGGGGTCCAGTCAAGCGGGGGGGTTACAGATCAAAACGAAAAACGATGGTTCCATGCTATCCATGTGGGGTTACATGCCCACCAACTTTCGTGTACCCCGGTCTTTCAGTGTCCCGGGACTCATTGACGGAAATTTGGGCATGCGAAAAAAAAAAAAAAATATCTGACTAAACCTATATGACCGCCGCTTCGCTGCGCGGCGGTCATAAAAAATACACACCCTTATATTGTGTTTCTTGATTCGATTAGAGTGACTCTACAAGTTGGGGTATAAAGGGCCATGTTTTCCTGATACATTCATGTATAACAAATGTTGATGCTTTATGTAGCTAACACAGAGAAGGCAGACACTTTAACCAGTGGATGGATGTAGATGAGTGTTCAATGCTTCTAGCATTCCAGCTAGCTACAAATGTAGCACATACCAAAGATTATGGCAAAAAACCTACAGTATATGTACTGGCATCACAGAATGTCCTAATTCAGCTATCCAGCAAGCTAAACAACTCCACACAATAAGTCCCGGAAACCGAGGGTGAAGATGACTCTTTATATGGAAATTTGTGAAACTGAGATACATAGGCCTACACCAGTGAATATATGGCAATATGGATCTTACAAATAAAAGCTTTTGGCTCAGGTGCAATCAATATAAAAGCTATCGGAAACTAGCAGGACAGAAAACTGGCAAGCTATAACTCTAGCTGGAAATCATAATGCTATTCTTAATCTAATTTGTCTTGGGCACAAACATCATAACTTAATCTCATCTTCACTAACATTTACTTACAGAGAATGCCTTCAAACAGCTACACAAGTGGAGCACAACAACAAACTTCCATGCTGCTTTTGCTGTCTATCTTTGTTCTTCTTTCCCAGACGTACCTGCAGCTACAGTGCAGAGTGTAAACAATAGACAAAATAAAAGTTCCTACATACTGTAACAATCTTGCAAAGTTGTCTCAGAATGGTTTTATTGGTTACGCACCAAAACACAAAAACCGTCATTACACAGGCAAAACAAAGGAGGTCAATTAAACAAGCACGATACACAAACAGGGTAGTCACATACAATACACGGGGTAAACACATGAGGTACAACATAAAGAAAGACTATACCAGCTAACACATACATGACAAGGTAAACGCAATTACTCATACTAAAACCAACATCAACATTACACACACACACATACACTGCACAGCATTATGGGAGTTCAGTCATGAACCAGCTAGGCTCAGTTCACTACAATACTTTAACATGTGAACTGCTGGCAGAGGCCAGAACACTAGTTATCTGAAAATGTATTGTTAAATCTAAGGCTATGTATCATCATGCAGTTATCTCAAGGTTAGAGACACGTTTTATGTTCTTAACTTTCTTAGAATTCTATTCCCCTTTTATTCAGTAACCAAGTCAAAAAGATTTAATCCTTCTCTTTTCTTTCATGCATGCGCATCATAGATTTTAAACTGTATATCCATACATTTGTTTTAGCTCTATTGAAAGGCACACACAGTGACAAGTTAACAGCCGTACTGATGCAATGCAAATAGCAATGCCATTCCGTATTCCATGATGGAGCTCTTAATGTGTTGTTCGAAGGACTGCCTCCAATATAAGGCCTCAAATAATGCACCATGGAAATCTCAGTGAAATTATTCCGTCTCTACCTATTGTCATAGGATCTCGACTCAAAGGCTCCACAAGCCCTCATGGTGACAGGTCTTCAAATACCTGGTTTCATATGCATGGCAATTTCACCAAAATGACACCCTTATTTTAAGCCTGACAGAGACGTGGTAAAGAAATGGAAACAGGGCCCTGTAGAGAAATTTGGCATGACACATACTGTACGGGAGCACAATAGACACAATTACATTTTCCAGTCTTTCAGTCCACACAGAGAGAAAGAAGGGTGAACAGACATATGTCAAAAGTGTGGAGCCGGAGGGTTGGTGGGGTGTGTGTGTGCGGTGGGGTGGGGGAGGGTGGAGGCATGGACGTCCCTGGCCCCCATTCTCTAAGAGGGCCCTCTGCTGACTGTAAAGATGATTTTAGAGGTCCTGAAAAAAACTGTATGAGAAGTGAAAGATTAATTCTGTGAGTGATTATGGATAGATTAATATATTTTATACAGCTATATGAAACTGCCTCAGTCGAAAGCAAAAACACTCAGCATTGTATTTCTATGAGATGTCTGCCTGTATTCATCAGCATGCTGTAAACAACTTGTTGTTTAATTCATATGAGTGTCTCTCCGATGACTCATCCTCTGCACAGGTGTAACCTAACACCTCTGATGGAAAATTTCTCACTTTCAATGTATAATATGTTGTTGTTAATATCCTATTTTCAATCAAATGTTCATACATTATCTAGAAATCATTGCATTCTTATTTTTTTGGTTGGAAGTTTTTACCGAAAGATGATTCTACTCATCGATGTCTTTGCGATGGTTCTGTCCAGTAGGCTATGTCACTTCTGATGACTTTCCACTGAATGTTCCAGAAGCCCTCAATTATTACCTCTAAAGTGCCACAAATCATAGCAGTTGGGCAGAAGTTACAGATTAGGAAGTAAACCATATTAGGGAGTAGTGTAAATGATATGCAGTGCTTATGCCCAAGGTCATGAGCTAGAATGCTCAGAGAACATAGTTCTCTTCATCAAATCAGGTAACACTAGTTGACTAGTTTTAGAGGAAAGGGCCTACAGATGCTTTAGTTAAGGTGGATCTTGCTTTCTTGCTTCTTGCTTTCTGTCTAGATATCGAATATACTTAGTCCATTTGCATTCTCTTGGAACTAAGTGGGGTTTTCACTCACTGAGACTGAAAGGAGAATGTTTTGCCTGACAGCTGGGATGGTCTTGCTTCTTTAAAATCACATTAGGGTACTCTGACAAGATGTTTGCCTGAAAGAGGCTGATGCCAATTTCAAACATCAACACACATCTATGCAAAATACGATAGCCTATAGAAGCTTACTCTTTGCTTTGGGGCTGTTGGCGATTTGACAGGCTTATTTTTCATGCCACTTAAAGACATGTTAATCTCTCAAAGTACGAAAGTCATTCAAAGCAGGAAATCAGTAGGAAATATGTGCTAGCTTTTATTGAAAGGCTGTTTAGATCCTCAGCACGGATCCTATCCTTATCTCATAATTACGAGATGATTATCTCGTTATTACGAGATAATTATCTCGTAATTATGAGATAGTTATCTCGTAATTATGAGATACTATCTCGTAATTATGAGATAATTATGAGATAACCTGATTTTTTTCTTTTTTGTGATGTGAATGCAATGCGCCACCGTAGAATATTGCCTTCTTGTAATTTAATATTATATCACATATATATACACACACACACACACAAAGAGAGAGAGAGAGAGAGAGAGAGAGAGAGAGAGATTTGTAACAGCATTCAGTATTTTCAGCAGCAAACAGCAATTTCACCGCTCTTGAATTCATTACTCATCAAGGTGGCAGGCACTCTTTTGTTGCACTTGACGCCTAGATGCCACGTGCTCCTCTCCCCATCAGTGCCACCCACGTGCCACCGCCACCCTAAGACATGACCCACTTGTCATTAGCGGAGGCAGCCGAGAAGTGTGAGTGCCCCTGAAGCCAAGCACCTAACCCACCACCGAAGGTTTCTTTTTTTATATAAAGAAAAAAAAACATGTGCAGCCTGTGTTCTCTCCTCAACAGTGATTAATGTTTGAACAGACTTGGACGGCTGCAGCTGTGGTGCCATTTTTGTTTTGTGGCCATGTTCTCACCTTGAGATTCTTGAGATTACTGCTGAACGGAAGTTTTAGTGGGGTTTAGCAAACAAGGCATAACCGTTAGTGTGCAGCATGTAGCAGGCAAGACTGACAGGCGTCTAACTGATTGGGAAGGGGACATTCATCTTGGGCACTTACTAAGCTGTATACATAAAGAGGCAGCTATCATAGAGAGTGGATTCTGCAGACACACACACACCATTAGATGCACTCTGTGGTTCACAGATGATGATTTTTTCTCTCTTTCTCTCTTTCCCCAGTAGGATGGAACAATCAACAATGATTATAAGATACATAGTGCAAGACACAATTTCATTGAGACAGTGAGGTCATTTCTGTGAGGAATTATTAATGTACAGGAATCAATAATGTACAACAAACAGACACTTCAGCTGAGGTCATGGTGTATGTTTAGCAAGAGTAAATAGTTGTTTTTGCCAAGTCAAAGATCCAGTCGATGGCCTCTGCTGGTTGAAAGTGAAACTACCATTCAGTCAATGCAATGGCCGCCAAAATGTGACATCATCCAGTGATTCTTTGATGTGACAGGCCACCACAGGTAAAAAGATTCCTGGATAACACTCTGAATGGCAATTATTATCCCAGGTAATCTTTCCGTTATCTCATTTCTTTGCAAAAAGTCAACAAAGTAGACAGGGTCTGAATGGGATGTCACATTATATTTCCTTCAGATACTTCAGACCTTCCAGGAAAAAAAAAAACATCCCTTAGGACAACCCTTTACAGAGCTCCGCTCTAGAATCTGTGCATGACCACTACAGATTAGGTTACCATGGCGCCTGCAGTGACCTCAACAAACATGTCATTTTCACTGTTTTCACTGGAATCAAACCTTCATCATCTCCATGGGCAACCATGCACGGTCTAATTATGACCTTTTGTGTCCCTACTACACAAGTAGGTGATGAAAGAGAGTGCTGAAGGAAGGATGTGGGGGTCCCTTTTACTGTTGAGTGAGTAGGAGTCATATTAGAGCAATGCTATCATTCAAGAAACCAGGCTTTCTTTTTTAATGCAGTATAGTAGGGCTCAACACCATTGGCTGCAAACAGTAGCCATTATGAGAGATCTGCGCTCCTAACTATATCCTTTCATAAAGCCTCAATGAAATAAAATTCCCTCTGCCATTCACCTAAACTCACTCCCTCACTGGCTGAGAGAGAGTGACACTGACTCTCAGAGGTGAAGTGAGCTCTGGAGGTGCAAGGCCATCCTGATGGAAGAGTCATTTGTGTAAGGGAGACCAGGAGGAGGAGGAGGAGGAGAGAGTCATGTCTACCTAATAGTGTTTTAGGTGGCGCATCGGTTGCCATGCCACAGGAGCAGCGGTAGCAGCCATTAGCGCTTTGCATGGCCTTGACTAATTGTGATACCACAGCTTATGTACTGTTCAGCTGGTGTGCTGTACAGGAGATCAGAGAAAATGTGCATGAGGGAGAAAGCAGGAGAGAGAGAGAGAGAGAGAGAGAGAGAAAGAGAGAGAGGGAGGAGATGGCACAAACCGAAGAAGAGAGAGGTAGCAGAGAGTGCTGTCTGAATGTACAGAGAGCCTCTGTTGAATAATTTTGAATAATAACTGAATCTCTCCCAACCATAAATCTTTTTGTGGATATGTGAGGCTTTGTGTGTTTGTGAGTGTGATTGTAAATGTGTGTTTGTTTGTTTGTTTGTTTGTTTGAGAGAGTGTGTGTAAGGGCTCATGATTGTGAATGTTTGTATGTGTGTCTGTGCATGACGGTGTGTGTGTACAGTATGTAGTGTATGTATGTCTGTGTGTGAGTGTGCATGATTGTGAATGTCTGTGTGTGTGTGTGTGTGTGTGTGGATGTGGGTTTGTGTGTGTGTGTGTATGTGTGTGTGTAGTGTGAAATACATCACACTGAATTCTTGTCCAGCCTTTTTCGCTCTGATCACATGATTCCTGAGAGACACAATACACAGCAAACAAAAGCATGAGGCTTTTCATACAGAAAATGGGCATCTGCCCATACAACACATACACACATCAAACACGTGCACACATCACAGGAAATGTTATGCTCTCACTAGCATTTATTTTCACTCCCTCCCTCCTTCTTTCTCTCTCTCTCCATCTATCCTTTGCTGATCTTTTGTTTGTTTGTCTGGACCCCCCCCCACCCCCGCCCCGTTTCACTCTGATTACATGCCTGTCAACACCTGCCACATTTGTATGACAGGGATTCATTAAGTATAGAGGCAAATTTGCCTTTATTAACAGGCCACTCCAGAGTCTGTTTGGGTAGCATGGAGGTTTTCATTCAAATGAGCAAAAAGACCTTAACATGCACAGAGATGACAGCACAGCAGGAACGAAATGTATTTATACCAGAAATAAAACAATATTTTGATTCAACAGTAAACTGATGTTATGTTGTTATCAAGCAATAAGACATTTACAGATTTAAAAAAAAGATTGGATTAGTTTTCCGCTTACATACTGTATAATGTCATTGCAAGCTCTAGGAATGCAATGCGCTAATAATTAGAAGGGAAAAAAATAGCAGAGGCTTTGCAGGTGGGAAAAATACCTAAAACTGCCCTTCCTCTTTTATACCAATGTGAAATGAGTTAGTAATGTGCAAAATCTAAAAAAAGACTTGATTGTGATCTCCTACCCTTCAGGTCTAACCGGAGTCGACAAGAGGCAGCGGGATCAAGATCAATTATGATCCCCGGCTCAGCCATGAGAAGTACAGTAGATTGCGGATGACCGGCCTCCTTCTGCTCCAGCAGGGCAGAGCTGATGTAAGACAAGCGGCCTCCCCTTCGCGCCTGGCACACCGGTGCCTCTCACACATCCACGAGCCCTCTCACCTGGGTCATGAACTATTCATGGTAATAGGGGCAGCGGTACATGAAAACCTACTCAGGAGCCAGGCAAGAGGAGTCCAAGTCTGTCAGCGGAAATGTATGAAGCAAGACTTTATTACACACTTTCGTTGGCGCGCACAGCATGTCTTTGAGCCTCACACACATATGGAAGTGTAAGGTAAATGTTCTTTCGGAGATAATGGATAATTTAAGTGTTATACATTTTATTTTTGCTCTAAAAAAGTAATGTTTTGTCAATGGCTGCTCACTTGAGCGGACACATTACGTGCCTATACTTTTGATTTGTGCCTCCTCACTGCCCATCCCACCCTCTCCTTCTCCGGCGAGACAGCGCAGAAGACTTTAGCGAGCTGTGATAGGCCTTTAATCCTGAACTTGGACTGCCATTAGAGAAGCATGAATGAGTCCATGGTGGAAGGCTTAGTCCTTGTGAGATATGGTGATACCCTATGCTTAATTTGCTCCATTAATAATTTGGAGGGTTTGGTCTATGCCTGTAAGAGTTTATGTAAATTGTGACTTGCAGGAGTCAGACGGCATGAATCTTGTATATCGCACCATTTGCCTTATTAAGAGGTGCAGGTGCTTAATGAGCTTGTTGTAGCTGAACCTGTCAATATTTTATGCTGTTCATTGCTCACAGCAGATCCTCATTACTCTCGGTGTAACCTGAAAACTTAAATGTATGTGTTTTTTATCTTCCAATGCACAGATCAGAGTTAATAATGAAACCAGGCACTCTCGCTTCTTTCAAGTGAATTCTATAAAGTATAGAATTTCTACATAATAAATTCACAGATAAGCACAATGTGTGCATTTGATTATGTACAATATGAATGTATGTATGTATGTATGTATGTATGTATGTATGTATGTATGTATCTGTGGCATGGTATACAGTAGTGTCTCTCTGTAGCCATTTCCAGTCAGTCAGCACCAGCAGTGCAGGTGCAACGGTGTGTGTATACGGTGGCTGTTTAGCTTAGCGTTGGCAGCCCCTGTTTACCAGGCGAGACTCACACCTACACAACGCTAATGGAGCATGGAAGAGGAAGCTATGAATATTCATGTGCCTGGGCTGGAGGACAGCTTCAAAAAGCTGCACTGCAGAACAATAAAGACACAACAAATACTATCACACTGCAGTAAGTGGGTGCGGAGCCAGGCGCCGGATGCAAATGGATGTGGGAGGGGAAAGAGAGAGAGAGCTTTGTAGTGTTTGCCCATGGAGTTCTCAAAGCAGGTTTGGAATAGGGGCTGAGGGGCTGTTCACAGGCTGGGGGATGTGCAGTATGGACAGGCATGAGAGGAGGGTTTCTTTTTCATTTCAAGTGCAAAAAAATAAAAAGACAGATATACTGTGTCAGCAAATACAGATGCATAAGTGTATATACAGGTACCTATATAGCATACATACATTTATGCATCCATGCTTGCACATACAAAGTCATATGTGCACACATTTGCTTGTCATCTCTAAGTCACCCTCAGGACTTGTTATTACGATGTTTCTGTGACACCAAACTAAAAGTCATGTCCAAAGAAGCCCTTAGGGGGGCAGCCAAAGTGGGTGGACTTTTGCTTTCCCCACCACACCACAGCTCACTTTATTTTTCCACCCGCAGGTCATGTTCTCCAGTAGCAGCTAACTCTGTGTGGCCATATTGGGACCAGATCTGTGGCTAACCCACTTTAAATCTGGTAAATGTCTCCACCCCACCATCACCAATCTCTCTGCACACAGGTGCCACAAATGTTCACAGTCACCTTTCAAAGACTATAAATGACATCATATGCCTCTTCTATTGCTGTGGAACAGACTAAATTAATGACTTCAATACTATAGTTGCAGTTGAATGTGCAAATAAAGGCACTTAAAGAGCATACACACAAACACATGCATACTGCATAAACACATTATACAATTATATAATGGGTTAAGTTAATCAATTAATATATTAATAACCTAATGAACCAAGGCATTGTGATAGTTGGAACTTGTACTCGCTGCCATGTTGACATTATCCTGAATATATGGCGTTTCGCTGTGACACACACAAACATGTGTGAGCAGTACATACATTTACACTACATGCATGTTTCCTGAAGCGGAACACACTTAATGAAGCCGTCTTCCCTGCTTAGATAACTGCTTGTTGATGATGTGGGCTCGAGTTTGTTGAGTGTCTTCAGTCTCTATCTCGACAGGTGGCAATGGCTCCTGAAGCTGTAGCCTGCCAGTTCCGAGAGCCACCACCCTGGGTGCTGCCTGGGACTGTTTGTATGGGCAGCGTGCCTCAGCTCTACACAGTGTGGCTGCCTCTCTCTGCCCTCCATTACAGAAGAGGGTTTCAAGAGCCTTAGTGCAGATTGCTATCATTTTTATATCTAATGCATTTAAAGAAGGCCTGCATCAGAACCTCATGAGTCATAACAGCCCACCACCCTGATCAAATCCATCTGTTGCACACAAATGTTCAGACAAACACACACACACACACGCACGTGCGCGCGCACACACACTAATGTAGCTAATGTAGCTAATGTTGGTACTTGGAAATGGTTGATTCTGAATGAAATATGTACATAAAAGCATAACAGACATAAAAAGCTTATTTTATACCACAATCACTCCTGTGTGTAAATGGTGCATGATATTGGCCAGTCCTAAATGATCATGTTTAGACATATAATTCATCATTAGAAAACCTTTCTGCAATTACATAGCATGCTAAGCAGTGTTCAAATGCTATGTAATCAAATCTGTTTTTTTGGGGGGTCACTTGCCCTTGTCGATATCATCATGGTCTAGAAGGGTCAAAAAGAAAGAGTTTTCTTCAGAGAAACTTCAGTCTGTTTTTATAGGATAATAAGGGCTATTCCATTCAAGAAACTGAAAATATCTCCAAATGCACTACATTCAGCTTTAACCAGGAGACAGAGAGAAGCAGGAGGCACAAGGCATAACTATTTAGGCGGATAAGAATATATGAATCTATAGTTTGGGAACCAGATGCAGTTCTATTCAATGGGTCCAACTATAATCACACACTGTTCATGCAAAAGAAGGACATTTGTGCAGCATATAGCCACTGTCAAATAGAAATTAAAAAGACTTTAACAAAGACAGACCTCTTACAACAACTTGCATATTGGCACACTCTTTGAAAATGTGTATGCCAAAAGCTCAGAGCACAGAGCAGATGTGTCTGTCAGCTGATTATGAAAGCAAATAATAAAAAAGTGTCCCATTCAAAAGCATAACGTGACAGCTGTCAAAGACAGCTTACACCTTCTGTGCAAGCCTACGGCTGTTTCTGGATCTTTTTTAATCTGCCGATCGAGACATTAAATAAAGCCTGCTTTGATGGGTCCGGGGCCTGCGGGACGAAATCAATACTGCTCTAAAAACACAATATCCTGTCTCTGACAATTCCCATTAAAGCTGATGTTGTTTTGTGTATGCCTTGTGGACCTGTATTTACTCTGACTCAAACTCAGCCCACGTTTTGATCATAGCAGATACAGGCAAAAAACCCACAAAGATATTCTCATACAATTTAAGCCTATTATTGTAGTGGAGTGATTAGTGAACATGCCAACTGTCATACTCTTTAATGGCAGAACTCTTATCAGCTTAGATAGAGTTTGTGATGTATTTGACAGTGGATGGTTAGCATGCTGGTGTATTCTGTGTATTCCTTATGACAGATCTCAAACACACACCACATGCTACGATGTGGAGAGACAAGGAGGGAAGATCGGAGAGACAGTTCATTGTGTAGTAATTGTTTCAATTGTTAATTATTTCACATTGGCTTTACATTCTTCTGACTTTCAAAGCTGGCAATGTTTCCTTTAAGTCAGGCTACGGACAATAAGCATTTGAATGGTACCTAGTGGCAGCCATTTGGCAGGGTTACAGAAAACTGGGAAAATAAGAGATAAGAATGTATAAGTATTAAGTATATATACTTTTTTGATCCCGTGCGGGAAATTTGGTCTCTGCATTTAACCCAATCGGTGAATTAGTGAAACACAAACAGCACGCAGTGAACACACAGTGAGGTGAAGCACACACTAATCCCGGCGCAGTGAGCTGCCTGCAACGGCGGCGCTCGGGGAGCAGTGAGGGGTTAGATGCCTTGCTCAAGGGCACTTCAGCCGCGGCCCACTGGTCGGGGCTCGAACCGGCAACCCTCCGGTTACGTAACACGTGTGTGTGTGTGTGTGTGTGTGTGTGTGTGTGTGTATGCATGTGTGTGTGTGTGTGTGTGTGTGTCAGTAGCGGCCGGTGGTTAAAAAAATAACGGAGGAAGAAATGTCCGCTTGATTGGTGTTAGTGGCAAATGTAAGTTTGTGATGGTGTTGGTGGCATATGTGAACAAGTATGTAGGCCACCTACCCAGACACATTTATAGCAGCAGAATGTATGTAGTATTTTAACTGGCAATGTTGTGCAATAAATGCTGTTCTAACATTCTTAGGGGGGGGTCTGACCTAAGGAGCTAGGCTAGCATGCAGTAGCCAGAAAAGTTGTGGGTTCAATTCTTGGCTTCCACCATTGTGCATTTCCTCCAGGGACAATAGACTTTGTAATATAATTTAAATATACAAGTCACTTTGGATAATAGTGCTAAATTAATAAATGTATATGTAAATAAATGTAAATTTAGGTCTGGGAAGTCAGGGAAGATATGTAGGTCTAGTTATGAAACACTGTTTTCCTGATGTGCAAAATTATGAAAAGTCTGGAGGTTTTGCTCAATGTAATACATTTGCAAAAAAGTCTATAATACTAAAAATAGACACTTGTTATATAAAACCATGTAACTATTGACCATTAAAAATAGACCTTAAAAGTGGTTATTTGTAACATGCTAATGTTTTTAAAGCCAAATTGCTATTATTTAAAGACAGGTTGTAAGTGGGAATTTATAGGCCTACTCGAAAGGCAAATGTTATTGAAGACGTCTAGCCTAGAAATCTAGACGCGCCCCGCTGCCAGGGCTAGTCTAGCAACTCTCTGTTGGCTTGTGAGCTCCAGAAATCGAAACTTAATCAGGCATTGAAATCGTGTATAGAGTCGTTTGGTGGGCTTAACATAATGATTGATGGCAGAGTTGCAACGGTTTGGCTTGAATTCCCTGCTATTTGAAAACAAATATCCTATTGCGTCCTATTGCGTGCAGAGGGAATTTGAAAGACAACTGATTATCCCGCCCCTCGGACTGAGCACTGCGAACAGTGAGTGCCCAGACCCTACATTTTAATGTGGGACTGGCTCGCCAGGCTAGAAGACGTCATTAAAGGAATGCATCATGGTCTGAAACATTCATTAACAATGTAACCATCCAAAGATATAGTTAGAACGGTGAAAACAAGAGCATATTAACAACAAGAACATCATTTAACAATTGTTTAGTTGAGGCATAACTTGGATGATTATAACAACGCATAACTATCCGAAAATGTTTTTATCACCAAATCCCTGAACTGTCCACGTTTGTGACAGACCAGTGCTAACGTTTAGCCTCGTGAGACCATCCTGATCTCGCGAGCTTCAGGGTTTCACTCGCAGATCAGTCTGGATACTTTCCGTTAAAGAAAATTTGGAGCAGTTCACCAAACGAACGTCCAATCAGCGTTGGCTTTGAGGCGGGTTGAGGTGTGACGCAACGAACAACATGACGGCATCCACAGAGATGAACATAGCTATCGCGCAAGTTTTATTCAAATTAGAAAGTATTCCTGGGTAGCTATGAGTCTCAGCCATGCAGCTGGGAGGAATGAACGACACAGACATCCTCCACGGCTGATTCCAGTTCATAATGGAGGAATATACTATCTTCAGAAGTGTAGGGCCTACCGTGAAAACTTGATGGGAATTGACGTTGATTAGGTTCATAAATGGTAAGTTAAAACATCTTAACGTTTGTCACGTTACCTAACTTAATTGTATGTTAAACGGCATTAGAAGAATACTTTGTTCATCTAATTGGTTGATTTGGCCCGTCGATAACCAACAAAGGTGGTGATAGACAGATGGTTTATCCAATCAGCTAACCAGTATGTCCGCCCCTTCCCAAAAGTTCTTCAATGAAAAGTTCCCAGATGGATATGCGGAGCAAATCCATCTGGCGGAGTCAGGTTAGCTAACGTTACCAGTTAGTCAGGAGTAGGCTATTTGTCATACTAGCCTATGTAGCATTCAGTAGCCTACTACACTAGCCTTGCCATCCTTCATTTTTGGATCTGGTCTTCCTGCTTTGATCCTAACTTTTGCACTGTATTTGAATGTATAAAAGATGGACTTTGTCCTCTGATTCCATTGTACTGTTTATTTCAGGAGCAAAAAAACAAGCTTTCCGTTCAACACAAGACTCTTAGCTGCAGACTGCAGATAACGTTCTTGCTTGCAGAGCAGCTAGCTGCTCATTAGTTCACCGACCGTTGCTGCTAAAAACAGCACCCCCTATCGCAATTGAAAGTTACTGTACGGAGGAGCTACCTCCCTTGGCCATTGGTCCGAGGCGTTTATAATGGACTTCAATGAGGGGCTTGAGGAGGAAGCTCCTCCATACAGTAATTTTCAATTGCGATAGGGGGTGCTGTTGGCATTTTGACCTAGGGGAACGATTTTGTTCATTTAAAGCAAAGATGGTTGATTACGAAGATACTTCATGAGAGGCCATTTCCTGTCCCTGGAAATTTATGCAAATAGGGTAGCAGTACACGCCCCTCGCACATTCATGCAGTGATCGGGCTCTCTTTTTAACATTGAGGTCTATGGCAGAATCCAAGAATTTCCCAGAATTTGTCAAAGCCTTATTTTTCTGAGCAATGGATGCACATTTCGGACACGGTATCATGATCTCCAAACCCTCCTCCCTATTTCAGTAGAATGTTGTGATAGTATGACCCTCCAGTCAGGAGAAAATCAACATTAATGAAGGTGTAGCCTACACCAAGTTTATTTTGTACTCCGGCTTGCCTGGCGTGGAACCGAGGCGTTCAAACGTAAGTCATACGTCAGTGACACGCCCCTGTGCAGGCGGGAACTGAACCAGAGCCCGTCTCTGGCTAAACTCCACTTTGCCCTCATAGACATGAACTAGGACGACCCATCTTGCTACGCATTCATTATCTTTGTTTAAAGTGTTCAAATAGTAATATATTAACAGTAATTTATCAGAATAGTAATTCACTTTATATATTTTTTATTTTTCTCTGAAATTTTAGGGAGGGTGTTCCTCCCTTTCCTCAATGAAGGAGCCTCCTCGTGTGTGTGTGTGTGCATGCATGTGTGTGTGTGTGCATGTGTGTGGTCTGTGTGTGTGTGAGAGAGAGAGAGACAGAGAGAGAGAGAGATGGGTGTGTAAAGTCCCATCTGAGTGTGCGTCTCCAGGCAGGGTAGAGGAGGGGAATCAGGGTCGTTTGGGAGAGCAGGGTGAATCCTCACAGCGCAGTACAGCACGGTTACACGGTAGCCATGGCAACTCCATCCACCACACTCAGAAGGAAACTTCAGGAAACCTGACATGGGTATATGTTTACCTCCCAAAAATTCCACAGAAGCCTCAGTGAATGAGGGGAGTTTTGTAATTCTGAAGTACAGTGTTTGCATATTAATGGCTAGCATTCAAAAAGTAGAAAAAATAACAACTGACAACTGTAAAACTTATAAACAAACAAAGACATACACACACACACACACACACACACACACACACACACACACACATTTGAGCATCTTGATGAGTGCAGAAGAGCACACTGTCAGATACTGTGAAGACCTAGCATGATGATGGACACTGTCTGTCCTGCAGCTTCCTAAAAGAGTGTGACAGTATGCCAATATCTACTCTTCCATCTCTTAGTCAGCAGGCTCAGAAATTAAGAAAATAAGAATTAATAACATCTGGGTGAAACACACACTTAAAGCCTGGAGCAGTGTCCAGAAGCAAATAAAGGGGTCTATGGCTCTATCAAGGGCAATGTCCATTCTTGGAAACATTGATTTTCTCTTTGACGGACTTATTCAGAAAAGGGGTTGGTTATTATAAATCAGTTGTTTGAAAACAACACATTGCGATCATTTTCACAACTTCAAGATAAGTTTGACTTGCCCTCATGTGACTTGTATAGATACCTACAAATACGACACTATAATCACAAAGCACACAGACTGGGATAGTCTAAAAAGTAGGGTTGGGCCAATGAAGCCCCACGAGGCTTTGGAAGGTTCTTCCTGATTGTATCGTAAGTGTTTCGAAGTGTCAAAGCATCGAATACAAAACAGTGACATCTGGTGATAAGCAGACATAACGGCGGCTCTCATTAGCGATTAAACAATCACAGACGAAGCCACATGCCGACCAAATGGCCCTTCTCTGACACTGGTAAAACAGAGCGGAGAGACAACGTGTTCTGTTCCCTTGTGAGTAAAATCTATTAGGCCTTCAGTCATTGGAATTAATATTATAGTTTTGATATGCTTCTAATGATTCGAATTGAAAATGTAATGCGCTTGGTTTTAAATAATGCTATGTTTGAGATATGTGAAAATCTCAAAATGGCCTTGGGAGGGTGGTAGCATGTTCATATACCGCGCGCACGACCGGGGTTCAAATCCCGCCATGTTCATAATTGCCATGCGTTAGCATTATTTGATATTGCATGCTTCTCTATAGTGGTTGTGTTTAAGACTTCATTTGATGTTTTGCAAAATAACGTAGGCTAATTGCTGCAGATGACCACAGCAGTGTCCGATAACAGAAAACATATAAAGGGCATTGTGAACAGTGGGGGTTGTGAAAACATGGGGCATTGTGTACAGTGGGGATTGTGAAGTGCTTGTGTAGGGCTACAATTTTAGAAGGGTGCTTGTGCAACAAAACATATGTGTTGGGGACTTTAAAGGTTTATCGAACCCGTAACCCTTCAGGGGTTTGATACAAGCACCAGTGCCCCTGTGTCAAATGTCCAATTTAAACTTTTCAGTGACGTCCGAAGCTTCGTACGTCATCAGTCACGTGACCTTACAACTTTGATACGCGCTCCGACACATTGTGCCGAAGCAGATTGCTTCGCGGAAGTGATACGAGCTTCGGTGCCTCCGTGTCAGACTTCCCATCCCTACTAAAAAGAGATCCAACTGATGTTGAATGGTACTTTATACATATTTCTCAACAAATGGTATCAACAAAGCATCAAGTATCACATATCTATAAGAGTCTTATGAAAGACACATCAGACAATACTTTCCATATTAAAAGTGAATGGGAAATGGAGTTCAATACAATTATAGATGATGATACATGGAAAGATATATGTCTGGCAAGTCATAAAGGGATTGGAAGTCAAATGTGAAAAGAGTTTGACTGGAAGGTGAAAATTTGATTCTTCAGGACCCCTCTTAAGGTATCAGTGTTCAAAAACAATGCCCCCAACACTTGCTGGTGAAACTGTGGCATGGTGGGGGACCATACCCACATATTCTGGGACTGCTCCGTCATACAGTCATACTGGAAAGAATTTAAAGAGGAGTTGGACAAAATATTTAGGATGGATTTTCCTCTGGACCCTTTACTTTTCATACTGGAGAAAACACCTAAAAACCTGCTTTCTAAGGACCAAAGCTACATGTTACACATCTTGTTAATGATTGCAAGAAAAATGATCACTTGGATGAAGCCTAGCCACCTTCAATAGCTCAGTGGATACAAAAAATCAAACAGGTCCATACAATGGAAAATATGACTAATGTTTTACAGTTGAAAATATATTTTTTGTAAGAAGATGGACCCCTGTTATTCTGGCCTTGATTTAGGATAATAATCTAAACATACTGTGTGAATGCAATGGTTTATCTATCCTGCTTCTATGTAATCAGTATATGTGTTGAATGAAGTTCAACCACAAGGTGACCCCTTTTCCCCCCTCCTTTTCTTCTTGTTGCTTTAACCTCTCTGTGTGTGTTTAATGTGTGTGTGTGTGGGTCTATGTTTGTATTGTATTGCTAAAATTGCCTGCAATGTTCAATATGGGCAATAAAGTAAAAAAAAAAAAAGAGTGTGACAGTGCACATTGCAAACATCCTGACCTCAAAAGAAAATTCAGCAAATTAGTCCTGGACTCCAAGTATCCTGTGAATTTGACATAATGATTTGACACTACAGAGTGACATTTAGAGAATGGCTGCCCTACAGCATGTTTCCTATTTGTTACGGCTCTTTAAAGCTGTCCACGTCGTATTTTGTGAGCTTGTAGACTGAGAGCTATTAACCTGACGTTCCAGTGTCTCACAAGCCATTTATCTTGACCTTTTATATCCAAAACAAAATCAATGTGCTCATTTTAAAGAAATGGGTTTTATTTGCCTCAGGGCCTAAACTCTTAATGTAGTGAAAGCAGAGTGCATTAATTATTCCAAATTGGGTATAAAGCTAAATGAAATTCACATTGACAAAGAATATTATCAAATTATCTGCCCATGCTCAAGCTGTTACCTCTATATTACTGTCATTTTGTCAGTGTTTTCCATTGCAAGTTATATAAAAAATGCTTAATAATAACCACAATTAGTATTATTATTGTTACTAGAAGAACATGACAGAAAAAAAATCACCAAGTATGCTTTTAAATCATAGCTGTTGAGTTGCTTTTGTCCGCGCACACACACACACACACAAACATGCACGCACACACACAAACACACACACACGCACACACACACACACACATACACGCACACACACACACACACACACACACTCACACACACACACACACAAATGCACGCACACACACACACACACACACACACACACACACACACAAACGTACGCACACACAGACACACACATACACAAACCACCATCATCATGCTTCTCTGTTTCCCAATTTATATGCAAATGCTGGTGTTCTTGACAATGGTGTGCCCAAGATGCCTAATTCATACACAACAGCAATCCGTAAAGCAAACCAAACAGAAGAGTCCCCTTCACTCTCAGTGTCACAGAATTACTTATATCGATACAGTAACTGCTTATAGCTACCTTTTAAAAACAAAAATACAAAGTACATTTTGACTGTGTTTTTATGCTTATGAACTACTTAGCTGAAAGGTTTTTGTTTTCAGATATCCAAAACACGTTATTCCACTGAAATACCTCCACATTATCACAAGATGCCCATGATCAATGGACAGAAAGATGTGTGCGTGCGTGCCGTGCGTGCCGTGCGTGCGTGCGTGTGTGTGTGTGTGTGTGTGTGAGTGTGTGTGTGTGTGTGAGTGGGTGTGTGTGTGCGTGCGTGTGTGTGTGTGTGTGTTTGTGCGTGTTTGCGTATGTGTGTATTACTAGATACTTCTCACTCACACAAGCATGACCCTCTAAACTTGAAGTGTGTCCATTTGAATATATACTGTACGACTTCACAAGGCTCCAGACATCATCGCTCTTCCCTCCTTGATTTCCTAAGTCTCGCTGTGACACCCCTGATATTTGTTTCAGTTGTGAAACTGCCAAATGAATTTGTCTGGAGGAGCTTGGGGGAAAGAAAGTCTTTGATCAGATCTATCATGTGCAAGAACACCCCCTGCCGTGTGAGCGAAAAGGCTATGTACACACTCTGATAAATATCAACCTTGTGTGCTTTTGTGGTCAGATGGAACAGATGATCTGTTTTCAGGACTGACAGAGCCTTGCATAAGAAAAAGTGGGTCTTCCATCACTCGGCAGAATTGACAATAAAGTTGTGTAAATGTTACGCATGTTTAAGCGTGACACTATATGCATTGCAATATTTCAAATTCTAGTGTGTGCCCTGATTTTATGTTCAACATGTGCAAATGTCTTATAAGCGTTTGAATATAATTTAACCATATTGTATATGGGTCTGCAATAATATTAGCATTTTAATTCTAAATGCCCAATAAGCTCCCTCTGCTCCCTATTAGGAGTCCAAATGGCTCTTGCTTCTTAGCACTTCTGCTCACTGCTAGTGGATCTCCTGAGGAATCGGTCTGGCTAAATAATAGAGAGGCAACTTGGTGAGATAATGAAGCAATGTTGTGAAAGATCTGAGATATAAAAGTGAAATCTGCATGTGCGTTACACCTTCTCTTGAAGAGACACTGAATCTCATATTCTGGAATTCTGGACAAAGCTGTTTATGAGGCAGGGATAGGTCCAATCAAGGCCAAGCTGATCCCCATCTGGAGTCTTTGTGTTGGTATGTAACACTAATGTCAATTTTGCAGTCCTCATGAGGGGTTATTATGGCAATATTTAGTAGTGGACAGAACGTCAGGAGTTCAGACACTGAGACAACGGTGCCACCCAAAAATTCTCATGGGAAAGTAGGAGAAATTTAATCAATACCAACAATGGTACCAGAAATAGACATATTTTCAGTTCTTATACTGAAGTAAACACTCAAATGAGCAAATTCATTGCCCATTGATTAAGAATAGGATATTGTTCAATAAAGACCTACAAAATGTGCAATGATGTTTAACACAGACCTTTGTAAGCACTAATACATCCACACAGTAGTTATGTATCAATTTAAATTCAATTTAATATCACTTATAGAGCACCAAAACATTGCACATGTCTCATGGCACTTTAGAGAGTGTTAAACAATCCCTAAACTATTAGCCTGACAAGCCAGACCCACATTAAAATGTAGGGTCTGGGCACTCACCGTTCGCAGTGCTCAGTCCGAGGGGCGGGATAATCGGTTGTCTTTCAAATTCCCTCTGCACGCAATAGGACAGCGCTATGAGTCCCATGCGTTTTCCCACCAACGGAGCTAGTTGGCTAGTTCAAACTTTTGCCAACTTAAAACAAGCTTAACTCGTGTCACACTGTTAGCCAAAAGCAACATCCATCTTCTTTGTTTTCAAGTAGCAGGGAATTCAATCCAAACCGTTGCAACTCTGCCATCAATCATTATGTTAAGCTCGCCTAACGACTCTATACACGATTTGATTGGCCTGATAAAAGTTTAATTTTTCGAGCTCACAAGCCAACAGAGAGTTGCTAGACTAGCCCTGGAAGCAAATGTAATTTTTCTGCCGCTAGGGTGCGTCTAGGTTTCTAGGCTACTAAACTATAATATTAACTGCCACATCGTACCATAGATCCCAACTCATCAGTCAGCTTTTGTGTTTGTGTTGCTCTATTTGCATCAGTTATGTATGTATGTATGTATGTATGAGAGTGGAGATTAGTCATGAGGTTCCCAGAGAAGATAGTAAGGACAGGTTGAATGGGCAGAGAGAGAGAGGACAGAAAGAAGAGACAGATATGGAGAGAAAGTTAGATTCATATCTCTATAGATGTGGACAGAGAGATCTCAAAGGGATTTTAGATGGGGATTAAACGTATTATGGTCATGCAAAGAAATGAAGCACTTATTGAATTTTGAATTTGAATGGAACACAAGAAAAAAAGAAGAAGAATGGCATTTTTAAAAAGGATAGCGAGAGAAGAGAGAGAAATATGCTGTTGCTCCAAAAGAGTGAATAAGAGAGATGTCAAGGAGGAGAGAAACAGCAAAAAGAGTGAGTAACTTAGATGACAGCATGTCTGAGAAGAATAGGTGGGTAAAGGGAGAAGGAGAGCAATACTGAAGAGATGTTGCACAAGCGCGAGAGAGGGAGGAGGTAAGTGAAGAGCATGTTTTTGGCTAGAAAAGGAGAGGAAAGGGTGATAGAGAGTGAGATGTAAGAGGAATGTTAGAATAAGAGAAGGTGAATATAATAGCTGGAAAGATGGGAAATGAAAGAAAGAGACAGATTTAGAAGAGCAGTTAGCATCTGTAAGACAGAGGGCGAGAGAAGGAGTGGTGTAAGGAGAGAGAGCATGCTTTAGATGAAAAGATTGGAAAAGAAACAAAAACAGGTAGCATAAGAAAAAAGGCAAGAGAGAAAGAGGGATAGAGGGAGAGGTGCATGAGGTAGCTGGCAAACATGTTTTAGCTGAAGAGATTGGGGCCCGCGTGGTCGCGGCCCACAGAGGCGTTGGTGGGGGGACCCAGCGGTGAGGGTCAAACTCATTTCCCCTTTCCCCCTGCAGGGGGCCGTGTCAGGGCTACTCGCCACCGCTGTCTCGTCACCCCCACGGCTCATGCCAAATCACACAGCCCCACACGGGCCATGAGGCAGGCAGCTCTCTCTTAGTGTGGGAAGAGATATAGAGAGAGAAATCAGAGAGAGAAAGAAAGAGAGATAGAGAGAGAGAGAGTGTTTGTGTGTATGCATGTGTGCGTGTGTGTGTTTATGTGTGAGAGAGAGTGAGAGATTACGATATTTGGCATTCTGACAATCTGTGAACAATGATAACCATAGTTTTCATTCTGCGGGGAGTAGGCTGGAGCACACAATGGGAGAAGCTGAGCGCATGGAGTCATCTCCCTGGGGACAGCTCAGTTGCACAAACTGGCCCACATTCACTGCAACCGAGCCAAAGCATGCGTTTCAAATATGCCTGTAGTTTCACTGAGGAATGCATGACATCGTACTTCAGCTAATAGATTTCTAATCTTGTGTGCCATTTCACAGCCACTTCTATGTACGTAGATGACATTCAATATAGTGTACAAGAAGAAATCACATCAGGTTTAGTGGGGTGAGTGGCCTTCAATCAATTGAACTTGATTGGCGGGGGTGAAAGAATAATCAGACCAAGTTTAAATAAATTGCAACAAAAAAAGGGGGGGGGGGTTCATCTAGAGAGCCACTCTTGAGCGTGTCACTCAACTGAGTGATCCTCAGAGACGCATATTCTCCGTGCTACATCCAGTGTGTTCTGCAAGTGGTGGTGGTGTAAAGAATATTAATAAGAAGACTCTTTGCTTATGCATCAATGTGTGGTCATGTAATTCAGCAAGCTGCAAGCACTAATTAAATCAAAGTAAATTCAGAGAAAACCCTTGATCAAAATAATTACTTTTCTGAAAGCCACAAATGAGTCATGTTCATGAGGTATAAGGAGCGCCCTTACATTTGTGGAGAAATCCACCCAAAATCACGTTTAGTTTTTTACATCTAATACCAGATACTTTGTAAGTAGCCTATGCATCACTGTTTTGTCAGCGTTGAAGAGAATGAAAAGAAAGGACAAGAGAAAAGAAGAGGAGAGAAGACAAATACTTGGTGCCATTTTAAATGTTTACCAATACATTTTAGCTTTAAATTGAGCTTGTGGGTCCTGTGTCCTGTCGTCTGCTAAAACTCCATGAAGGAGTCTCTTGGTCTACATCAGGGGTCCCCAATCTTTTATGTACCATTGACCGGTTTGTTTCCTATTTTTTTTTCACGGACCGGCGGGGGGGGGGGGGTTCCATGTTCCATACTGTATGTGTTGTGCATGCATTACTTGAAAAGAGCTCCAGTTATGTATGAACAGTGAAGGTAACGATCTCTTAAACATGTGAAAAACGTGAACTTGAAGAAGTGAAAATTTAACAATATGAACTATGAATATTGAATCAACTTGAAGCTACATCTATAAGTGTGAACATGCTTAACAAAATACGGGAACAAAACATGGGAACTAAAAGTGCATTACTAATATAATCAGTGGGAGCCCTGTGCTTGTTTCGCTGCAACAAGAAGGTTCCATCTGGGTGTGATGGAAGACAGTGATACCCTCAGTGTGTTTGAAATGTCCAGTCGATAGCGCAATTTGGTCTTAGTTGCAGTCATTGCCGAAAACCCGGCCTCGCATAGATACGTGGTGGGAAATGGTAGCAACGTTTTCAGCGCTTTTAAGGCTATCTCGGGATATTCTGCTTTGGTTTTGATCCAAAAACCCGCCAGAGAGGTTTCCTTATACACACTCTTAAGACCACCGTCATTTGCAATTTCGATCAACTGCTCTTCCTCCTGCGCTGACAAGTTAGGACTATTCGGGATATTGACAAATGGGTTGCGGATGCAAGTAACGCTCAAACTCATTTGAAAGCGCAACAAGGTGATCGCGCACCAGCTGCGAGAGAAAGGGCCCTGCCTCAGTCTCTCCCAAAACCCCCACTACTGTTTGGAACATATCAAATACACCCCGGTCCACTCGTCGTCCCCACAAATCAAGCTTGGCTTTAAATGCAGCCACTTTATCTGCCAGTTTAAAGACAGTCGTCATTCTCCCCTGGAGTGACAGGTTGAGGTCTTTAAGCAACCCGAATATGTCACACAGGTAAGCGAGTTTTGACAGTCCTCATCACTAAAATGTGCAGGTAACGGTGACTTTTTTTCTGTAAGAAATCTCTGCAGCAGCTCTCGCAACTCAAACACTCTGCCAGTGACCTGCTAAAGATGCTTGTTTTTTGTTGCTGAAAGTGTTGAAGGCGGGACAGACAGACGTAAGAAAATAGACCTTGCAAAATGCAAACATGCATGCAATCAAACAACTGCATATAGGCCTATGCCATGTAAAAACGTGACATTATTGCGAATTAAATTTAATTTAGTTTGCATGCATTTTTTTTTAAACTCATGTCGTAGGCTACGGCCCGGTTCGGAATGTCCCGCGGCCAGGTGGTTGGGGACCGCATCTTCTGTCTTTTCTTTATTGCTTTTTTTTTGGCCTTTTTATGCCTTTAATGATAGTGACAGTGGAGAGTGACTGGAAGGGAATGGGAGAGAGAGCAGGGGTGGGATCCGGAAAGGACCAGGGGGCGGGAATCGAACCCAGGTCGCCGGCGTACGGTGCAGGTGCCCCAGCCAGTTGCACCACAGATGGGGCCTTCTCTATTGCTTTTATACACTCACTCTGATGTTTCTCTCCTCCAGACCGCCAACACTGGGCCCGTCTTGATGTCTGTGGTAGGCCTACGGCTGGCTCTGAGACCTAAATCAGTGCTATTAGCAGAGTATATGCCAAATGGCCACTGCCAAGGACTTGTATCATTATAATTGCATCACCCTATTCTGGATTAAATGTCTGTAGAGATGTCTGTCTTCCTGCTAGAAATGTGTTTCTTGCGATGGAGAAGGTTTTCGTCAGGTTGCTTGGTAAAGCCCTCAGGCAAGCAGAAAAAGCATGTGATCCAGAATAAAACTGCCCCCCACCCCCCCAAATCAAACTTTCATTTCAAAAATGCTCGTATCTACCTGAAGGGAAGTGTCAGTTGTTGACGGCATGGGGAATTTTTTTTTTGTTCATTTCATAGGTTCACTTTTATTTGTGCATTGTACTCTGTGTCAGTTGAACATAGAGGTATTCGGAAAGAAAACATGACATAAATATGAAAGACACATGTTGTAGTACTGTATTTAATGCATTTTAGAACACTTCGTAGATAAAGCATGAGTGTATATCTAAAGCAAGCTGGCCACGAGTTTAAGAAATCAAGCTAAAATACGATGTTTGCCTCTAGGGGTCAAAGGTGTCAAGACTCGAGGGGCCTAATACTCCATATTAAATATGTGGAGGTTTTCAGATGCATAAACAGACATCTGTCTTTTCCCCTTGCCCTTCTGTCATTGCTAGTATGACTCCCTTAAATCACATTAAAAAAACACTTCATTTGTAATGCAAATACCTCTATTATGTCCTCTTTCTTATGTACACTTCTGTAGTTGCATGTGATTTTTAAGCCACATTATAGGAAAGCAGCAAGCTTGTTTCTCACAAATATACTGTAGGGGCACTAAACATTGCCCCCTTCCTCACAAGTACTGCATTTATCTTCAGAGAAGCCCAGGCTGTGTTAACCTGAGTTTTAGTGCTGAAGGCAAGCTGGGATTGCTTGGGCATATTGAGTGCAAAAGGCGTTTCAAAAAGCTGTCCATTGGAATTACTATACTGTAGCTGCGGCACATCGCCCAACTATGGTTGCTATGAAGAAGGAACCAAACATTTAATTTAAATAAAGTAGTATTTTTTTCTCTTTCGATGCCCAAACACCAATTTAAAATAAATTCCTCCTTTCTCTCTGTGTGTGGATGTCATCTCTCCATATCTATTTACACATGACTAAATAAATTGACACTCAAACATGTAAAATGCGATCCTCAGAGTCCCTGGAGTAATCATATAAGTAATCATGTAATTTGTTGCCATCTTACTCTGTGATAGCATTTGTATGGCATCGTACCTCGATGGTAACTTCAGACTATATATAATTGACATTGTTGAGGCAGTGGCCAATGTAATTGGACCTGCTTTTGATTTTTTTAAAAAAATCCTTTCCTTCAGTGAGATTCTCCTAATTCCCTAACTGCCCTCAACTGTGGTCTTCAGCCTCTTAATGGCAGGACAGGACAACTGGTTAACCACCAAGCATTGGCTCCAGTGTCTCACCTTTCATCTGCTTTTGCTATTCTTTCAGGTGGAACTCCCTTTTATCGCTGCGCATTAGCACACAATAGCAAGGATGGGGTGGGGTGGAGGGAGAGGAGAGAGTCAAGCTATCTTTTCTGAGAAAGCAAGTCTCAAAGGGGGTGGGGTGGGGTGGGATGACAGAGGTGGGGGAATCAAAGTAGACTTTGAAGTTGGGCAGCGCTGGATGTGTGGTGGTACCGGGCCAAGCTCTCCGCTAGCCATCAACCACCACCCCCCCTCCCACACACACACACACACATACTGCACCTTCTTTTCGCTCAGAAAAAAACCCAACCTGACACTGTCTGAACAGAGACAGCTGTGAGCTCTGGTTTTTGTCAGCGGCAATTAGTCGCTTGTTTGTTTGCGTGTTAAGAGCTGTTCATGGGGCTGGTGTTCGAGCCCGCTGTGAACACTCGCAAGGATGTTTCTCTTTTCAATTAAAATTTAATCAGATGAATGAGAGCAACCCTCACGCTGGCACTGTGATTTCACACACGAGCGACACAGAATCAGTTTCACAAACACTGCGTGCGAATTCCCGAGAGTATATATGCATACAGTGGGGCATGATGGGTAGTCAGTCAGTGCCATGTCATGGCTGCATAAGTTCTCATACTCTGTTTATCCCAAATCTTCTCCTCTCTGTACCTTTGCCATAGCCTGATGAGCCAGACCCACATCAAGATGTAGGGTCTGGGAACTTACCATAGGCACTGCTCAATCCGAGGGGTGGGATAAACGGTTGCCTGCGGTTGTTCAAAGACCGCTGTTCGCCAACAGCAGCATCCATCTTCTTTGTTTTCAAGTAGCAGGAAATTCACGTGGAACCGTTGCCGACTCTATACGCGATGTGATTGGCCTGATAGAAGTTTCATTTTCCCAGCTCGCAAGCCAACGGAGAGTTGCTAGACTACCTTTGCCAGTCTTCTTTACCTGAACATTCAAAGGTGCACCTAGTCCATGTTTTGTCAAGTTTCTATGTTAATAAATCCCATTGAATGTGCATGTGTGTTTCAATTTGGTAAACAATTGTGTGTTGTACACCCTGTAGGCTGGGGCATATCAACCACCACCATCATAAGGCGGGGATCACATTAGCCAGCGGCAAGTGTAACACAACGGTCAGGCCATATTAAGTTCTATATATCTATCCTATGGTAAAACAAACGGTTTGCCTTAACTGACGCTCGCGTTGCGGTTTGAAAGCTGAACCAAGTTCAATGCTCAGCTTGTTCAATGCGAGCGCTACACCAGCGTTGCCACCGTTCCGCTGCCAACAATAGGAAACCTGCCGCTTGCCGCTGGCTAATGTGATCCCTGACTAAGACTCTAAGATTAAAAGGCATAGTCACTGACAGAATATGTAAAGAATTGATCTTTGTAAGGCAATTGTGAAAATATAGAAATAATGAATGTCATAAATGTCTCTGCAACCTTCATATAACATACAGGCTAATTGATTAGTCATCATTTATCCTACTTTAGTGTCATGGGCCCACTTAATAATAGTCCTCCTCATACATAGTGTGTAGTGGTTGGTTATTGCTGAATTTACTGAGTCCATGTAATTAATGTTAGTTGTAAGTAATATTAGTTGCCCCATTCAGACACTGGCACTGGGTAGGCTGTCCCGAAAACATTGCATAAAGGCAGGGATAACTTGGACATAATAAAAGTCTGATCAGAATAAAGTTCTGTACTTTAACGTCATCAGCTGTGGAGTGGTCTGGCATCTGTCATGCTAATACAATGCTAATACTGCATGCTAAAATTGAATACTAATCTTCCAATACTCCATGTAATTAACTGTCAATTAACTGCAGTTTGTTTACCTCTAATTAGCCACATAGCATATTTGCATTCTGAAACTTGGACAAACTCTGTTTTGTAAACACCCTTCCACTTCACATTTAACCTTGCTCTCTTTTATCTGGGAGAAAGAGATGCTGGCCAGATGGATGTTGGCAGAATTAAATTTCAGTAATGTATGTAAAAAGCTGGGGGTGGGATGTGTGTGTGGGGGGGGGTTCTCTTGGAAGATGACAAACACTTACAAAAGACTGGAGGGGAGTGAGCAGGGACATGGTGAGTTCATATTAATTAGCAATTTTTTTGTGGAAATTTGCCATTTAATATCTGGAAGCCCTGTTTCCATTTAACTTCTTCCAGGAAGGACAGGATGACAAATGGTGCGGTTTGTACTCTGACAGCTTTCGCCTTCATAATTTGAAAAGCCCCGGAAGGCATATCAATGAGGCCTTTTGTGAGGTGCAGGCCACTGCACTTTACAATGTCCTCATGTTTACATAAGGAATTCATGTACAGGAATTACATCACCTGAAGTAAACTAATACATTCAATGCCATGTACCACCTGCCAATTTAAATTATTTTTCGCAATATTTTGAGAGGAATTGAATATTCATTCAGGAATTGTTCTGTACTCACTACTCAATGCTTGCTTTCTATGCTTTTGATGTTGACAGCTGTGTTCAAAGAGCCACAGATGGCCACATGGTTGCAGGACTTGAGACTACTGGTTCCCTGCTCCATTGGTTGCCTGGAGATCAGCATGTTTTCATTGTCAAAAACCTTTGAAAACAGATACCTGTCACTCACTCATGCCTTTTAAATAATGGAGCAATAGTGATTTTGAATCGATGCACAATAAGTGGTTCCATAGTGGTGATTGACACTAAAACTGGTGTGTGTGTGTGTGTGTGTGTGTGTATGCGCGTGTGAGTGTTTACTGTATGTTTGTCCTGGTCAGACTGAGGTGAGGGGAGGAGAGATATCTTTGAGATATATATATTCAACCATTTCGTTTGTTTATATAAATGCCTGTACCTTCACTTGATCACGTGTGTGTCGACAAAAAAAACTCTCAGCTGGAATCAAAAACCTTTTCTTGGTGCATTACATCATCAAGTGTGTGTGTGTGTGTGTGTGTGTGTGTGTATGTGCACATTGTTTTGAGTGGAGGAAAAGCCTTTCACAAACGCGTTGAGTGTCACCCCCTCAGCATTTTGATTTGATTTCAGCCTTATTTTCTCAGCCCTCCGTGTCTGAATAATGCAGGTAGTTTATGTTTGTGGCAGCAGTGGTGAGAAAAGGCATGCGCATCTTGGGCGCCGTGGAGACGGGGATGCGAGTGGCGGCAGGCAAGTGTGCCGCATGTTTGATTTATGTGCCGCTGGCGCACTGAGTTGCAGTCTCATCAGACTTTGCAGTGGGATTAACTGTCTTTAAGAAGCAAATATGGGAAGTGGGAGGAAGGAAGCAAGCAGAGGCCCAAAGCTTTTTATGTCTCTGTCTGTTTCTCTCTCTCTCTCTCTCTATCTGTCTGTCTCTCTCTCTCTCTCTCTCTCTTACTCTCTCTCATACACAAACACACACACATTCACAAACACCTACACACTATTTTCACTCAAACTGTAAGTGTGTGTATAAACATTTTAACAAACACATCCACTTTCATACAGTCACACGTCAAACACAAACAGCAATGTCTTCACCACTTTGTGGTCAAAACAACATAATGCCGAATTCACCACAGGGAAGGAGGAAGGTGTGTGTGTGTGTGTGTGTTCTTGGGGTGTGAGTGCTGTCTGGTGATGTTAGATGTCAGGGTCACTGTCCATTATCATTAAGTTTTCTGAAACAAACCCGCCACCTTTTGTTGCGGCGGCGGTGATAAGGCCGGCGCAGCTTGCCGGGCCACCGCGAGTTCTCCGCACCGTTCTCGGCGTGCGCGGGCAGAGTCCTGCCGAGGCAGTGCCACAACCTCTCATCATCATTCCGGTGTTAATGCGCCGCTCCCTGGAACTCATGTGGCTCTGCAGGAGATTTCACACCTGGTTTGATGGGCCTTCAAGTGCCCGGCTCCGAGCCTGTTTGACAGGTGCACTCAATACTCACCACTGCTTCTGCCCTTCAGAGGGAGTCGTAGCCGTGAATGAACTCTCATCAAGCAGACAGCAGCGCAGTGAGCCTACACTTAGTAGGCAAAAATGCAGAGCAAAGGGAAGGGTGGCATAAATGTTGGATGGAACATGTCTCAATTACTTAATGAAAAAATGTCAAAATGTATAAATGCAAACTGATGAAGGAAGAGCAACTCACTAACACCTATGGACTACATACTGTAAGTAGACTGATCATTCACACAATTAAGAAGTTCAAAAATACATAAAAGCATACTGTATACGCACACAAATAGTGTACACAAGCATTGGTACATACAATGGAGAAAACACAAACACACACACACACAAACACACAGACACACGCACAAACACACACACACACACACACACACATACACACACAAACACACACACACACACACACACACACAAGATGTAAAAGACATCAAAAACAGACTCCCACAGATGTACAAACAGACATGAACATACAGAGACACTCACAGTCCCCCACCCAGATTTGGTAGAAGTGGCACAGGCAGCAACAGATGATCTACTGCACCGCCCTGAGCACACACACACACGAACACACACTCACACACACACACACTCACACACACTCACACACACACACACACACACACACACACACACACACAAATACACACACACACACACACACACACTTGGGCCACGGGGCCACCTCGCCTGCTGTCAGCTCCCATTATGGTTTCATTAGGCCTCTGAAAAGCTCCGTCCGCTGCCCCAGAATGGATGACAGTCATCTCTCCTTTCCAGTCGGCTGCCCAGGGCCCGGGCCGAGGCTCTCCATCGGTCGTCGCGGCAGCCATCCATCCGCTGCTTTATTGCTCCGCTTCATCTGGACCAACGGATGGGAGGAAGAATTGAAAAAAGAAAGAAAAAAAGAGATGGAAGAGAAAGAAGAAAACAACAACAGTGGTGCGGTCGTATCGCTCACATGAGCGATTGAACTGGACCTCTGCACATTGGCTCCTGTCTCCCATTTCAGTCCCGTAAATTAAATTGGCCATAAAAAGCCACTTTTCCCGGACTGAGGCCCAGGTAGAGTCATGCTTCACATTTGTAGCTTAATTCATTAAGATTTGTGGTGTGTGTGTGTGTGTGTGTGTGTGTGTTTGTGTGTGTATCCATGGACGCATCTATCTTTGTGTGTGTGTGCGTGTGTTAGTGTGTGTGTGTGTGTGTGTGTGTGTGTGTTTGTGTGTGTGTACTTGTGTGTGCATTCACACATGCCCACTCACATGCAATTTGTCCTCTGAATGTTCAGACAGAAATTATTCTATATTAAACCTCTAGATGTCATCTAATTGATTGAACTGAGATAAATAATACAATGCAATGACCATATATCCAGGAGCTAAGCTAGTGATCAGGTCATTTTCAACTTAATTACATTTCCTGAATGACAGCAGATGCATGTATACATAGCACAACCTTGACAAGCCCTTGGTGGAAATATCTTACACACTGATGAGGTCACTCAGGTTGGAACTGCATAGTGTTTTCCTACTGGCTTAACTGGTATTAATGGCTGTCTCCCGGCTTACTGGCTAGTGGCTATGTATTAATTTACGTGTGTGTGTGTGAGAGAGAGAGAGAGAGAGAGAGAGAGAGAGAGAGTGTGTGTGTGTGAGAGAGAAAGAAAGAGAGTGTGTGTGTGTGTGTTATGTTGTATGTGTGCTCAGATGTTTCTGTACAGTATGTGCTTTGGTAGACATTATTATTTTGTATTATGTATTTGCCAAGGCCGTAGCCATGATGTCAACATTGGGGGGCACCAAATCTGTGGTGCGGTGTGAATTTCAATAACAGAATTTCAGTTCACATTTCCTGCCATGCAAAAATATTATTAAAATCACAAACAAGTCATTAGTTAAGTCAGTCAATTAGGATATACCAAACTTTTGACGGACATAGGCACGGATGGATTATGAACCTCTGGGCATAGATGCAAAAAAACCCTCCCCTGTTAAGATAGGGGCGCCCGGGGGCATACTTCCCCGGAAGACTTAAAAAAAATGACCCTTTATACTATGACGACTTGTGGGTTTTGTGGAAGTAGAAGAGAAGGGCAGAGAAGCAACTTCACACAGTCTTAGGCTTCAGGGCCCCCTGAGCTCTTGGGCCCAGTAGGTCCATTCAATAATCCATCCCTGGATATAGACCTGTGGTCCATTTGTCTCCAAAATGTATATTTTAAAAGAAAATACAAACTAGTATCTTTGATAACTTCTATATTACACTGAATGCTTACTCGTAGGTTTGGACCTATTGCCCAATCATATTTTGTATTTTGATTTTATTATTCTGGCAGCTAATCACACAATTTTAAGGTAGTTTGAAAGGGATGGGATTCAAGATAGTCTAGCCTACTAAGTCAGGTCCCTCTTCTGTCTGACTCACCTCAAGTTACCCTATGCATTATAGGCTGGTTTCTGACTGAAATTACGTATTGTGTTAACATAGAAACACAGCCTTTATTTGGTGAATGGAGGTGGAAATTCCTTTCTTTGGTTATTGTCCGCGATTCACATTAACTGTGGGCTATCACCGCCATTGTAAAAGTTTTTTCAAATTTTGTGCTGTCGCCACATTTGAGTGCTACGTTTTGCCTGCATGGACGCGCATCTAAATGTAACATGCAAGATGCAACAACCATTTCTAAGAGGCTTATAAACCGGTTCATTTCTGACATTACTACTAGCATACGAATGCATTATTTATGTTGTAAGACATGTGAAAGAAATGAATGACACAGGCACGCACAAATCCAAATAAAAGGACACTTTCGCTTTTTCACTTTCGCTATCATTGCAAGAAAATAGTCTACAATATGGAATTGCATCAAAGTTCCCTTTGAGTCTGATCAGCTTGCTACACCTTTCCAACAGGTTTTGTGAGAATTGTACCGGTATCTTTTTGCGATATTGTTGACAGCCCGCACCTGCAGCAGGGTGCAGGAAGCTTTTGATAGCGCACGCCTCAAACGATAAATGCAAAACCTCCAGGACAAACCACTCACAGTGTAGGCTACTCTCTCTGAAACCATCAACAGGCCACTAATTTGTGCGTTATTTACGTTTGATTGCATTTCAGATGGCGGGACTTGTTGGTTTCCTGTAATAGCCTATAGCGTTTTTTTCTTTATTTATTTTTCTACGTCTGAATATTCCCCCCCAAAGTCTATGGTGACTACGGCCCTGGTATTTGCATATCTGTGAGGGGATGTGTACTAGTTTGTCTGAGTGTGTATGTGTATTTATGTGTACGTCTGCATCCCTATGTGTTCTGTTTATTCTTGAGCGTGAACACATGGGCTACTCTGAGCATTTGGACAACAAGCTCGTGAGAGAGGCGTAGGTGTATCTCTAAGTTGGAACAGCGGGAGAGACAGTGGCGCCGCCAGCCGTAATCCAGTATGCACTGTGCGTACAATTTTTCAACGCTTTAGTCATAAAATCATTCAATATTACAACAATAAAAATAGCTTGTGTACTGTCTTAATTGAAACATGCTTCGCGCACAAATGATGTTTAAGAGAATGGACATCTCGATCTTAACATAAGGATACATTAGAAGATGATTGGTGTAAACCAGGGGTCTCAAACTCCGGCCTGCACCCGGCCAAATTCCGGCCCGCGACCTAATAATATAATATAATATAATATATTAATAATATGTAATTTGGCCCTTGAGGGTATTTTCAATTGCAACAAACAACAACACTGGTTAAAATAGATGATAGATCCAAGACGGTGACAAATCCCATTTGTAGGCTACTCTCCTCGAATAGTTGCTAGACATCCAGAGCTTCGATTCAAGCCCATTCGCTGCACAAAGTTTTCAGGAAATGATGTATTACACACGAGAAACACGAAGACGTGTTTGTAATGACGCGGAAGCGATGCAGGCCATAATTTTGCACAAATTGAAGCAGAAATAGGCCGACACCAAATGTTGAAAAAACGTTCACGTGTGATGAAGTCTTGGGTAGGCTATGTTATGTACCTTTTCTGATTCTGAAGGAGAATATCTGCCTTTTGGAGATTATATGATCGACTATTGACAGTGATAGTCACGGTGCGTCTGTGAATGGAGGTGTGTCTTTACGTGTACGACGGTGTCCACTAATAAGCATATACTTATTTCGACCCTCTGCCCAACATAGCTGGAGGTGGCAGTGGTAATCGTGATGATAGTGTCCGTAATGGACGTGGTACAGACAGCAGGGGTAGTAAAAATAGGGCTCTAAAGAACTACAAAGTCACCCACGAACTGATTTGACCAGGCTACATTATTGTAGGCCTATAATAACGGTTTGTGGTTATAGGCTAGTAATAGTTTACTATTGTTGGTTTACATCTTAGGCCTACTGTTTTCCTGTTAGTTTGTTATATGGGTAATAAGACAAAAAAGAAGGTAAACCTGCTCAAATATGTTCAACATCCAGTATTTACTGAAAGGTGAATAATGTGAGGTGCTTGCTATCCAGTGGCAAATTAGATGGGTAAATTTACCCCCTTCATAAACTTTTGTTTATACTCAAAGATTTTTATATTTACAGTAGGACTTTATCTCTGACCACTTTCAATTCAAACCTTTTGAAATTTTGATGTCAAAATCCAATGATGTTGTTTTCTTAACCCTGGTGCCTAAAGTTTGCCATGCAGGTTTAAATTAGATGTACCGCATAGCGGTACAAAATATGACTGCCGCTCAGTCCTGTACATCCGTTCCGTGAACATAAATCTAATTGTCTAATTGTAAATACTAATCAATTTGTATCCATCTTCTACTCCACCCCCACTCTTGAAACTTTTGTGTATGCTTGTTTGGCATGCCCGTGTGTGTGTGTGCGGGCCGCACAGCAAGTAGCCTGCTGGCGCTGTGAAAGTGAATAGATTTGTAGCACTAGCCAAAAAAATTGAAACATTCATCACAGTTCATCCCTTGCAACTGGACTGATGAAAGGTCATGTACACCTGTAGGCTACATTGTATTTGGGGAAAGCAGAAGGTATCAGTTTTACATTTATTTATTTATTAACAAACAAAACAATCCCTGTCATTTCCATGCAGTTTTCAACAGCTATCAAGAAGAGAGGTCATGAATTACAGCTGCATGAATTACAGAAAGCGCGAATGAAGTGGCCACTTCTAAATGGGACCCACTGTACAGTAGCTGAAGGTCTGTGGCTAAAGCAGCCATAATGAAAGTGTTATCATTGTTTGGATACTTCCCACACACTCGTGCTTTTTAATCGCATAGAACATCGCAACTACCAAGCTGGAATCAAAGCACATCGATTCACCTCTCAGTCACACCCTAAACAAGCACTTCAAACAAACAAACAAGCGTCTCAGTCTCACGCATGTATAGCCATAGGCAAAACTGTATCAGACGTAACGTTAGTAAGTCATCCATCTCACAGAATGATTTTTGTAGCACGTGCAACTGCCTGGATACATATCTCAAAGTGCGGTTTAAGGTGTCCAATGAAACAAACCCACAAGTTCATGGCAGTGGTACATTGGCAACATAGATAATGTATTTAAGACTTAAAGGAGAACTCTGGCAATTTTCTTTTTAAAAATAAGTATATAGGCAGCTAGTGCTAATAAGTATAGTGCTACTGCAGCTGTTGGCTGCAGCAATTCCAGCTAGGTAGCACTGATTTTTTTCCCCTTTTCATTTTATTTCATACAGACAGTATTAAGTCACCTTGAGAAACAGAGATCTATGTGAAAAATGTCATTACATTAAATTTTTTACATTAACCCCACGGGTTGGAGCACAAAATATGAACTATTTATTGGTGAAATATTGGCACTGAAGTCACCATTCAATTGACTGTGCTTAGAGGGAGGTATCTTCATCCGTCTTCCAGTTGTGTGATTCTAGCGTTTTAGTAAAGAGGGAAAAAAACCCTCTGATATTCATGATTGAACAAGATGTGGTCTGCCAGACATGAGGCCTGATCTGGCCCCATACCGTGCCTGCACAGTGGGCTACAGGCTCTGTCTGAAAGCAGCTTTCATGTGGCTGCCTTTTGTTTTCTGAGGAGCGATTGGCTGGAACAGTGGGCAGAATGTGACATGTGTATGAAGGTGCTGAGTGAGAGATTGAGGCGTCCTGTTGCCTGTCATGGCGGTGCGTGTCCAGCCGCAGACGGGTGATGGACTCCCCATGGAGCCTCTGCGCTCTGCTCGGTGACTTTAATGGAAAATGAGCATGAGCCTGTTAAGGGCAGGAAAAGATTGGCATGCATTTAGGCACATGCGCACACACACACACGCACACACAAACATACACACACACACACATTAACACATACACACACACACTCACACGCATACGCACACACACAAACACACACACACACACACAGACACAGACATGCACACACAGACATACACACACACAAATACACATGTGGTGACGTAGGGCCACCTCAACTCCCATTATGCTCCCCACAAACATACACAATATTTCAGAAATAAATGTGTCCATCCAGCCAACATAGTCTGCTGTTTATGCCCTAGTTCATTACATAGATAGACAGGCCCAGCAGATGTACTAATTACTGTGTGGTCACTCAGATAATGAGAGTGCTCTTTTTCATCACCATGTTTCCCAATATGCTTGCCAACATCCAACAACTTCCAATCACCTTCACTTAGGCACTGAAGGCAAAAAAATAAAAAAAATAAACAAACAAAAAACAAAACAGTGACTGTCCCAGCTCTGATGATGAAATCGATACCTAATGATGAGCTCGTCAATAATTAAAATTTGCTTTGAAAAAGTCCATCTTGCTGCACAGCGTGAGTCTGTGGGCTGATTAGCGCTGGGAGCATTTGATCTTCAAGGCAGGATCCAACTTTCATGTGGGCCGCTGCCCTGCCGCGTGCTCCCGGGCCTCTGAAGTCCTCTGCTTGCGTCTCACTTTGGGCAGGCAGCGGAGGTCTGCCGTGAGAACGTCCTCCTCAGTGTCCAGCCTCAGTGAAGTGTGTATTCCATAGTACGGGATTGTATTCCATAGTACGCACCATGGCCCAGGGCGCCAATTACCCCCCCCCCCCCCCCAAAAAAAAAATAAAGGTGTTTCACGCTTTTTAAAAGTTATGGGATGAGGGAGATTTCACCCCCGGGAATTTTTTTTTGAGTCTGGCTGCTAAACACACCATTTTAATGCAATTTGGGTGGGACAGAAATACCTTTACAGAGCAAGCAGCTCTGACCATATCGGCTCTGGCTCACATGACGTGAACATTGCTTTAAATGCATTATCGCTTCACTACTCAACACACAAACAAGCTTATGTCGCAATTTGCGATAGGCCTAGGCCTAGAGAAAAGACAGCTATGGTGTCCTAACCATAATGATTTGCTTACACTGCTGTTTGGTTGTCCCAAACTTTGAGACGATCCATACTCTACGTATTAACTGAATCTTATCAATCTTGAAACCCGAACTGTGATGTTCTAAACAGTGTGACTGTAGGATGCAATGCCTAATCTCACTGCTTTCGGCATAATTGCTAAGAACAGTGCGCCTATTACTGTTAAACACCTGAAAAATATTAAGCTGCTGTTTTCTTTTCATGATGAGCACTACGCTTGAATGATTTATGACTGAATGGAATGTTGCATTTTTAAGCACCAGAACTGCTTATCATGTCGTGACAAAGTTTACACCAGGGGTCTCAAACTCAAATGAGCTGGGGGCCACTTCTGCCAACGTCATCTGATTGGAGGGCCGGCTATTTCTGAAAATGCAATGTTTTTTTTTTCAAATACCACACAAAACTGCAAACAGACTTTTACGGAAAAATTTTGTTTGGACCCCGGAGGCCACTCCCCCCCGTGCTGGGCCCCCCGAAACCCAAAAAATGCAGTTTTTCATAAATAACTACCTGAACCGTGGCACCGAGAATGAAGACATTTTTATGGTATGTTGGTCTCAAGGGCCCACATTAACTTAGCCCATAATCACTCATTTGTGATTTGCACCCCCCTGGTAAAAAATGAAAATGCAATATCATTCTGCTTTAATCGCCCCTCTCTTCAGTTAAGATGTTCAGAACTGCACCAAATTTTATGTGTATGATTAACCTGACATTCTCTGGGGGTATGCCAAGTTTCGTAGAATTTCATCCATGGGGGGGGGGGGGGGGTCTAAAAAAAAGGAAGTTATGTGCAGAGGTGGGCACAAATACATCAAAAACTATTTTGTTACAAATTACAAATACTGGCTCATGAAATAAACAAAACAAAATACTGATGTGAAAAATGTAATAGTAATTAGTAATTTGGAAATACAAAAATACCCACAAACTAATCATGGTATAGCTCAGTGTTTTTCAAACTTTTTTTCTGGGGACCCACTTTTTAAAAATGACAGACTATCGCGACCCAACTCATGACTGTGGTAGTTAACAAACTAGATCCTAATAGAAAGCTGTTGGCTTTCCTAAGCTATATGGTATACGCTAGGGGTATTACACAACATAAATTGTCACTATGCTAAAAATTGTCAAATTTATTGAAATAATGACAAGTTCTAAATATATCCTCTTCAACAGTTTAAATCAGCTGGTGCTGCAGATATAATAATAAATAAATAAATACATAATAACACACATATTTCTGTTTTCCAGCAACATATTAGGAAGCATAGGCCATTTTACAGCATTGTACAATATATTCAATGGAATACCAACATGCTGCATTGAATGGATCCATAATCCAGTCATGCTGAGCACTGCTGGTTGGGAAATATTTTTGAAATAAACTTTGCAGAGATGTGATGTAGGCCTACTGTTTAACACATGGGATCACAAGAGTGGCTCCCGAATCAGACGATTCAGCGATTTCGCTCAGAAATCTCAAAGGCAATACTGTCGCGATCGAGGCGCCTGTCCCATACCTCAAGTTTTTTTGGTGAATGCAGTAATCTTATTTGCTAGGTGAGGTAGGTGCTTGTTTTTGCCTTGTAACTGGACATTTAACTCAAATGTATCGCTAAGATACATCAAATATATCGATAAGATAGGCCAGCTTCGTCAAGAATGTTCATTAGTGAACGTGCTTGCAGATTCAAACATGCGCTCTTCCTCCAAGAAGAGACAACTCGGAGCTCAAACATGCGCGACAGCACTTTACCTCGGGAAAGCCACCTTGCCTCGCTGTGAAACAGCTCAGCCTTTTGGTCTGCTACCATCTCTTCGCAAAGTGCGGAGAATAGACGCGCTTTTAAGGGCCGGGTTTTGATGTTTGAACGTTCAAAATCTCATATAGGTCGGGACTAAGCTGCCTTGACATGAGCGCTTCCCTATGAATAACACAGTGTGTCCATTGCGCATCGGGTGCTACCTGGGCCTAGGCTACAGATTAAAAAAAAAAAAAAAAAACTCACGTCAGTTTGCGCCCCACCTGGCATGTCTCCGCGACCCAGTAGTGGGTCGCGACCCACAGTTTTGAGAAACGCTGGTATAGCTGTTGCCTGTTTGGGTCCATCAGACTGCCAGGGTACAGCAGGGTACAGGGTACCGTAAAAGGGTACAGCAGGACAACCAAGTGAAGGTTGTAGGTTTGGATGGGGTAGCTGTGACGATTTGGGAATGTTTGGATCCATCCTAAGGGATATGATACACACACACACACACAGTTTGTCCAGACCACTTCACCACCCAAATAGTCTTTCTGATGACACTTAGTAAATGTCCAAGAGGGCGGTGCTGCAGGTGTAGTGTTGTTACACCAAGGCAAATATAATAAAAGGACTGCCGGGTCATTAAACTTCATTAAAGTCAGCAGCTGCGTGAGCACACATTAAAGAAGATGCTCTTCCCCATAGAGACACAGGCACAGCCATTTGTCTTCCACTTTTCTGTGTCTGGCGAAGCTCTCCAGGCTCACGGCACATTCTTGACCAAAGTCCCCCCCTCCCTCCCCCCAAGAATCTCTTTATTGTGATAATTTTATGCGCCCGAGCAAAAGACTTTGTGACACATAAAACGCTTCAATGCCCCACACTGACAGGGCTTTTGGGGAGACGGGAGGAGTGTGCAGAATGACAAATAGTGTAGAGATTACTTTACTGACCTGTCAACTGTTCATCGCAGTAGCGCCTTGTAAAAATTGCACTTCGTATATGCCATGCAAATTTTACACGTAAATGTTAATGGAAACGTTAACTCCAGTCAAGAGTGCAAAAATGCCCCTCAAACAGCTGGTATGGAAATAACTATGCCAGCAATTAATTGAGTTCCAGTGAGAAAGTGCTCGTAGTGGCCATCGCTGCATGCTTCCCTTAAGTTTCAAACATCTCTTTTGCAGACTGAGTAAGACGCAGGCCTCAGGAAGAGGCAACTCTTTGTCCTCCTATCCGTGTTTAACCTTGCCTGGGAGGACCTTGTTCCATACGTTCTGCCTGGGGGTACAGATGGACACTGCTTCTGAGCCCATTCAGGCATAACTAAACGCTGTCACAGTTTGGCCACTGGACACCAGCTAGTCTCCACAGGGGCTCCACGGGACAGGGCGAGAGGACTGTATGCGTGTGTGTGTGTGTGTGTCTGTGTGTGTGTGTGTCTGTGTGTGTGTGTGAGTACTCCAACAGTCCCTCAAGTTTATCTGCATTAAAAAGGCAACAGGATGGTAATGACAATGGGCACTGAAGTATGGTAACAGATGTTTTGTTTTTTTCCCACTTCATTGGTATTTTGGGGTTCTACTTTCTTAGTTATTTAGGTGAATTGTGAATCTAGCAGACAGCCTCTGGTGTAGTTTTTGCAGTCCAAAGCACAAGGGGATCTGGGGTTCATACCTTCTCTCTGGTCTCCACAGAGAGAGATTTTCTTGCTGACTGATATGGCCTGCTTGTTTATCGCAGTTATTGTGTTCAAAGCAGAGCGCATACAGGATGCATTTTTCACCACTGTGTTTTCCATTATCACTGCTTTTCCATCCCTTCCTCCCTTCTCTCTCTTTTTATCTTTTTCTCTCTCTCTCACTCTCTCTCTTTCAGTCCTTTTGTTTGCCTTTTGCATTTAGTTTGCTTTCAGGAGCTTTGTAAAAAAAGAGCACAAAGCAATCATATTTCACAGGTGCGACAAGTGTTGCTGTGATTTGATTATGCAACCACAGACATCCTATTCACATTCATGTGAGAAAAAGTATCACTCTGGGAACATACTGCATACAAAGTACATCACATGATGATCATGAAAAACATGCATTAACACAAGCAAAAGAAGGCCATCCAAAACCAAAATAATCCACATGGCATGTCTGTTAACACACAGTTGGGCGTCATAGACATGATTAAGCCTTTTTGCCAGACTATTATAATAAGAACCATTGGCTTCCACACACTGCGACTGCCAGGCAGCCCAACCTCTGACAGGTGCCATTTTAGTATGTGCAGCACCACGCGACGGGCTCTTTCATCCCCAGGGACTGGGTCTACTGTCTCACCGGGAGGGTGGGCGTCAGGGGAATGGGGGAGAGGACTGCAGCCTGGACTGAGAGACAGCTCTCTAAAAGCGCATCGCAGTCTCTCAGGTGTTGCTGTGAATACCTGAACGGCTTCACTGGGAGTAGGGAAAGCGCATGTATTTTCAGTGTGTGTGTGTATGTGTAGGTGTTTGCAGGCAATTATGTGTGTGTTTGTACCTGTCACAAAAAGCGTGTTATGCCCAACATGCATTTGCGTGCCATTTGAACAGATGTCAGGCACCGTATAAACTTCTGCTTTAATGCATACCTCCCTATCGGCCCTGACATTTCTATTCACCGTGGATGTTTGTGTGGCAGCCAGGCTTGGCTCAGAACCCGTGCATCTGAATTCAGCTCATTCCGGATTTCACACGAGAAAGGCACGCACAGACACAAGCATACTAGCAGAAGGTGCGGGAGAAAGCCCTATATGTCTTCATCATTTCCCACCAAAACGTGTGTGTGTGTGTGTGTGTGTGTTTGGGGGCAGCTCATTGGAAATCTATAAAGGTGTACTCTCCAGGAGCCTGATTAAGTTTGAGCCTGCTTGAAAAATCTAAATTAATTTCCCAGATTGCGTAGACCTGCCTGCTATTACCTGGGGGAGGCTTCATTAGGTTAAGAAATAGAGATTCCTGGTCAACGAACATACTGTAAATCTTGCCTAAATGAAGCAGAGTGCTGGCCCTGGCAAGCAGTTACTTGATGTCCTTATTGATTTATCACAACCACCCACCCACACGCACACACACACACACACACAAACACACACACACACACACACACACACACACAACACGACAAGCTTTCTGCAAATGCCTAAGTATTTGTTGTGTACCATACGGGAGTAGTTACATTTCAAGGACCAGCGCCAAGAGAGTTTCTGGCTGCAAAGGGGGGGGAGTGACACAGCATTTTAAAAATGTTGCCTCCTGAGAAATGTATTCCAATCCAATTATTCTGGTGTCAAGGTGGTTCTCACTGCTATATGATATTGTGGAGGTTCAGAGATTAAAAAGGTAATGACAAACCTTTACAGCAGAACAGCCGGTCATCCAAGAGAAACAGATTATCTTTACAGAGGATCTTAACACATTCACACTGAGGCTGTTCCTCGTCAGTCTGAAACCAAGGTTATGCTCAGCTGTTATTGTTTGGCACAATCATAAAATTGACAGTGTGTAGCTACAGTAATTTACCTGGCCGACCATTTTAGTGATGGACAGGTGTACCTGTTACGCAGAGTTGTATAAAGTATCCAAAACCTGCAGTTGAGTAGAACACATATTGGATCAGAAAGTATCTTAAAGCACTTTGAGTCCCTATTCTGGTTTGTTTTGGATCAACTAGAGTGGTGGACACCAACATTTTGACGATTGGTCCTGTCTTGACTTTTCTGACTCGTTTTGAATCGCCTTTGACTAGTCAGGGGGTCGTTTCTAGAAAGCATCGTTTGCTAACTTGCGTCGCAACCTTGGTAGTACGCTCCATCGTTCTTGGATTTGGTGTTTCTAGAAAAGGTAGTTCGAACTCTCAATCGCAAAAAAGGACGCAAAGTTTGGTCGTTTGAACTACTGCCCCTAGGCAGTCGCACTTGTGTCGTTCCTTGGTAGTTCCTGTTGGTGTCCGGAGCGCCTAACCAAAAATCACAACCGCCTAACCAAAATTTGGATGTTTATCTCGTGACTCAATGATTGATCTATCCTGTAGCTTAATTTTGATTAAGACACGGACTCCCCTACTTGGGTCATTCTTGCTATTTATGTTAATTTAAGTATTGCCTTGCTTTTAGTATTATAATCTTCACAGACCCTTATATCAGCAGTGCTAAATGGTGTAGTGGCTAAAGCAGATGACTTATTATCCCAACGTTGTAGGTTCGATTTTCTGATGTGAGATTTTCCTCTTGCTTCTCGCTACCTGCAGGTGAACTGGTGTGACACGTAGATTCAATTGTTTTTGACTGATATATTGTACCTATGGTCTCTCGATGTAGAGTAATTATATACATAAATATGTATGGTCAAAACATATTGTCTCGTAGGCCTACTCTTACTCAGAGATGAAAAGAGGAGATAGGATGCGAACTCCGGCCGAGCGCGCAGTGCACCGACGCGCTGCCGTTAAGCCACAGGACAGTTGATAATCTATGGGATACCCAGACATTCGTCCAGGCTATATATTTTTTCCAGCATAGATATTTAACACAAATAATGGCACATATTGGTCGGCTTCAGTAAAATGTCTTATATACTTATACTATATTAATAGGTTTAGATTTTTGCAGATGATAATGGCAATGCCAGCATTAATCACTCGGTTTAAATGAGAAAAATGTCAACATAGGCTGTGGCAGAGAATTTCTAGGGGGTGGGGTATTACACGTTGCCACTGTTTCCACCAATGATATCGATCGCTGCATCATCAACAACGTTGTTGGAACTACACTGTTCGAACGTCGGAGGTAGCGAATTGCGACACAGGTACGATGCTTTCTGGAAACAGGTGTAACAATGTCGTTGTTTGGTCGCAAGTTGCGTCGTACCATGGTGGTTGAGCAACGTCGTTGCTAACTTTTCTAGAAACGACCCCCTGAGTGGCTGCCTACAGGCATGCTCAAACATGTCCTAAAACAACCCTTAACGTTCGTTTTCAAAACTGTGCAACTCACCGAGTGGTTAGTGGTGTAATGTATATATATCGGTGCAATGTATGATTTCCAGTCGTCTTATTTACTATTGTGGAACTATTTTTTCAGACACCTCACAACCGCGTATAAACTTCCGCTCAATACTTGAGCCTGAAGCATAGACGATGGCACAGTAATATCAACGTGCAATGAGTCTTCCAACAGAAATCAATGGGATTTTACAAAATGCCAAGTAAAACATGACAGAAACTGTATTTCGCTACGCTACTTGTTTTGGAACATCAACGAACACCACTAACCACTCGGTCAGAACTTTGGATAGGCTATGCAGGACCTTAAAACTTGGTGCCTACACTTCATACACAATGCATTTCAAGCCTGAACAAAGGTATGGCTGTCATTAACTTTACACTGCTGCTTCCTTTTATACAGGCCTATAATGAAGTTTATCCAACATGTTTAGAAAGGCAGCTACATCACACTCTAGACATTAGTGCTATTAATTAAAAGCAGGCAGTTATTTTTATTATTTTTTTTAATTCAGCTCTTTACGAAAGCCTACGTAGGTCTTGGTGTGCTATGTCTTACCTATATTTGCTAGGCCTTAAAGGAATTATCTATTTTTTTTTTTTTAAACGGCAACGAAATTGTGAATTTCCAGAGCGTGTTACTCCACACTAGATCTAAATTCTTGCGATAGATGTCTTCAGACAATAAAAAGTAATTTGGAAGGGAAATTGAAGAGAAGAGTTGCCCCCTGCGTTGGCCGTGATTCCCCTTTGAAAATAAGAGGTTCACAGGCTACTGTGGCCTTGGTCAGTGGCGCCGCCAGCCGTAATCTTGTACATGTTAATAATAATGTTGTCATGAAATCATTCAATATTACAACAATAAAAATAGCTTGTGTACTGTCTTAATTGAAACATGCATCACGCACAAATGATAGCCTAGGGCAAAGAGAATGGACATCTCAACATAAGGACACATTAGAAGATGATGATTGGTGTAAACTTTGTCACACGACGTGATAAGCAGTTCTGGCGCTTAAAAACGCAACATTCCATTCAGTCATAATTCACTCGTTAATGCGAGTATGGGTCGTAAGTTTGGGACAACCAAACAGCAGAGTAGGCAAAGCAAATCCTACTTGTTAGGTTACCAATAGATGTCTTTTCTCTAGGCCTAGGCCTATCGGAAATCGCGACATAAGCTCATTGGTTTCTTTTTTCTTTTCTTTCTTGTTCGCGTGTTGGGTAGTGAAGCGATAAAAGCGACAATGTAGCCTACATCAGAGCCGATATAGCCAGATCTGCTGCTCTGTAAAGGTATTTCTTTCCCACCCAAATTTGCTGAACTACTTGCGAAGTAGCCTATTCATCACAGACATCACATGTATCACACAAAAGAGCTTTTTCTCAGCTTTTAAACGATGTTGGTGGTTAGTTGTTGTGGTAAACGGTTCACGAGAAAAGTAGCTCAACTTTAATTAAATCATATTTTCTGCGCCCGTCTCCCTACACATTCATCTTGGCTTCGCGAACTTTCCCTCAACACATGACAACCATATATCAGAATAAACAGCAGACCTTACCGAACACAAAGATGTAATTAAAGTTTAAAGGAATACGCCACCCCTAGGTGAAATTGGGTCACTCCCCGCAGTCCCTAGAGTTGGATGAATGAGCCAAAGCATTTTATAGCCGACCCAGCCATTGTCCTAATCTAGAAACGGCCCGGTTATCTTTAGCTTAGCGTAGTCGCTGTAATCTGGCGATATCAGCTAGCATGTCGTTGCAAAAGTGAATCAAATAACTCAAGATTTTTTATAATTATTTCTCGTAACCTGTACATTCACATCGCGTTGCGACTAGTCAAGGCGAGTCGGATGAGAGAACGAGAGCAAACACGAACTGGTGGTGTGAGTGTGGAGTGTGGAAAAAAAACTGAGGACTGCAGGATGGATCATTGCTGAGAAGTCGTCGGTAGCAGTGACACAAGTGCGGTCACGCTCCTCTTCAGGAGCGTTGCCCACCATCGATGGCAGTATTTTATCCCACAGCATAAACACTCCATTTCAGTCGGCATGGGTTGGCACACTCCACACTCACACCACCAGTTCGTGTTTGCTTTCGTTCTCTCATCCGAATCGCCTTGACTAGTCGCAACGTCCTCTCTTCCCAGATCCAAAGCTCGAAACTCCTTTTCAGTGAACTCAGGTTCGAAAAGGTAGAAGCTAGGGTCTTGGATCTTGGTAGTCGAAGTCATCATCTTTGTCTATCGTGTAATCTTCCATATTCATCGCCATTAGAACTCTTAGAGAAAGCCCACCTGTCAGTGTCAGCCTCAGGGCTCTCAAGTTTTGAAGTTTGCAAGGAGTGAGACTTTATTTCTCAGGGGGGAGGGGGCGTGGCATTGGCACAGTGCCACGCCCCCTCCCCCCTAATCGAAGTACATGAGTCCTACTCGTGGCGCCACGCCCCTTCCCCCCGATCAACAGACCCACCCTCCCCATGTCCCATCAGAGAGCACAAATTCCATTATTTCAAACACAATGTTTTATTTATTCTAGAACCCTATAGTATATAATAAATAATTAATAATAACATAAATTATAATAATCATTTCACCCAAATGGGCCCTTTGAACAGCAGTGGCTCATTCTGCTCTAAACAAACAAATGAGAAAAAGCACATTTAGCCCCAAAATGGTCTCTTGAACAGTGGTGGTTCTGTCCGTGTGTGTGTGTGTGTGTGTGTGTGTGTTTATGAGTGATGTTGTGTGTTGTAGGTGTTTGTGGCAGATTTTGATGCCTTGATGACTGATACTAGGGGCTCCCATTTAAAGCACTGTGGTTCAATGTCAGCCATTTTCACAGTCATGAGGCCATCCTTAAAAATATTCTTGTTTGCAGTCAAAAAAATAAAAAAATGGGTCGGTAGGTAGGTCAATTTGATTTTTTTTCAAGATTCAAAGTAAAAAAAAAGTACAATTTTGGTCATGGTGATTACGTAGGTATGAATTTAAACAAATGTGCATATTGTGACGTAACCAAAGTCCTTTTAGGCCAAGTCCCTCCAGTCCCTCCTAATACCAACGTTTTTTGGGCACTCATCGGGCACAGTCTTTGGGTCGAACTGCACGTGCGCAAGGCTTCACGACACCAATCTTGCTCCAGCGGCGAGATCACAACACATGATTGGCACGATGTCTTCACAACAAACCATATGATTGGCTCAATGTATTCACATCACACCACATGATTGGCTCAATGTATTCACATGTCGACGTTTTGCCAAGGAAGGGGTGGGATATGTGTAGACAACGGCCATATTGGCGTGACAAACTAGCCCCATGCATTTCTATGGAGTATTTTTTGAGTGCTGTGTCTCCTCATTAGAAAGTCTCTGACGTAACTGACTGGGTCCTCAACCCGTGCCTTCAGGCGCATCACTGCAAACCTCAATCTGATGCATGTTATGTAAACCAGCCTTTCTCAAACTTCTTTGACCTGAGGCCCAGTCATGGCAGACTTTGGGGTCATAGGGCTCATCTACACTTACCCAACCCCACTCCCTCCTAATCAAATTGTCATTATCATTATCACAATCATTATTATGCCTATATTGTTATACATGCACTTTCACTTAAATGTTTTGTGACATGCACATCAGAGGACTGCTTTACTACTTAGTTTCATTGCTTTTGCTGCATGATGCTTGCATAAGAAAAGAAATACTTCTCAAAACAGCAATTATATGGGTGCTATTGTTTTGGGATGTTTCCCTCATGCAAGCATCATACATTGGTAGGAAATGGAGAAAAAAATACATGTTTTTTAATGAAGTTTAATTTGAATGCCTGAATGTAAGGATTCAGGATACACAATACCAGCTTTTTTGGCGAGCAGATAGGCGTAAATCCCTGAGCTGTTGATCTTTAACAGATAGAAAGAAGGCTACAATAGCTTTTGGCCACGTTATATTCAAATTTGACTATACAATACTCAGTGCTATACAGTGTATTATACAGTTTCTGCTCTGTTTCTATGGAAGTTCCACAAATCAACGTTGTTCTATTAAGTGTCGTTAAACAATTAAATAACATTCAACAGGTTGAAGCGGAGCTTTGATACCAACGTTATCGATTAGTTTCAGTTTCTCTCGCGCAGACGCCTGCATTGAATGAACGGTCATTGTCTATATATGCATGTCTCCAACTTTGGGGTTCACAATGTGTTTAAATTGTTCAATAGGCCTACATGATTTTATAACAGGCCAAATACAAAATAAATGTTACAAATATCGCCTAGATAGCCTATCTGTAAACATTACAATCATGAGGATATACATATAGGGCAGACCGACGCTCATGAGTTCATGCTTTGTTTTATCGCTGGATTTTAGGATAGCCTACTATGGCAACCGATTGCATTCCGAGCTAGCCTACAGTCAACTCTAGCAGGCATTAAATGACTGGAGGCTTGGGTGGGTGCGGATGTTAAAAAACCTCAACCGCGCAACACTCGATCCACACATATCCAGGCAGGTGTGCATGCTGTGAGGATGTCATTGTGCGTGCCTATCGCATGGTTTAGACTCGATGATTTCGGTATGTGGGGATTTTTTCGGTCGCAATTGGTTTGCACATTTTTAGAAGTGGTGGGGACAAAATTCAAATTATAAATAGTGGTGGGGACATATCCCCCCCGCCCCCCCCATAATCTACGCGTATGCTAAAGACGATAAGTGGGTGCGTTCAAAGCTCTGGTTCAAAGTTGCAAACATAGGAGAACGTTCGTGATCGATTTGAAACATGTTTCAGTTTGCCTTAAACAGAGGCGAACATGCGTGGTCTGTTGCTGCATTAATTAAACACCACTTTTCCATCAGAAACATATTTGTAAAAAGCAGAGTTAGTGTGATATACTGTAGGCTAGCACATCACACACTTATTGAGCTACACTAATGTTCCTATACCGCTGATGAAATTGTTCATGTTGATTCTATATTCCGATGTGCTATATCACACTAACTATGCTTTTTACAAATATGTTTCTGATGGAAAAGTGGTGTTTAATTAATGCAGCAACAGACCACAAATGTTCGTCTCTGTTCAAGGCAAACTGAATACCAAAAACGAAAAACTATATAGGGGAGAACCGGGACAAATGAAACACTTTTTAATTAAACGTAATTTACAAAGACATCGTAAAACACTGAAAGTTAATATTTTGTCACTAGCAACCTACATCTGTCCTCTGTCAAATACAGTTGCATTTACAGCTCTGAATAAAACCGTTCAAGAGTTATTTAAGGAGAAGTCGAACATGCGTTTTGTTTCATTCGTCCCTCCTGGCTGGGACAAATGAAACACCATGAGGGACGAATGAAACACACAGCTTAAATTACGTAGGCCTAAACTTTCCACAACTTCAATATTTGACAACATACCATGAATGGTACTTCAAGTATGTGTTATTTTAGATAGATTGCTGCTGGGCTATATGTCTTGGTTCATGTCTGTTAACAACTCATTGCTGTCATGGTGATGCACGTATTTCGCGGTTATGGAAATGGCATGCACTATGCCATTAATATAGCTAGAATAATGCATGTTTCGAATTATATAATGTTTCTATAGTACAAAATGTTATTTCACTCTGTTTTTATGGTTAAAGCCACCACACATCCAAATAAGTGCCCTTCATGACCCACAGGCCGTCAGTCTCCATAGGTTAACATGGCAAAACTCAACCCCCTACCTGATAGCCCCAAATATATTTGCATCTTTCTAAAACTGCTTTTCCATGTCTCACCTGCATAAAATATAGTATAAACACAGATATGTGTGCATTGACTTAGAATAAATGGGGTTTACTGCCTGGTCAGGACGAATGAAACAGGTGTTTCAATCGCCCCCCCATAGACATTTAGCATTATAGGCTGTTTTGCATCCATTACAAACAAACATGCAATGTGAACGTCTGGGATTGGGGAGAGCACTAAATGCTCTACTGAATAAGCATGAAGTCAAACCTTTAAATGAAAAACACTCTTTAATAATCAAAAAAAAATAAACCGCTAATGAAGTAAACTTGTGCAAAAATCGTTTATCGCCTGTAACTCTGTGATAACAGGACGTAACAGGATGGCATTTGGCTGAGCAACGGAGGTTAATATGCTCTATGTTTTGTCCAAATGATGTCTGTCTATCATCGTTGCACTCGGAGAAAAAACCGGAATGTTTCATTCGTCCCCCGTTTCAATCGTCCCGGTTGTACCATACAAAGCTGGCATATCTGCTGACAAACTGACAAACTGTTTTATGTGTTCACTGAACAAAGATTATGGAAATTAAACACCACTTTTCCATCAGAAACATATTTGTAAAAAGCATAGCTAGTATGATATAGAACATCGGAATATAGAATCAAAATGAACATTTTCATCGACAGCTTAGGAACAGTAGTGTTGCTCAACAAGAAGCGATGCACTCTTTGATGCAGGAGACTGGGGTTCGATTTCTGGTCACTGCAGCAATTTTGAAGGTGCATTTCTCATAGCTAAACCAAGCTAGATAGATAGATACAGTATATAGAGAGACAGAAGGTTGGGCTTGTGGAACTATAGGCTACATTGAGATTGTAGTACTCTGCAGAGAGTAGTGCGCTCAGCTGAACGTACTATAAGAACTCAACTCCCTGCTCTACAAGATATCTATTCCAGAAGAGTACTCCTAAGAACCCAAAAGATTCTGAAGGACTCTTCTCATCCTAATAATGGATTATTCCTACCGCTGAAATCAAGAAGACGCCTATGTAGTCACAAAGCCAGAACTGAGAGACTCAGGAGAAGTTTTTATCCCCAGGCCATCCGAACTCTGAACTCACACTATACTGACTTTGCACTTATTCACTCCTAAGCACTCATGACCCCCCCCCCCCACACACACACACACACACACACACACCTACATGACTTTTAGCACTTTTACATCCCTCTCCCTATGCTACAGACCTTTTATTTATTTTCTTATTTCATCACACGTCAAAACACACACACACACACACACACACACACACACATATCTGACTTTCTCCAACTTTTGCACATATACATTTTTATTTATTATTTTTGATTTCTCCTCCATCTATCTACCCATGTCCTTGATTGCCTAGCCTTTCTGCCCCCCCCCCCCCATCCCCAACACACACACAAAAACACACACACTTACATCATCACTGTCATCACCTCACATACATACAGCACACTGCTTGCTACAGTAAGCCTACTGTACATACTGGCTGCACACTGCCCCCCCCCCCCCCCCTACATACACAGCACATTGTCTTCAGGATCTTCTCCAACACACATCCTCTACATACTTACAGCACACTGCCCCCACTTACCCACACACACACTACACACACACACACACAGTCACTGCTCCACTCCCCTCCCGCCCACACACACATCTTCACTGTCATCACTCACATACATCATACATACAGTACTCTGCTTGCAATAGTAAGTCCCTTCACCATACTTGCAGTACACTGCCGCCCCCCCCCCGCCCCCCATACACAGCACATTGTCTCATGACATATTGCACACTGCCCTCTCCCCACATACACAACACACTATCACATCTCCCTTGTCATCCCCCCCACACACCAAGACCCCTGGCAGTTGGGTTAGCCCCTTGAGCCGTGGATCTGCCCAAGGTTTCTTCCTTAGTAAGGGAGTTTTTCCTTGCCCCTGTTGCTCTTGGGTGCTCCTTGTTGGTGCCCCCCCAATCCCAATCCTCCCCCACCTTTCTTATGCAGCCCTTCTACTGCACCCCCCCCCCCCCCCATAAATGCACAAATAGGCTGACACCAGACATAATTTCACTGCATTTCTTACATCCAGTAACTATATGCATGTGACAATAAACTTCCTTGTATCCTTGTATCCTTGTACATGGTCCTCGCTTTAGATTGGGGGGCTGCAAAATTTACTACAAGTAGGTAAGAAAGGTCTTATAAGCGTATTAGTTATCCACCTCTTTGTCTTATACACCATTAACAAGCATTAACAAGCTGCTTGTTAACACTTACAACTGTTAACAAATATGCTTGTAAGTAACTTAAAAGGCTGCTTATTAACACTTACAAGCTGCATGTTAACAGTTAGTTAATGTTATTAAAGGATAACAACAGTTAACTAACTGTTAGTAATAAATTGTTAACTGCTTATTATGCACTGTTAATACCTAATAAGCACATGTTATTCTAAAGTGTTACCAAACCGTTTGTGTTGCTTAGGAACGAGATAAAACTTATTATGGTCTGAGCGTTGCGTTCATTTGCCGCTAGGGTTGCCACATGCACTGGATTTCCCGGGATTGTTCTCTTTTTTGAGTGACTGTCCCGGATAATTAATAATATTTTCCAGGACACGAATTGTCCCGGTTTTTGGTGAAAATTAACTTCTGATTATAATTTCTGCTAGTTTCAAACAGTTTTGTTCTTGGTTGTGTTTATCGTTTACATAAAATCCTGTGTAGCCTACAGTACGTACACAGACATTAAAGGCATGCTTTTTAGTGATTGGCAGCAAAAATAGAGTTTACACTATTACCTAGCAACTGCCGCGCAACCACAGACCCAGTCCCGGATTTCCACAAATCAAATGTGGCAACCCTATTTGCTGCTGCTGCTTGCCGCTGGCTGATGTGATCCTCGCCTTAGTGTCTGCAACTAATGTAGGAACTACTGTATAAACAGGCTCTTCGACAATAGCCGTAGTCTGAGAAAGATATTTTCATGGGTTTGGGCCTGTTTTTGTGGGCACAGAATGAAAATAGGGACAACATGTTGGCTTTTATTTCCAAGAAAAAGACTCATTAAGAGGGAGGAAGAGAGAGGGAACAGTAGGCACCAGCTGAAAGGACATCTTCTACTCTGAGTACCTATGATTTTCTAAGTACCATTTCTTAGTGTAATTGCAGCAAGTCACTGCTGTGTGTGTGTGTGTGTGTGTGTGTGTGTGTGTGTGAGCTGGTTGGTCCTTATTTGCTCTTCTTAAAACCCAAACTGCTTTTTATTTTTTTATATTCTGCCAACTATTACTCAAACAAACAAAAGCACAGCTAACAATAAAACTAATTAAAACCTAATAAAAACTAAATAAAACCTAAACGTTTTTAACCAAGAATTGTGTCTTAAATCCTATTCACAAAGCTGCTGAGACCAACTTCTTTTAGGTAAAATGACAACACCTAAGATACGATAAGAGTCTGTTGCTAGGTTGATGTCAGTTATTGTGTACAAGTGGTAACCACAGTCAGTGCCGGCCCAAGCCTTTTGGGGGCCCTAAGCAGAATTTGATTTGGGGGCCCCCTCCCACAACGCAGTCACCTGTGCTTGGCGATAATTGACAACTTCACACTATAATGTCATATTATAAATTAATACAGTGAGGTTATGTATTAATACAGCGACTGATTATGAACTACTGTCCCCCTGGACACAGATGCATAAGGACCCTCTCCCCCTACCCTGTTTGTGCAAATGTGGGTACAAACGGGTGTGTGTGTGTGTGAGGGGGGGGGGGGTTAGATGTGATTTCCTCTATTCTGGTGCATTTTTGGGATGGTCAGCTGGAGAAGGGCAGTACCTAAATTTGTTCAGATTCATAGCCTTTTGCTTTTTGACTTATTGGTAGTGAATTCACACAACTACTTGGGGTTCAGGGTCCCTTGACCTCTTGGGCTCGGTAGGCTCATTCAGTAATCCATCCTTGCTCACATGCCAAAAATGTTTTGGGGCTCCAATCTAGACTTCTGGCCCCATGTGCTTGGTAAACCAATGTATTAATATAGTTGTTATTTACACCATTCCTGTCACCTTTTAATATTAGAGGGTACTAAAATCACAGATTTATTTGAAACATTCATATTCAAAGTGAAGCACTAAGGGTGGTTTACTGAAGTTGTATTGACAAATAACAAAATACAACAGCATTTGTATTTGTTGTAAACAAGTACATCAGTTTAATGACTTGTTTTTCAACAGATTTGCTGAACAAATACGCAAATGTGCATTAAATGAGCAATTTTCAACTACAAAATAAAAACAAAATAGACAAACATTAATAATCAAAAATAAAATGTCCCAAAAAATAGATAATTATTCCTACTTCGTTCCTGGTTTTTAGGCATCTGCAACTCTGCAGTGGACGAACCTGCAATGATTAAATAAATACATAAATAAATAAAAATAAAAAAACAATGTTAAATGTGTCGTGTCATATTAACAGGCTATGTAACCATTTGCCATCAAGAAAACCTCACCTTCTGGTAGGTAGAGTTAGGTAGAGGTAGAGATGTGCTCCAAAGGACTTCAACAGTGTCTCTGAAAAAAAAAAAATATTGCATAAGTGCATAGTTGATCGAGCAGAATGAGTTTATTTTGCTATCATTACTTACACTCAAATAACAAGCAATTCCACATGTAACAATTCATATTCTATTGGCAAATGAGGCATAATCAAAAGAGTATACTTAATTGCAGTATGGTGAACGCTTAACATGGTGATCTACTGCAGCCTAAATATTAGGGTAGCACCGCTACATCACTTGCCACTATCTTAATCAAATGTAAGTTTATTTTCATTACAGAAGTCTCCCCACCCAACATGGTATATTTTCTCAAACACTACCATCTCTCTCCAAAGATCTTAGAGCAGAGCGCACTGCTGTTCCATCTTTGCCTATGAAGCTGGAACGTTACCGATGCCCAGAGTCGCGCTAGTCAGTGGGTTGGGTTGGGACTGGGAGCCTGGGCTTAGTCTGTTGTTGCTATCAGACTTACCACTATGTCACATATTATAGAGCAGTCATAAACTATCAACACTTTCAGGTGCGAAATCAGAAACAATCCCTCTGTGTTAAATTTGCCTTCAGCTACGTTTTCATGTAGCTACTGTAGTGCTAATGTCCACTTCAGTCAGCTAGCTAACTTTAATTTACGACATAATAAGCCCACCTAGAGCTAGGGTACATGCTTGATTGAACATCCAAAACAATCCCAATATCCTTGACATCTGAAATACATCTAGATAAATATATATTAATGGGAGACATTTCTCTGTTGATGGCGGAGATTTAGCTCTGGTGATGGCTTATATTAGATCATGACAGCTAGCTAGCTACCTCAAGCACAAAACATACTGTAAATAATCATGCAAAACATACCTGTATCTTGCTCGTTTTTCTCCTCCTCTGTCATTTTCTTCGTTCTGTTTTCGGCACCAGAGGGATACGTCCTTTTTTGTGACTTGTCTTAACATTACCGTCTCTTCCGATTGTTGAACAGTGTCTGCACGAATTGTCTATCCACCGAGGTGTCTACTTTATGCGCGTGACTCAAAGGCTGGCAGACACAGTAGCAGTAGGCAGGCATATTGATCATGAAATCATAATTTTCTTGATTTGAATGATAATTGTTTCATTTATTCATTCATTGATGTCACTTGTTTACGTTATTTATTATGTAAAAAAAAAAAAAAGAAACTCGATTGGGGGCCCCCTGGTGGCCAGGAGGCCCCAAGCAGCCGCTTAGTTCGCTTATGCCTCGGGCCGGCCCTGACCACAGTGATTGGCTGATGAGAGATGATTAACAATAAAACATGAATGGTTTTGGTTGTTGGTGGTAGCATTATTGCATCTCTTACAATATGTTAATTGCTGCATTGAATTGCAAGTGTATTTCAAAACATTGCGATGTGGAAAGATAGAACGGCTGCTTTTCAATCTTTTGTGAATCTAAATGAGTTAGGAGGATTTTGGATTTAATAATGCTTATTTTACAAAGTATGAGGGCACAAACCCTGAACTTATTTTTCTTAATACAGAAATACTGCCGTCTATTAATTAGCTTCGCCATTTTGGATTACTTATTTAACTTTCAAGCAACGTACGTCATCATTGCTCAGCATTAGCATTAAATAGCCTTTTTGTCCATTTTGGCCCCAACTCGTAGCATAACAGCCACTCGTCCCTTGTCTCTGTGAAATAGGCCTACTCACTCCCCGCTTTGTCGCTGTCTCTTGTAGCTATAGTGTGACTGTAGGTTTAGGTGCTACTTTTAACCCAAAAATGCTTTGTGAATACTCTTAACCAAAAAATGAGTAGTCCTAAAGGTAAAATTGACACGTCCATTAATTTGACTTTACATAAATTTACATTAATTGGCAGTTAGTAGTTACTTTTAGCATCAATATTCTTTGTGAATATGGGCCCTCTTTGATAATAAAGTTAAGTGAGACCTAAATATAAAAAGTGCAGCAGATCCAAAAGACATCTAATGAGTGAAAATGTAATTGCATTTGTATAGTCTTTCACTTGTGGTTTGCTAGTCAGCAAAACCCCAAGGACCTCAGGTGTAATTCCCTGGTAGTGTCTTCTATTGGCACATTTCATGGATCTCAGTCTTTAAGATGAGACTGTCTTTCATTATCGTGCTCTGGCTCTGACAATATAAGGCATTGCCCACTCGCTCACACCTGACGACTCTCCCTCTCACAAAGACTAATGCAATGATGTGATCGGTCCTTGGCACAAACAAGCGATAACTCCTTCAAACAAGTTCAATTAATCATGTCATGACCGTGCATGTGCAAGTACATTGAGACCATTAGGCAATATTTTCACAGGCTAATAGAACAGGATAAGTAAGGAGACAAATAGGTTGGGCTGTTTCTGTCAGACTCATGCATAATCTGACCAGACTGATGCGACATATCTGGTGGTAAATAGAAAGGGAAGTATTGCCTATTCCTTTACAGCACAGAAAGAATATTTACGGAATATATTTAAGGAAACCATGCATGAATACCGTAGGCCTACTTGTTTGGTAACAGTTTCAAGGAACACAATGTTTATTGATAATACAACAGAAGAGCACAGTCCATGCTTAATGCCTCACTTCCCATGTATCACATGGGAATGTGTTTAATCACTTGGGACCTCACACAGCAATATTGATGAGTGCACAACATATCTGTAATTATTTACTATACTGTACACAATTTCCTTTTCCTTAGACTTCAATGTATCTGCTTACACTGAAGTGAAGGCTGATGTGCACATCCGACTCTGCACAAACAAAAGTATATCTCAGCATAACTGCTGTGTAACTTCAGAAGGTTCTGCACACAATGCAGTCCCAACTGATTCCAGACGATCTAACCATACAATAGCCGTAGATTTCTAGTCAAAGCATTAAGAACAAAGTGGACATTGATTTCATGTCAAGCACGGAATAAGACACCAGTTAATCCAGTTCATTTCCCACACACAATGTTTAACATTTATTATGACCGCCACGCAGCGAAGCGGCGGTCATATAGGTTTAGTCAGATTTTTTTTTCTTTTTTTTTTTTCGCATGCCCAAATTTCTGTCAATGATTCCCGGGACACTGAAAGACCGGGGTACACGAAACTTGGTGGGCATGTAACCCCACATGGATAGCATGGAACCATCGTTTTTCGTTTTGATCTGTAGCCCCCCCGCTGGACTGGACCCCCCGAAAGGAGGGTAGGGCAGATACAGTTTTCTGTGAATATCTCGAAAACCGTAGGGGAGGACCATTTTTTTTCTGTATGTTGATCTCAAGGGGCCATGTCAACCCATTCCATAACCACTCATTTCATGTATAGCGCCACCTAGTTAAACACAAAAAAGTAAAAATGAGGTGTTGTAATTGAAGGTATCTGTGACCTAACAAAGTCAAAACTGTACAAAATTGGAAGTGTAGGATCATTATGACACCCTCTGTATGCACGCCAAGTTTCGTGGAATTCCGTTCATGGGGGGCCACACAATAAATTCATTTATGTTACTATACACCAACTGGCCTGTAGGTGGCCGGAGACAGTTTTCTGTGAATATCTCGATAACCGTAGGGCCTAGGAGGTCCACCTTTTTTATGTATGTTGGTCTTAAGGGGGCATGTCAACCCATCCCATTACCACTTATTTTATGTATAGCGCCACCTAGTTAAAAATGAAAAAGCAAAAAATTAGGTGTTTTCATCACAATATCTCTGGCTGACAAGGTCAAAACTGCACGAAATTAAAAGTGTAGGATCGATCATTATGACACCCTCCGAATGCATGCCAAGTTTTGTGTACTTTCGTTCATGGGGGGCCTTACAATAAAATAATTTATGTGTACATTTAGTGACGTACACCAACAAGGATTCCCGGGACACTGAAAGACTGGGGTACACAAAACTTGGTGGGCATGTACCCCCACATGGATAGCATGGAACCGTCATTTTTCGTTTTGATCTGTAGCCCCGCCGCTGGACTGGACCCCCCGAAAGGAGGGTAGGGCAGACACAGTTCTCTGTGAATATCTTGAGAACTGTAGGGCCTAGGATGACCATTTTTTTCCGTATGTTTGCCTCCAGGGGTCATGTTAACCCATTTCATGTGCACACATGTGCACAAACAGATACACACACACACACACACACACACATACATTCACAGTAATCATACGTATGACACATACTCACACAGTAGACATATGTACGGGCACATACGCAGGCACACACGCACGGACACACACACACACACACACACACTCACACACACACACACCCGCACACATAACATAAACATAACACAAACAATCAAGAATTTCTCAGAATTATGAGCAGGCAAGATGGAGGTGGGGTTGTATAAAATTAATTTTACATGTGAAATCTATGAACTAATCATGTTTTGGTACTTGTTGTCTAGCAGATACCAGTGAGAATTGAGTGTGGATAATGCAATTTAGTGAGAGTTAGAATCATATAGGCCTTTCAGCGTGATTTCTTTTTGTGGAAAAAATGTGCTGGACTGGGCGGCGGTCATATTTTGTACCGCTCTGCGGTACATCTAGTTCATTCTATGATCTGTAGATAAATTGTAGGCATGTGTGTACACGTATGTGTGCCTACTTCTATCTACGGGGCTGACATTGTGGTTTGTGGCACAGTACAGTCGAGTGTTCTTTACTAGGAACTTGCCTTCCTGATACTCTGTGATGCTACAGTTCTAAGCCATGCTCCATTACTCTGATGTCCCTTTGAGGAGGAGATGAATAGCCTCGGGTGTCTGTAAACAGACGCCGCCGCCGCCTCCCTACAGCCAGACGGTGGGAGTGCGTCCCTAAGTGGGGGACTTAAAGCCTCCATTGTGGGGGCTCATTGTGACTAATATGGAGCCAGCCTGCCCCTGCCATCAGAGGAGGGGGCCTACTTCATGGCTTCACACGCACACTCTGTCTCACACACACACACACACACACACACACACAAACACACACACAAAACTGCTGTCAATTGTAAGAGCACTTTAGCGGAAAAGAAAGAATATAAAAACAAGAAGTAGAAGAAAGAGATTGGGAAAAATAGCGAACAAAGGGATTTACTGGAAACAAATGAGTCTTCCGAGGGGCTACGCATTGGATATTTATTCCATGGGTTTGTTTCACTGTTTAAGAAACACAGCGGAGGAGGAAGGGCGCAGTAATTAGCTTTGAGGACTTGACATCCAGAGGCATCCTGTGTGTTTGCTGCCTGTGGATGGTGGAGAGAGAGAAAGAGAGAGAGAGAGAGAAGAATACTGTCTGAAATGCAAAAGAAGCCTGTGGGCCACATGGAGAAATGGGGGAAAGGAGGGTTGGGGAGGGGAGGTGGTGGCGGGGTGACACCTCCAAACCGGTCAGCCAGCTGGACCTTCATTATGCAGGAGAGGTGCATGTTTTATCTTTGGCAGAGCCAAGGAGAGAGAGAGAGTGAGAGAGAAAGAGAGAAAGCTGAGTGGGCCCAAGGCTTAGCTACAGAAGAAGACATGCATATTCAATGGCGGTCAGGTTTATTCTCCCAGTGGAGCATGCACACACACACACACGCACACATGCACACACACACACACACGCACACACACACACACTACCACCACCTCAAGTAGAAAGGAACTGCGAAAAAGGGCAAAATTCTCTTTTTTCTTTCTCTTCCTCTCTCGCTCCCTTTCTGTCTCTTCTGGGGACCCTCTGACTCCAGCCCACTCTTATTAGAAGACAAGCAGGAGGTAAGTCAGAAGACTTACATTCTTTTTTTCCAATTTAGGTGATTGATACAGTATGTGGACTGCAGGCTAGACTCTGCAGTGTAAGGCAACTGACCATTAATATAGTACAAGCTTGGGCAATTATAGACATATTCCTGAAACTTGTATCTCAATAAAGGATATATTTTCCTACAAGTTTCCCAGAGTAGTTTAAGAAACATTTGGCTTTCAATGAAGCTTTGCCCAAGATTAAAATGTTGGTTTGAAACTCTGTGCAGTGTGTTACCTCAGAGCTGCACCAATCTTAGCATATTTGGATGGTCAGCTTCACAGGCAACCCAGTCTCACTCCCTATTCGTCAAAGGTCTGACGCATGGTCAAGGGTCCTTGGCGTCAAATTCCAATGAGAAAGGTGTACCTTCTGCGTTGTTTTCCGACGTGGGGGTCCGTCAGATAGACATTCATGTTATCCCTCATCGTCAAATATAGACAAAAGGAAATAACTAATGATTTGTTTGAAATGATCTAAAAATAGCGTTGTCTAACAGTCGAGTGGGTTAATGCACGTATTTCCAGAACAGGTCTGCAACTTTCAGGCATTTCTGAGTTCGAATCTAGGCAGGAGCAGAGCCTATTATAATGAGCGCATACGGGGAGTAAAACGACTGTTACGCGCTGTTACAACTGTAGGCTACAATGGTCGCAATACAGAAATATGCGCGTGTTAGTTTAGTTAGAGATTATTGTTATTATTATTATTATTACTTTACCTTACGTTACCTACACCAAAGCTGAATAAAATTATGCAAGATCAAAGTAACCTAAGGTAGCCTATGGCTCTGATGGTCTGCGATGTCTATCTGACGGACCCCCACGTCGGAAAACAACGCAGAAGGTACACTTTTCTCGTTGGAATTTGACGCCAAGGACCCTTGACCATGCGTCAGACCTTTGACGAGTATGGAGTGAGAAGTTCACAGGATATATACTGTATATCTGTATGTGTCTATGGACTGTGAGCAGGCTATTCAATCCACTTTTGGCCAATCTAGTATCCTGTATTGCTGCTCTCTGCATCTGAAATCTGCAGAAATGTTTACTCATATTTGTTTTGCTCACTTGTAGCTGAGTGCTCTCTCTCTCTCTCTCCCTCGCTCTCTCTTTCTGTCTTTCTTTTTTCTCTCTGTCTCTTTATCTCTCACGGATATGATGATAGATGCGAGAAGAGAAGGCAAGAGAGGAGAGGAGAGGAGAGGAAGTGAGGGAACAGGAGATGAGAGAAGACATCAGAGGAGTGGAGAGGAGAAGAGAGGAAGGGAGAGGGGTTGTGTGACGCTGTGTGATGTGAGGGGGACAGACTTGAGGCGTAATGGAGTCTGAAGCTGTGAGATTGGCTCTGATCTGCGTCTCACCTGGGGGAGGAACTCTCATTTTCATACCACACCTGAGACTCCACACTGGCACCTGGAGCCACGCAAGCAGAACCAGCTCACCAACACACATACACACACACACACACACACACACACACACACACACACACACACACACACACACAGGACACACATACACATGCATGCATGCACAGTAAACTTCATTAAACACACACAGTAAACCAAATCAAATACACACACACACACACATACACATGCATGCATGCACAGTAAACTTCATTAAACACACACAGTAAACCAAATCAAATACACACACACACACACACGCACGCGCGCATACACACACACACACACACACACACACAAACACACACACATGTGTGCCATGTATTTTTAGCATAGACGTAGACAAGGTAATACAACTACAGGTGAAACATAGTCATCATCTCTCCATTGTTGCTGCCATCCAAGCTTTCACTTAGTGGCAGACACAGTGAAATTGCAGTGGTGGTCATTCAAGAGTTCTGTCTAAATGAGTTCCTTTTAGTCTCGGTCTCATCTATTACTGACTGTTCCACGCTGTCTCCCCACAAAGAAACAGTAGTTCACAGCTGTTCACACTGTGACTCAGTGAAATCACTGTGGTCTGCTGCATCATCCAGCACTGACGTGAATTGGTAAACAGAGGCAAATAGGAAATAAAAGTACCAGTAATCTTACCCAAGTGGGACGGAAACAGAGAAAGCAAAGCAAATAAAATGCAAACACACAAACCAAACAACAAAAGGAAAAACTCCCCCGAAAGAGGTTATGGCGACCTGGTGTGCTGCTGCTGCTGATATTACATTGGGGCCAGTGGTGGATCTCAGCTTCTTACTCCCCAGCACCTCAGATAGGGAAGAAAGTATTCTTCCCATATTAAGCTGTGGGTGCCCGAGGTTCAGGGATGCAAAATTGTAAATGGTAAATGGACTGCATTTCTATAGAGCTTTTCTCTAAAGCACTTTACACTTTACATTTTATGCCTCTCGGTCAGTTTACCCACCCGCTCACACATTCATTCACATACCGAAGGCAAAAGGCTGCAACACAGCACATCAGTGCACTGATGACAATAACAATAACAAGCAAACACAGTATGGCAGTTACTTCATCTTATTTATTTGATGATGATGATGGCAACAACCACCCTGTCTAAACTTTGAAACTAGGGGCCACAATGATGTTGATAGTGGCAAGGTCTGATTATACTACTTCTATCATCAAAATTAGGATATATTGAAAGTGTTATGAAATACATTATAGCTGAACTTCTATTTCACTCAACTTGAGACATCAGCCAAGGAAGATAATGTTTTAGGGCTGATTGTTTTGACAAAGAGGAATATAACAAAGTGGGAATTAGAGCTGGCTAAGAAAAGCATTCCTTGTGTAAGGTAAGAGAAACACACCTGTCTTTCATTGAAGCTCTTGAAGCATTAAATCCACCCCTACAAAGCATGATGAGTAACAAGCTAACATAAGAGTTCACACAAACAAATGAAACAAGAGCTTCTTTGTTTTCTTTTGCTGAAAATTACACAGTCCCCTTATGTAACCACAATGTGCTGTGTGGCTAATTGTATTGGCAAAACAACAACACACAAAACTGGCAAGGCCCAGAGATTTGCACGGAGAAAACAAACAAGATTAAAATTATATATCTCAAAGAGGAGACAGTAAATATAGTCATTTCGAGTGAAAATCCCCTCCCTGGCCACTCTCTCAGGTTGTAAAAAACCATGCATGCAGTGCCACAGATAACGTCATGCCAGAATTGCTGTTTATAACTGGAAAGGGCCTCAGAAGACCCAAACTCAATACACATTTGTATATTTTCAAAGTTAAAAAGAAGGTAAATACAGATAGATAGATAGATACTTTATTGATCCCCAGAGGAAATTCAAGAGAAACTACACATGAAATACTAAGAAACACCTCAACTATTATCAATAACTTATACAACATTATCAGGGGACTTTACATTACATTACATTTAGCAGACACCAAAGTGACTTACATATGTCAGCTATATTACAAGGGATCACATTGTCCCCAGAGCAACTTGGGGTTAAGTGCCTTGCTCAGGGGCACAAAGGTGGAAGCCGGGAATTGAACCGACAACTTTCAGGCTACTGCACGCTAGCCCAGCTCCTTAACCACTACACTACCACCGCCCCATACTTTAAAAGGAAGGGCTACTGATATGTATTGCATCAAATGGTCCATGCATCACTGGGTGGCTGTGGTAAAAAAGCAGCATACATAACTGTGGTCGGTAAATGAAAACTGATGCTCTGTGTGAGATATGTGATGTTTTCACCACATCTCCAGATGTATGATAAGACGAAGTGGGGAGCCACATTAAGGGTCAGCTATCCCATTACCTGCGGAGGCACATCAAGGGAAACCGTATGCCACTGGTCAACAGCATATACCGTACAGTGTGGATGGAACCCCAGCTTAATAAATGACACACAAGGTTATGTCCCACAGGCAGGCACACTGCAGGACCATTAGTCTTCGCGGCTAGGTCATCATTTAAGGTGTTAAAGCCCATGCCGTCATCCATTTACATTTCCACTCGGCACACCTCGTAAGGATACACTAATGCTTTCTGAAGGGAATGGTATTGCAAAATGGGGTGCTTTTTTGAGTGAGAGACAGAGAGGAAGAGCATGTCTGTCTCTGTGTATGTTAGAGAGAGAGAGAGAGAGAGAGAGAGAGAGAAAGATATTGTGTGGGTGGGTGTGCGCAGATAAAAAGATCATAAATTGGCCCGACGCCCTCTATGGCAGGTGACCTCATGCCTGTGCAGTGACTGTGGTGGCCTCCTTTGAGAGGCCCCAGTGCAGCTTTATCACATGCATGGCTCTATCACACACACACACACACACACATCACCCCAATTTGGTTGGGGGCAGGTTTGTGTGTGTGTGTGTTATCATTTCCATGTCTCAGGTAAGGGTGTGTGTTTGATTATCTTCTTGAAAAGCAGGGTTACTACATAGAAAGCTTGCCACTGCTCATCTCTTTCTTTCACCATCCTCCCTCTGTGTGTGTGTGTGTATGTGATAAAGAGACTGTGTGTGTGTGTGTGTGAGAGAGAGAGAGAGAGCGAGAGACTGACTATGTATGTGTGTGTGTACGTTTGTGTGTTTGTGTGAATGTGGCTCCAGAGATATGGACTTCTGTGCAGAGCCACTGTAGATAATGATGTTTACATTCTTTAGCGATAGCACAGAAAGAAATAGCATCAGCAATGCGTCCTTGCATCAACCTAAAGCCCCATGTTGTAGTTAATCCATTTATTATTTCATTACTATCCACCGATCAGATACGCATGTCCCCCATCCAACGTGTTTTTGGTAAACAAAGATTAGTAAACAAATGTGCTGATGAAGTCACCATCACACTGAGGCGGCAATAATAATGCAGAAAATCTATAGAAAAATTACTATTATGTATTAATATTATGGAAGGGGGAGGGAGGATGTTGTTAAGAGCTCATGAAGCAAGAGAAGGGGGTAGTGTGCTGAAAGAAAGGCTTATTATTTCCCCATACACTTCCATTACTTTCCTCATCCATCATAGGAGCTGGGGTTTGCAGGAGATTCACCAAGTTTCAGGTACGTATTACAGTCGATATCCAGAAGGTCCCTCTTGACACTGTAGTGGCTTATTTGCCATACTAATTACATAATTACTGGCTCAATGAGACCTGATTATTGTGTGTTTTCCAGAGCTACAGTACAGTAAATACCTGCAAGAAAAAGTCTTATATTGCTTGTAAACCAGACAGATTGGACACATAACATACAGGTCAAATAACACCTTAAGACCTCCCATGATGCTCTTGCTGTACTTTTGTCCTAAATTCTGGGAGACTGACAAATAATTTAGTCACAAGTAGGGCTGGGATAAACGATTATTTTTTAAACGATTAATCTAGTGATTATTTTTTCGATGCATCGATTAATCTAACGATTCATTTTTTCAATCCGATTCGATTTCGATTCGATTATCTCCCCATTAATTGACTAATAGCAATTTATGCATGTTGATTTACATATCTGAATGGAAAAACATGAATTCCTTAACATTGCAATATATGTTTATTGCTCTTAAAATTCCAAAGTAAAAGACTATACAAGTGTAAAGTAATGCATTCTTAGTAAGAGGTAGCATTCAATAAAGTTCAGTAGTAATTGAGTGCCTGTCACTTTAAGACGTTTGTGATGGAACCCTCGCAATTGTAACACTAACAACACAGTTAAAAGGCCGCTGAAGTTCAAATAACGGTTCGTACTTCTCCTTGGGACAATCACTTTTAAGTCTTGGGAAACACTTCCATTTACATCGGGATTCTGCAAACATTCAGTGTCAGAGTCAATAAAATGAGCCCTGCATGAGTAACGAAATTGACAAGCAGCTGTAAGTGGCGGGTGTTTTGGGTCTGACGAATCGACGTGCATATTTTGCGTCAACGTATTTTTTTTCGTTGACGTCATTGATTACGTCGACGCGTTGTCCCAGCCCTAGTCACAAGATAAAACTGCACATAAATAGATACATCATGCTGTCTGTCAAAGTGGTAAGGGTGTCGGACAAGAGCTATAGAAGCAAAACAGTTTATTCATTCATTTATTCGTATGTTTGTTCATTCACTACAGACACCCAGGAACCTACACTACTTGATGTTATTCTATCTGCCTCATTATTCACAGGGGTGGTGGCAATGGAGACAGCCAACAAACCCCCCGTCAACGCAGGCGTTCATAAAGCCAAAACAATCATAATGCTACAGAGCCAATGTGAAGTCAGAGGCATGAAAAGGAGCTATGAGAGACAGCATCACCTCTATTTGTAAGCGAGCAGTTGTGCAGGTCCTGAGGAAAAGCGCTCCTGGGTGCAGGGGTAATCTTACACACTGGCCTCTGCCCCGCACTGTGCTGCTGCATCAATTAAGGGGTTTTGTGTGGACAGTGGGTTTGGTCAACTCACAAGGAAGGGGTAGACAAGGAGGCATAGGCAGGAACTGAGAAGGTTCAAGTTCATGTGGGTCAGACACTGACAGGGGGTGGGGCAATGGAGCATGTCAGAGCATGGTGTTTGTTGATTGAATCAGCCCCGTAGAGGAGGCTCGTCTCATGCGGAGATGGCATGGTGACGCACTGCAATGAGATGTGGCCCACTGCTGCCGTTAATTGTTTTCGCCTCACTGTTCAGTGGTAGGGTGGGCATACACACACACACACACACATACACATAAATAGAAATATGCACACACACATACAAAATGCCATGGAGGATTTGGGCATTGCCCGGCTGTCGGCTCTGTGTGTGTGTGTGTGTGCGTGTACATGTGTCTTCCAACACCTCAGTGGGAGGACGGTTTGCATGTGGTGGGTTGCCGCATACATGAGGTCTCGTATTATCAGAAACCAAATTAAAGAATAGCTGGATCCCTCCCTAAACATACACACACACACACACACACATACACATACACACACACACCCATACACATACACACCTCCTCCTCTCCATGGTCCCACTTTACATGCAAATGCCGGCGGCCTCATCCTGGGAGCGAGGTGCGCCAACGAGCCGCTGAGGTGTTAAGCGAGTGTTTTATCGCCGTGGGCCTCCCGGAGCTGCTGGGAACGAATTAAAACGACTGGAAAGAATACCCTCTCCTCACACGCCTGTTATTGTCTGAGTGACGCCAGGGGGGTGTTGGGCGCTCCAACCGAGCGAGCGATCAGATGAATAAACGAACGAACGAACGTACAAACAGCTTTGGCGCACCGACAACAGACTTCTCTCACATCCCGTCTCTTTCAGCTGTGCAGTCGGAAAAAGATAGCCTTTGTCTCACTCTCATCGTAATAAGCTTTAGAAGTAATCCTTAGAGGCAATGATTAGAAAAAAAAGAATTCTTAAAAAGGAAAGGAATGGATATTGATTCAGACTAGTGATAATTATGATTCTTCCAAAATATGAATTTTACGAACAAGGTGTGTGTGTGTGCGTGCGTGTGTGTGTGTGTGCGCGCGCACCAACACCACAGGTGACGATGCCAACATTCTACAGGAGGATTGCAGAATTAGGCACAGATACATGCAGCCACTCCCCCCTCTTCTCAACCCCTCATGTTCTTTTCCCCTTCCCTGTCACTTCCCCACTTTGCTATTCCACACTGGCCAACTGTGAAAATATGTAACGTTCATGTCGTCCTGCTTGCTCCGTGCATGAATATTGCAGCTGCACTGAAAAAGGCTTTTGCCGTAATAGTGTATGAAAGGTCCATCCATTTCTATTTAGCCGTAACCGACAGCCTAGTGCTTCTGTACTCTTTTATGTATCTTTCTTCTCCTTTTGACTGACACCCACAGATAGGGGAGAGTGGCACGATAAGCAAATTGTTGCTGGACCATCTCCTTATCTTCGAAACACAGCTTATTATTTCTTATATGAATCAATTTCGCTCAAAGAGAAGTGCAAATTTAAACAGCGCCATGTTGGCTTTGATTAGAAGGCCAAACACTCCGGCTATTTACCTCAGTCCCTGTTTACCATCTTCTGTTTACCCTCTAAAAATGCATTACTGTGCTCTCCCTCCTCTGCTGAAATGCTTTATTACCAGTGCATTACAAAGCCATTTGCCACAGTGTGTGTACTTTCATTAAACTAGCCCTCTCTCTTCGTCAAAATGCATGGATGCTTCTCATTTAAGCAAAGGCGCACCGAACCGCGGCAAATCTTTAATTTCAGTTTTGATGATGCCCCTGCCACCCCACCCCCAGCTCCCCTGCCAAAATGCTGCTCTCCCCTGGGATAAAGGGACAACAGAAGCCTTCTGCTCTGTGTGTGTGTGTGTGTGTGTGTGTGTGCGTGTATGCACACGTGCATGTCTGTGTGTGAGGAAAAGAAAGAGAAAAAGAGTAATACAAATTTTGTGAGAACCTGAGTGATTTTGTGTCACCTTTGTCAAAAATGTATGTTTGTGTGCGTGTGTGTCTGTGTGTGTGTTTGCATGTGTTTTTGTGTAAAAGAGACAGAGAGAGATCAGGCGAGGGAGTGTGTGCATGCGTGTGCGTTACAAGCATGTCATGTGAAGTAGGGCCTTAGTCAGTCCCTTCTTCTTGCCGTATGAGGGGGAAATGCTTACATTTGTATAAATTATCTCCTACAGAAAAAGGCAAGGTCAAAGAGTGCTCTCCATTTATATCACAAAGATGAAAAGCTGAGGCCCCGATCTGTATTTTATGTAAATGTGAGGCTCTCTCTCTCCTTCTCTCTCTCTCTCTCTCCTTCTCACTCTCTCTCTCTTTGTCATGCAACTGTCAAGAGGCTTGCCTGGCCCGCTTTTCCATTTTCGTCGAAGCCGCACCTGTCAGGATTGCTGCAATAAATGCGCTTTCATTTTCTACATGTCAGAGGCATGGCTTACAGACCCTTTTAAAAAATGCCACTGAAGTGCCTTGTGGGTCTGTTTATAAGTCAGTCATCAGCCGCCTCCACCCCAGCGCAGGGCTCCGGTTCATTTCCACTGCGCCCCATGCAAAATCATCTTCACGTCGGAGAGAGGAGCTGGAGAAATCCACTCAGTCTTGACGTGGTAACACACCCTAACATCCCGCTGTCGGCATTATAATGGACCTCAAACTGCAGACAACATGGCAGGATTGAATGCAGTTGGAGTGTGGTGATCACACTGGCTTTATTTTAAAGTGTATCTGTTCAATTTTGTGTCATGGGTTCCACTGTGTTTCGGACTCTCTGAGCAGACGGAGCAGATGCCAAAGGGTTTAGCGGATGGACAATAGGTACTCAGTGTGTGCATGTTAGGCAGCTGTAATGGCCTAGTTGTGGAAAAGCATATGGGTGAAGAGCTCCTGTTGTGCAGACCAATTGCAAGCCTCTCGGCACGAGCCCAACACTGCTCTCGATGGAGCTGTAATGTGCACCTTACTCCATGTCCCCAGTTTTATTCTAGCGTCCGGCTTTGATCAGCCTTTTTTGCCTTTGTGTGTGTGTGTGTGTGCATGTGCGTGTGTGTGTGTGTAATTGTGTATGTATGCGTTTGAGTGATTGTGTGTCTGTGTATGTATGTGTGATTGTGTGTGTGTGTGTGTGTGTGTGTGTGTGTGTGTGTGTGTGTGTGTGTATCTGGCAGCTGTGTGTTGTGGCACAGGCTCTTTGTGGGAATCAGTCGTGTGGGAATGAAATGGCCGGGGTGGGGACTGAACTTTACCTCGCACACATTAAAAAAGTGACCATTCTAAGTCTTCAAAGGCCCACGAGAGGCACACAATAGACAGGGCCGGCAAGTCTGTCCCCCTCGCCGGCCGAAAAGCTTAAAGGGAACCTTTGTGGGAGTCAGCTCAAAAGAGGACGGGGTGCTTAGCGTAAGCTCAGCTGAATAAGCGACCAAAACATGACAAGAGAGGAGGAGAGAGCTTATCATAAATGCTACAAAAATACGAACACTCACTCGTTAAAAAGATGTGGGAGGAAATGATTGCAAATCCTGATACATTGTGTTGCAAATATACCATACTGCTGACAGGAAGAAAAAAAAATGTCACACACTGTTCTGTTTGAATTATCAGACAGGAGCTAGCAGGAAATGGATTGCAGATTTATGCAAATGTAGTTAAAACACAAAGCCTTTGAGCGTTGGAAAATGTGTGAGAACCATTGCTCCATTGGTCCTCTATAGGTGTTGGCGAAAAAAACTACTGTGATGTTTTTGCACTTGACTACGTGCTCTGACTGCCATAGTAACTGTAGGAGCCGCATTTATGTTTTTATATCTTATGATTATTTATACTTTTTCCGTTTTTCTGCGTTTGTGAGACTGCACCCTCTACAGGTGGTGATGGTGCCACCCGATAAATTGACGCTGGTATCGCATGACGAGGAGAAGGCGGGCCAGCGCATACAGTCATTGACCTCGGCTCGGCTGGTGAAACGCTGCTGCAAACTCGGCCTGTGTTTGGCGTCTAGGCCTTTGAATTGCTGCCTGCTTATTCCGTTTACTACAAAGACTTTATTGCAAACCATTGCATTTTTATTTTGTATTTTTGTTTATTTACAATAAATTATCGACAACAGTTAAGTCAAGCTCTCTCTTGGATTACTTGAATACGAGTTGTGAATCTGACAATGCACCACCTGCTTTCTCCTGTGGTTGAAAACAAAGACAAATGGAAATAAGATAATATAAGAAAACTCTGTTTTTCGCCACTACAATACGCCAATGACTTGCTGTGGATTCTTTTTGAAGAAAACTTGTGGAATTACGCGCAACGGAGACAATAGGAAATGTCGGCCTAACGCGTGGAAAGCTGAAGAAAGAAACATTTTGTTGGAGGTATGTGCATCCAAATGCTACAATATTGAAGATTTTTTCGTTGGACAATGATGTTTAAAGTATGTAGAAGCAAGTTGGACTAATAACTTTTGCGAAGGATAACCGAGATTTTTATTTTTCCGAAATAATTGCGGCCCGGTGTCGTGGAAAAAAATCACTAACTTTTAACTCTAACTTAGCACTCTGAACAAAAAACCAGCGGAGAACTGTCTGAGATGAGAAGTGGCCGCTTGTGGCCTTTTATTCACAAGTCCTCCTGGGTACAGCTCTGAAAAAATGCACAGAGACTAAGTGTCGCCAGGCAGGAGCTGCGAATGATGGATGTCCTCTGCAGCGGAGACTCCATGACCCAGGCCTTGGGGAGAAGGTGCGCACGTTCTGAGGATTTTCCTCTTGGGGAAAGTTTTTGTAAGTTATCAAAACACCTCCTTTTTTCATATGGCCAACCCTGGCCGGGCGTCTGCCCCCTATGTAAATGGCAGACCCCCTTGTAGCCAATCAGTATACACTCAATAAATTATATTGGTGGATGAGCTCACCAAGCTGTCACAAATATTAATAAATAATCTGCAGTAGGCCTGTGTCGTGTCTGCGCATGTGCACAACACCATCCTTCGACTTCTGCCTGACAACACATGGGATCTTCATGAAAATTCACCACACCGGCCAAACAAATGAAGCGGTGAAACCGCGGCCTACTTGGAATGAGCGAGAGTTTGATTTTTGAAAAGAAAATATGAACTGCTTTTGAACTTTTTGAGTACTGATGAATTAAGCCAGGAAGACATAGTTTATTTTTTGGAAACAATGGCCGATTCTGCCGGGTCTGAAGTAACGTCAATTGAAGTTCAAGATATGACTGAAGTAGCGCGTTTGCGCGCAGCAAGATCAGGGAAAATGTCTCATTTAACACGGAGAATGAACATACTGAACAATTTAATGACCGGTAAGGAGTTTATTGAAGAAGTCAAAGAAAACATGCTTAAGTTTAATGGATTTCTTGCAGAGTTTGAACAGTTGCATGCATCATACGTTGAAAAGCTTGATGAACAGACACGTAATGAAGACGATGAAAAATGGTATCAGCCTCGACATTCGCAAGTAGCTGCTTTTATTTCTAACATAACAAGATGGATTTCAACCGTAGAAAATCCTACTTCCCTTAACGCAGATGAAGTCACTACTTCTGCCACACAAGTGGAGCCTTCGTTATTGCTGATTGCTGAAGAAGCAGACGCAGAACTTGAATTCAATGCACAATCGTTTAGGTCAGGTAGTTCCGCGTCTTTGCGCATTACCGCCGAAGCCGAACGAGTGGTTTTACTGACAAAAGCCTCCAAATTGCAGGAGAAACATGCTATTGAGGAGCAGGAGGAATTATTAAGGAAACGAAGAGAAACACTGGAACTGAATGTAGAAATTGAAGCCACTAATGCGAAAATAAATTATCTGAAAGAAGCTGAAAAGAATGTGTATGCTCCTGTTCCATTTAAGTCAGTCTTAACTCACACACCTGTATTAGGGGCAGAAGCACCCGACCCTGCACAGTTGGATGATGAGCTGCTTTCTTTTCTTGAAAGTGACCCAGTAGTCAGACCTAAGGCAGACACTCAAGTTCAGTTTCCCCTGCCTTTTCCTGGTCCAGATAAATATCGCAGTAGGCATGTTTTACATCCTAGGCCCAGTCTCTCTAGTGATATTTGGCCACAGGTGCAACCCACCTCATCCTATAGTCTTGCCACTGCCACTATGCCCTCTGCCATTGCCACAATGCCCTATGCCAGTTCTTCTGGCATTCCCCCTGCCACTACTCCAGCTACCAGCTCAGCCCGAGGCACACAGTTTACTGTACCTCCACCTCAGCCTGGAACACCATCCACACCCAGCTCTCCGTATGACACCCATATGATCAGAGTCTTGGAAAATCAAAGTGAGTTAACGAGAATGCTGATGAAACAGCACATTTTATCCACCTTACCACAAGGTAGTATCCCAATCTTTGATGGCCAAGTCTTGGAGTACAAGTCTTTCATTCACTCTTTTCAAAATATGATAGAGCGTAAGACTGACAATGACAGAGACAGACTGCAGTTTCTTATTCAGTATACTAAGGGCCATGCACAAAAACTGGTTAAGAGCTGTGAATATATGGCCCCAGACAGAGGCTATCGGAAAGCCATGCAGTTATTGAAGGAAAACTTTGGACATGAGTATAAGATTTCTTGTGCTTATTTGGAGAAGTCTTGGCCACAAATAAAATCAGAAGATTCTAAGTCCTTACAGGATTATGCCATGTTCCTCAGGAGCTGCTGCAATGCAATGGAAGAAACATCATACATGGAGGAGTTGGACACTGTGTCCACGATGAAAAGCATTGTCCTAAAACTGCCTTATAGGCTCCGAGAAAGGTGGTGCAACAAAGCTTATGAGCTGCAAGAACAGCATGACCGCAGGGTCAGAATTTTAGACCTTGTCTCCTTTATTGAAAAGCAGGCTTGCATAGCTGCTGACCCGTTGTTTGGTGATCTTCAAGATCAGACAGCCATTAAAGGAAAGACTAAAGCCCCAGTTAAGACACAGACCTCTAAGTCATCTGGCAGTAGCTATGTCACCAGTGTAGCACTTCCTCATAAAGACGCAAAGCCTGAACCCTCCTGTCATTTTTGTAGCTGCAAGCACACACTGGACTAATGCAAGATGTTTATGAAAAAGGCCCATAGAGATAAGCTCAGTTTTTTAATGACCAAGGGCATATGCTTTGGATGTCTCTCCACAGGGCACATCAGCAAAGATTGCAAAAGGCGTCTGACCTGCAATATGTGCAAACGAGCCCATCCAAGCACCCTCCATATTGAGCCCAAAGACAGTGCAACCAAGGAAGCTACAGGTAGCGCATCAGCTGAGTCATGTGGTCATATAGGGGCCGGAGACCAAGACAATGTGCTCTCTATTGTTCCTGTCAAAGTCAAGGCAGCAAAAGGCAGCCAGGTCATAAAAGTGTATGCACTCCTGGATCCTGGTTCTTCTGCCACCTTCTGTTCTGAGGAGCTCATGTCACGTCTCCACATTAGGGGCAAAAAGACACACATTCTTCTGCGCACAATGAATCAGGAAACGAATGTTCCAACTCATGTTGTATCAGGTCTGGAAGTTTCAGCACTGGACAGCAACATTTTCTTGCCCCTCCCTGACACCTTTACTCAAAAGGAGATGCCAGTAACCACCAGCAGCATCCCCAAGCAGAATGACCTGGCTCATTGGACACACTTGAGTAAGGTGACTATCCCCTCCATTAGTTCCAAGGTAGAGCTGTTGATTGGCACAAATGCTCCAAACCTACTAGAACCATGGGAGGTGATTAATAGTCAAAATGGGGGTCCCTATGCAGTTAAAACCCTATTGGGGTGGGTTGTGAATGGGCCGTTGAGAAGTGTGTCTGGCGGTGGTGACTGTGAAAGTGTGACAGTGAATAGGATTTCAGTGGCGAGTTTAGAAAAGCTGTTGATCTCACAGTACAATCAAGATTTTCATGAGGTTGCATCAGAAGAAAAAACTGAGATGTCTATAGAGGACAAGATGTTCTTAAAAATGGCCAATGAGGCAATGCTGAAAGATGGGCATTACAGTCTAAGATTACCCTTCAGGAGAAATTATGTGCTCATGCCAAGCAATAGGCAAATGGCAGAACAGCGCCTCCACAGCCTAAAAAAGAAAATGAAAAAAGATGAACAATTCAAACAGGAGTATGTTGCATTCCTCAGTGACATCTTTGAGAATAACTATGCTGAGGAGATCCCACAGGAAGAACTTGCACAACCGCCAGGAAAGGTATGGTACTTGCCGCACCACGGGGTCTACCACCCCAAAAAGAAAAAGCTCAGAGTGGTGTTCGATTGTGCTGCTTCTTTTCAGGGTGTGTCCCTCAACACGGAACTACTCCAGGGGCCTGATCTGACCAACTCCCTCGTCGGAGTGATCCTGAGGTTTCGAAAAGAGCCAGTTGGAATCATGGCTGACATCAAATCAATGTTCCATCAGGTTAGAGTGGCAAAGTCTGATGTTGATTACCTAAGATTCTTGTGGTGGCCACAAGGTGACACCAGACAGACCCCGAAGGAACACCGTATGCTTGTGCACATCTTCGGTGCTGTGTCATCCCCCAGTATTGCAACTTTTGCATTGCAAAAAACCGCTGCTGACAATGAAAGCTGCTTTTCCCCTCAGGTGGCTGAGACTATTCGTCACAACTTTTATGTGGACGACTGCGCAAAGTCTGTGTCCAAGGAGTCTGACGCCATCCAACTGGTAAAGCATCTCACTGCATTATGCAGTAAAGGTGGGTTTCAGCTAACTCAGTGGGTCAGCAACAGCCGGGCAGTTTTAGCTTCCATTCCCAAAGAACACCGGGCAAAGGGGATTAAGTCATTAGATCTCGACAAAGACAGTCTGCCTGTTGAAAGAGCCCTGGGACTGCAATGGTGTGTAGATTCTGACGAAGTCCAGTTCAACATCAGCCTAAGTCAAAAACCACACACCCGCAGAGGCATACTTTCTGTTGTCAGTTCGATCTTTGATCCACTCGGCTTTCTTGCTCCTCTCATCCTTCCAGTCAAGCAGTTACTACAGGAGCTCTGCCAGAGGGGCTTTGGATGGGATGAGCCTTTGCCACCGACCGTATCAGAGCGATGGATAGAATGGACCAGCAGCTTGGAAATGATCAGAGGCTTCAGCATGCCACGCTGCCTGAAACCGGATGGCTTTGGGGAAACCAGACATGCTGAGCTGCATCACTTCACCGATGCCAGTGAGAGTGGCTACGGTTCTGTGAGCTACATTAGACAGGTGAACAAGCAGAACATAATACATGTCACTTTTGTCTTAGGAAAATCCAGAGTTCTTCCCCTAAAGAACATTACAGTGCCAAGACTGGAGCTGGCGGCTGCTGCGCTGCTGGTAAAAGTGGACAGAATGCTGAGGAGAGAGTTGTTCCACATTGACTTGAAGCCCTCAGTCTTTTGGACGGACAGCCAAACAGTGCTAAAATACCTGGCGAATGACCAAGCAAGATTTAAGACCTACGTGGCAAACAGGGTCTCGTTGATACGGGACAACACAGAACTGTCTCAGTGGAGATACGCGGGCACTAAGGACAATCCAGCAGATGACTCTTCAAGAGGATTGAATGCAAGAAAATTCATGGAGCAGAGGACATGGATCCATGCACCTGAATTTCTGTGGAAACTAGAAGAAAGTTGGCCAGTAGGAGAGGCACTGGGCCCCATGCTTCAGGATGATCCAGAGGTCAGGAAAGCCACTACTGTATGCACAGCAGTGGTGAAAACTTAAGCGCCTACAGGCCAGCTTATTTCTTTCTTTTCAAGTTGGATCAGGTTGCTAAAGGCAGTAGCCTGGTACCTCAGACTGAAGTCTGCTTTGAGGCTGATGGTGAAAAGAAGAAAAGACCTCCCCTCATCTCAAATCGGCACCCGCTCAAGTAAGCAAAGGTGGAGCATTAAGTTGGAAGATTTCAGAACCCACTTTGGTGGACAGCTCCTCACGGCAAAGGATCTTGCGGATGCAGAAAAGTCAATCGTCATCTTTGTTCAGAGGCAAGCTTTCTTTCCTGAAGTTGCATCCTTGCAGATGACCCCGCCTAGAGTGCACAAGAACAGCCGGTTGTGCAGGCTTAATCCTGTACTGGACGGGGGCGTCCTCAGAGTAGGTGGCCGCCTGCATAGATCGGCAATGCCTGAAGAGACTAAACACCCCTGTATCCTGCCCAAAGACTCTCATGTCTCACTTCTCTTGTTAAGACACATTCATGAGCACAGTGGACACAGTGGCAGAAACCACATGCTTGCAGAGCTCCGCAGGAGGTACTGGGTCGTAAAGGGCAACACAGTAGCGAGAAAGGTGCTCTCAAAATGTGTCAAGTGTCGCCGTGCAAGGAGCAAAGCAGGTGAGCAGAAGATGGCTGATTTGCCTTTGGAGAGAATTCTGCCAGACCTCCCACCCTTTACCAACGTCGGATTGAACTACTTTGGCCCGATTGAGGTGAGGCGAGGGAGAAGCGCAGTCAAAAGGTATGGAGTTATCTTTACTTGTATGTCCAGCAGAGCTGTTCATTTGGAAATTGCTTATACTATGGATACAGACTCATGCATTCACGCCTTGAGGAGGTTTATTTGCAGGAGAGGCCAAGTGAAGCACGTTAGGTCCGACAATGGGACGAACCTAGTGGGTGCACATGCTGAACTGAAGAAGGCCCTGATGTCCCTCAACAAGAAGAAAATCCAAGATGCGCTACTCCTGATGTCATTGAATGGAGTTTTAACCCCCCAGCTGCATCACACCACGGCGGAGTCTGGGAGAGGCTCATAAGATCCGTCCGGCAGGTACTCAACTCCACTCTGCATCACCAATGCATCGATGACGAGGGCCTTCTTACCCTGTTCTGGGAAGCAGAGGCCATCCTGAACAACCGTCCTCTCACCACAGTGTCCTCAGACCCCCACGACCTGGAACCATTGACCCCAAATCATATCCTTTTACTGAAAACCAATCCCATTCTGCCCCCTGGACTCTTCCTTAAATCTGACCTCTATGCCAGACGCCGCTGGAAACAGGTCCAGTATATGGCCGATCTTTTCTGGCACCGATGGACCAAGGAATACCTTCTTCTACTCCAAGAAAGGCAGAAATGGATGGATGTGAAAAAGAATATGAACATTGGAGACGTCGTCCTGGTGGTCGATCCCACTGCTCCACGAGGGTCCTGGCCATTGGGCAGAGTGTTAGAGACGAGACCTGATGGAAGAGGCCTGGTCCGGTCTGTGAAGCTTCAGACAAAGACTTCAGTCCTGGAGAGGCCAATAACCAAACTGTGTCGCATCCTTGAGGCTGATGAAGGACCATGATGTTCCTGATCAAATTACAAAGGAATGTAATGTATGCCTAGTTTCTTTACATATACAGCATTAAGTGCTTAAAATGATTAATTATGATGGCTCTGTTTATGGCTCCTTTTTTCTATTTATTTAAGTAATTGATTCTGTAAGAACAATTAGGGGCCGGAGTGTAGGAGCCGCATTTATGTTTTTATATCTTATGATTATTTATACTTTTTCCGTTTTTCTGGGTTTGCGAGACTGCACCCTCTACAGGTGGTGATGGTGCCACCCGATAAATTGACGCTGGTAGCGCATGACGAGGAGAAGGCGGGCCAGCGCATACAGTCATTGACCTCGGCTCGGCTGGTGAAACGCTGCTGCAAACTCGGCCTGTGTTTGGCGTCTAGGCCTTTGAATTGCTGCCTGCTTATTCCGTTTACCACAAAGACTTTATTGCAAACCATTGCATTTTTATTTTGTATTTTTGTTTATTTACAATAAATTATAGACAACAGTTAAGTCAAGCTTGATGGGAATTATTTTATGACCTTTTTCTTGCTCCAGATGAACTGGAGGCTTAGCACCATTTACATAGAAAGTGCATTCTGTCTTTCTTGCTTTGATGCAGATGTAGGTGTGAAATGTTCCCCACTGGGCACCTTTTGGCCTGTTCCACAAGCCCTTTGGTCTTTGGAGTAGACAAAGACCATGGGCTAAACCTTAGCTGAATTATATGTTTGTGTTATTAACTGTAAATGTATTCATATTTGGTATCATTTTTATAGTCTCAGTACAAAGAATACAATGAATTAAGTGTAAGAATGTTTAGAACATCCTGTATAACATTTCTACCTGAGGAGCCTGCCTAGTGTGTCAATGGTAAGGGGGTGTGTTCAGGTGTTGGTAGGTGTGTCTGGGTGTAGCTGACGGAAACGGCGGGAAGAGGAAGCCAATCAGAGGACGTTGTACCCATGATCACCACGTGGACCACACCCTTGCAAATTGAGCATAAAAGGCCGGCCTCTTCCTGTAGTCTTTAGAATTAAAGTTGAAGCTTCCGAGCTGAAAGCTGTATTCTCCCTTGACGCGCGTTATTGTAAAGTAAAGCCTGAACCTTGGATATCTGGAATTCTGCCGAAGTCTGCTGTGTTTTTGTCAAGTAATTAAATCCACCTACAATTACTTTCAATCCACCTACAATTACTTTCAAGCTCTCTCTTGGATTACTTGGATACGAGTTGTGAGTCTGACAATGCACCACCTGCTTTCTCCTGTGGTTGAAAACAAAGACAAATGGAAATAAGATAATATAAGAAAACTCTGTTTTTCGCCACTACAGTAACCATGTGTGACTGTTATGGCAGGACACAGGTTAATGGGCCCTGCAGGTCAGAGTTCAAGACTGCTCTCTCTTCTTGTCACAATAGTACTTCACTTCTCTCTTCTTTCTGGTCTCACATCCAGCCACTGGTGCTACAGTATGCTTGTGCTGAACACCATGCTACAAACCCTGGTAGTTACATTAGAAATGACTGAGATATTCAATGTAAATTGAAACATTGCCTATTGGTGGAGACTATCCCTGGATGTTGTTCAGAAGCCAAACACTTGTGTTCAGCATCACTGTGAGATGGGAAGGAGACGCGTGGACCACACTATAGTCCACACAGTCCAGTGGAGGACCATGATGTACCAGCTGTGGCCCTGTCAATGAGGAAACATGAGCTCCAGCTCCTATTTCATAGTTTGTAGAGGATTGTGCAAAGCCTGCAGTCATTGGAGGGGAAGCCGCAAGCTCCCTAATGAAAATTGGAGATGGTGCTCATTTACAGACGCCAATGTACCATTTAAAACTGAATTAATCCCCACCTGTAATTTATCACTGTGACATTTATACACACAGTGCACGAGCAGCAACAGTTCAAAATGCATGGGACAAACAACTGTTTCTTCAGCTCCACCTCCAGACAGAATTAAATGTGCGAATCTAGAGACTTGTATGCAAATGGCAGAGAAAGTGTGGACTGCAGCTCGGAGACTAACCAAGCCTAACAGAGGCCTGCATCACGGCCCCAGAGTGTCAAGGGCCATGGAGGCATCTATCATGGGATTGCACACACACAGACACACACACACACACATATACACACAGTCAAACACACAGAGTATGGAGGACCCGAGCATGATTGATGCTCTTGCACATGGGATGTATAAATCTTCCAGAAAAGTTTGAAAATATTGAAATTAGAGCCGAATGATAATAAATAACTTTCTGTCTCCAGACTGCCGGCGTCCCCTCTGTATGTATAGTCTCAGAGTCTACAGATTTCTCACACTGTCTCACTGGTGTGCAAAGTGGTTGTGTATGTGAAAGTGTGCGTGTGCGACGTGCGTGTGTGCATGCGTGCGCGTGTCTGCATGTGTGTGTGTGTGTGCATGTGTGCGTCTGCATGCATATGTGTGTGTGTGTGTGTTTGTGTGTGTGTGCGTGCGTGCATGTGTGTGTGTGTGTGTATGCAGTGGAAGGAGGAGAAGCTACCAAGCCCACCCCTTGTCTCTTAAATCTAAATTTAGAAAAATGAGCCCCGGTGGCAGGAGCAATATTTACCCAGTCTTCCGGCCGGCAGCGATGTCTCTGGAAGTGTTTGTTTTACATGCTGACCGGTGAGTCCAGCGCGGCATGGAGCGGCATGGCGTGGAGCGGCGCGGCACAGAGGACTGGGCACAGCAAGGGCACGGTGTTGGCAGGCGTGCCCACACTCCTGCCGGGCGGATGACATGACAGCATGCAGTCTCAGTCTCATTCTCCATGTCTGCCTCCCTCTTCATCCCTCTCTCCCTGTCCCTCTCTCTCTCTCTCCCCCTCCTTCTCCATCTCTTTCTCTCTGTCTTCGGTCAAAGCCACACGTAGCCCCCGGGCCAGCACACACAGGTCCACAGAGAGCCGCGCTTCACCCCACAGACAGGCAGGTGTCACCGCGGCCAGAGGTGTGAGATTGCTGGAAAATAAACATGGCCACTGCACACATAGAAGGAGTCCTGGGCCAAGCAGGTGGAACACAGCGTTCATGTGCTTTACCTCTTCCCATTCTCTTCTAGTTTCCAGAGCAGGAAAAAAGGTAATCATAAATTAAATAGTGTGTGTTCTTGTTTCTACATCAAATCACACCAGTGGTAACAGTCCCATCTAGTGGCAGAGCAACATTTACATTTATTTCAACTTCATTACTATGGTAAACCTTTTTTCCCTAGAACTATGGTGATCTTGGACAATGCTGCACTGTCATGAGGCCTATCCACATGGTTTTTATGTAGACTTGCCACACAAGATGGTGGTAAATATGTGGCTGGAGATAGATGCACAGAATTTTCTCCTCCATCTGTGAGAACATCCAAATAATTATGCATGGTTGTGCAGGCTGATGTGAAAATATGGGGGTGAGTGAGTGAGTGTGGGTGTGTGTGTGTGTGTGTGTGTGTGTTTTGTGCATGCTTGTGTGCTCTGTAAGAATTGGATTCTCTGAAAAATCTGGGATGGCTGTTTACTGTAAACTCAATTATGTTCTGGAGGAGATCAATGACACTGCTCATTTCCTTTTTCTTGCATAGGGAAAATAAATTCGGCCCTTTTCTGACCCATCTCTCTCTCTTTCTCTCTCTCTCTCTCTTTCTCTCTCTCACACACACACACACACAAACACACAGACATAAACACACACCTCCATGAATCAAATCAAAATCAACCAACGCGCACTAAAACATTTTTTTCCTCCTGCCTCAATACCCAACTGGCTGGCTAAGCGGGCCCGGTCCCAATCGCGTTTAAAAGCGTCTGTGAGCGGGTGCGCTCGGGTATTTACTTCACTTCCAGGCTGGCCTCGCTCCGGTGGCCCGGCTGGTACTGTAACTCAGGCTCATTAGTCTTGGCTGTGTGCCTCCCACTGACACAGCACCACCCCAGCACCCACCCCTGGCCAGCTCAGCCTCCGGCCTGCAGTGCCTCCGCAGTAATGAGGGTGTCTCCTCAATAAACATATACGCCGGTGCTAGGAAGGAGTGTCGGCTGGCTCCTTACTCTGAGCTCAAACTCTCACCGACAGAAAGTTCATGGAACATCATTTGGGGTGTGGATCGTTTGAGATGGAGAGAGAGAGAGAAGGAGGGAGATGAGGGAGAGAAGGAGGGAGAGGAGGTGAAAGAGAGAGAGAAAGGGTGAGTGTGTGAGGGAGGAACATCAATATGAAGAGGAGGTGAATGAAATGGAGAGAGAGGGGAAGGAAAGGTGAGCCAGAGAGAGAGAGATACAGAGATGGAGAGAGGCAAATTAAAGGGAATGAGAGACTGAAAGAGAGATGAGAGAGGGAAGAGAGGCTGAGGGAGAAGTAGAGAGATAGAGAGGAAAGAGAGGCTGAGGGAGATGTAGAGAGATGGAGAGAGGGAAGATAGGCTGAGGGAGAAGTAGAGAGATGGAGAGGAAAGAGAGGCTGAGGGAGAAGTAGAGAGACAGAGAGAGGAAAGAGAGGCAAATGAAAAGGAATGAGAAACAGGGTGGAAAGGAGGCCAGAAGGGGAGAGAGGGTGAGTGAAAAAGTGAGAGAAAGAAAGAAGCGATGAGGAGGGAGAAGGTGAGAGCTAGAGAGAGAGAGAGAGATGTTGAGTGAAAGAGAGGGAGGTGAAAAGAGTGAGTGATAGAAAGAGGGAGGGATGGAGAGGGAAGAGAGGATGAGCTGAAGGGACTGGGAGAGATGATGCAAATAGTCAAAGGGTTGGCAAAAAAGGGAGAGAAGTCAGTTGGAAGAGAGGGTGAGTGAAAGAAAGAAGAGTTGCAAGGGAGGGAGGGAGAGAGGGAGTGAGAATGTGAGAGCAAGAGAGAAAGAGAGATTCTGCAGTGCTTCAGCATTTTCCTCTCCCCACACAAGAGCCAGATGCAGCTCTTTAAAAATCAATGCAAGCACCCCGGGCATATTCCACAGTCTGGCGGTGACACACCTAGTGTAGATGCAGCGCTAATGAGACCTCGGCATGGGCCGGAGATGGCTGCTGAATTGTTGATGGCGCTCTCTCTGACCCACACGTGTCACCTGACCATACACCCAATTTAAACATAGCACAGTTATACTGTAACAGTCAGCAGTTTAATTATATATATATATATATATATATATATATATATATATATATATATATATATATATATACAGTTCTGGAAAAAAATGAAGAGACATTCTTCACATTTTTCTGATGTCATCCTACGTTTGCTGAGTGAATTTGAATATGACCAATGACCATCAACTCATTCGAAAGTCCTATGGATAAATGTATACATAATATATTATATATAACTATATGGTGCTTTACCCATAGAGAGTGTAGCTTTGTGGAGTTTATGAGCTGGGAAGATAGGCTACACTGCATGTGGCGGATGGAGAAGCGGCCGAGGCCTTGTCTGCAGTGGTCTGTCTGTGGGGGCACCTGGGAGCACCAGCAGCGCCGTAGGCACCTGGCGACAGGTGAGCACTGTTTGATGAGTGTTAAGCTGCGCTTTATTGTGTGAGTCTCATACGCTCGTCCTTCCTGCTGCGACCTTCACTTGGCTCCACCTAAAGCGCTCTGCCACTTGTGACACATGTGTCGCCCAGTATAACGCTCAAATGTGTTTCAGCCTCATCTATAAAACTCCAGTGATAACCCCCCCACCCCCCCTCTCCTCTTCTGCCCTGCTCTAGGTATAAAGGGAAGGGACGAGCAGCACTGAGAAGACAAGCTTGATAGCAGCAAACGTGGCCAGAAAATGAGCATATGAGGGAAAGGATTAAAATTGGAGAAAACGACTAACAGCTGAGAATTGATTCTGTGGTGTGTGTTGAAAAGGTGAAAAGAATAAGGAGTGGGATTTAGCATCTACAGATTTAACATCTACTACAGTGTTAATGGCAGCAAGGAGAGTGAGAGTACGTTCCTTTCTTTTTATTTTTTTACTTATTTACTTGTCTATTTCCTGGATTTGAAAGAGAACAGAGCAACAGGGAGGATGGCTGTCGGAGATGGTTGTGTGTGGGTTCGGTTACCACGGTGGCATAAATGAGAGGCCCCGGTGATGAATGGCCCCCGTCTTGCTGGGCTATAATCACGCCTACGCTCGGCTTCCTGCATAATTGATTTTTAATCCCCTAATAGAAAGTAAATCACATGAGCAAAGCATGGTTTAACACTTACGGCGAGCTGTCGCTGCTGCTGGGGAGATGGTTCGTCAGGGTGTGTGGGTGTGTGTGTGTGTGTGTGTGTGGTGCTGGGAGGTGGAGGCCTGTTGGCAACGTGTGTGTGTGTGAGGAGGGTTAGACAGGGATGGTGGTGGTTGTGGTGGAGGCCTGTTGCTGGGGTGGATGTGAGATTTCCCACCCCGCCTGGAGAAACGTCAGTCAGTAGCAGGGGCCCCGGGTTGGCACGGCAACGCCTCAGCCAGGCTCATCCACACGATTTCAGAGCTCCTGATCCCCATCCGCAGTCCCGGCTTCTGCAAGTGTTTGCATAAAATCAGCCTAGATTAAGAGGCTAATGAATTAAGCAATGGAGGAGTCAGCAGAAATAGTAATGAGGTTAATTTCTGTTGGAATTGGGTGATTAAATATTAGTTGTTTAGGCAAGTTCTGTGTGAGTCATTTTCAGTCAGTTTAGTCATTTCTAAGAAAAAAAAGACTATTTATTTATTTATTTACAGTATTATGAAGCACACATTCCAGTGAAAACAGTTTTAACAATAGGCAGACAGAAACCAAAAATAGTGAGTGTTCACCACAGACAGAGAGATAAGGAAGATTTTAATACCCAGGGAGAAAGGAATACCAAGGCAAAGCAACCAAAAAAGTTTCATGGAATCTTTATCTGGTATTAATATGCCTCCATATTCATTCATTTTAATCATTGACCTTCATGACAAATTAAAGGTCTACTATGCAGGTTCAGGTATTTTTGATAACTGTAGAGCTCCCCTTAGAGTCGAGATATATTTATATTTTACTCTGCCATTGTAAATAGCCTACTTCTCGTGGCTTGTTCCCCCTGTACACAATGAAAATGCTTTTGTTTTAGAGGTGAGGGATTAACAACAGGCAAAAACTCTCCAAAGAGCTATATCTACTGACAAGGTAATGTTTCACGATTCCTGCGAGATGTCTTCGGGCCACTGTTCTTGAAGTTGCATGGCTGGTTCTCTCGTTAGCAACTGACGATGGCTGTGCTGCATGGCTAAACTAGGTGAACGACTCCTCTATTACAAGTTTGTTTACCATCAAATTGGCTTTGTAAGGGTTATATTAAGGTGAATAATTTGCATAGTGCACCTTTAAGTTTTAATTATAAGGTTTTTGACTCACTTGCTTAAATTAAATTCTTAAACATTGGTAGGCCTTTATGAGCCTGTCCCAATAAGACATAATAATTAGACCTCCTAAACAAACAGTCAGGGATATCTACACACAGGGGATGGATGATTTGCATTTTGTTCATGTTCACTGTCTGTTGTAAGAAGAACTTACACTCTGATATAAAACCCAAGTACATTTCCTGACTAGACTTTGATCATTTTATTTTTTCAATTTGTAAACTCCAATGTCTTCTGCAGAGTCATTCTGAAGATACTGACAGAGAGAGACACATACTCGCCCACGTATACACAAAGAGAGGGTGGGGAGGTGCTCAGACACAAAAGTTATTTTTGAGTATCTGTCCACACATTGTTTACTGTGGCTAGTGCAGAGGAGATGGTCTTTGATAGGTCTATGAATACTCAACCTTGTTCTCCAGTGTAGCAGAGCAGCATTAGGCATCTATTATTGTAAAAAGCCCTAATGGTCTGATGCAGAAAACAAAAGAATACAAATACTTCTTGACGTCAGCCAGGCAAATATAGTGTTGGATAAAAATGTTCCGTTTCAACTGCCAAAAATGTAGGAGACAGTAGGGGTGTACTCAAGGCAATTAGAAACACAACCATAATGACTTCGAAATGAATAATGAATGCAGCCTAATAGGAGACAAAATAGGGAACATGGGGAAAATGTATCTGTACGAGCAAGTATGATGACATTTATTAGACATTGATCCACGTTGAAAAAATGTTGCTAAGTATCTCAATAATGGTGTCATTATTGCTCAAATGTGACATTTTCCTTCTCTTTAAATGGCATCAATAGGGCCACCAAAAGGCCTGCAGTGTGTGGCCACATAGACTGGCAGATAGGACAATCATTTTCCAATCCTTGTCTACAGAGTGCTATTGTATCTGAATGCATGATGTGAAATCGCAAGCATTCGTAAATAGGGAGATTCTTAAGCCTATTTTATGCTTCTGCGACGAATTGACAGCGTACCCCCGCAGACCCCTCTGCGTCGTCGCGAACCCCTCTCCGACCCCTCGGCCATAGCTTGACGTGTACCTCCAAAAAATGTTAACTTTGCGTCAAGGCGACGCAGACCGCAAGGACTGTGATTGGTCAACTCGTCCTGTGTGTTGATAGTCGGTGTTTCAAACAGCCTACTGTGGAAATTAGCAACATGTAAGGTTCACTGCTATAAGCTTTGCAAATAAACTCAGACATATTTTGGTTACAATGACGATGTTATCCTTTTGTAAAATGTTTATATGTCAGTAACGTTTTGAAATTATCACTTCGCCAGCAAGCAGTACTTTGCGGGCAGTTGTGCTAAAGTTCGCCTGCTAACATAACTTAAACTGGCTGGCAGACACCTCGCAAATAACCTCAGACTTATTTGCTGGTTTACTGTGTCTATTTCTCGATACTTTGTAAAAAATCTAAGCAAGAAAAGGCCAAACAAATAAGATTCATATTTTGGCACGACAATCTATGGGCTTTGCCATTCTGAGTAGCAGAGCCCGTTTACATTCTCTGTGAGTAGGCTACCGTTTCGGTCATAGGCTACAGTCTTGTTTCAGTGGTGGGCGACGCAAACACAGGCAACACCGAGTGATATGGCGGTGAAATGCACCGCGATGCAAAGCAACCCGAAGCAGAACCATAAAATGGTCACGACGCCATAGCAGTGGCGTAGCTACGCCGTGGAGTTGACGCAGAAGAATGTTGAGTCCTTTAGCATTTCTATTCTTATCAAACATTTCTGTTCTCATCAGAAATATGTATGGGGATGTTATTGTTTCTTCATATAAACATTACAACTGAACCATTAATAATGCTTTGTCATATTGTCATTACCTCATTCCGTTTCCAAGCAGTATCACTTTTTTTTTTACAGCTCCAGAATTGTGCAAAAATCTCCACTGAATTGAATGAGCCAACATTCAGTCCAATATTCCTGACAATGACTACTGGACATAATACTGTAATAATGTCCAATGTACCATTCTGCAAGTAGTCAGATCCATTTTCTAATGGAAATTCATTGTAACTAACCATCAGCTGGGATGAACCGAAAATCAAATGTATCACTAAAGTTTTGTGTGATTTTTCCATCTTTGGTCACAATACTGTCGTTGAGCACCTTACATATTTTTAGTGAAGTTACAATATAATGCATATCTGGTAAAAGTGTTACATAGCAGGGTCCGAAGGAAAGCAACATAAATTTGTTGGCCGATCGGGTATGCCTATGCTGAACATTTTTTTTAATTATACATTAGTCACACTGTGAGGTTATTGAATATTTCAGGAAAATATGGACATTATTGACTTAAGTTAATGTCTTCCAAAGAGGACACCGTGCTCCATACACAATATGGTATCGCCGCTGTAACCAGTTGCACCATAGCGCCCCCTGATGGCCCCAGTTTAAAGCAGACATAGTCATTACATTACATTACATTACATTACATTACATTTGGCTGACAAATTTTTTTTTTTAACCAAAGAGACTCCCAACAAGGGAAACAATCATAAAACAATGAGAGATTGGCGAATGTCCACAACGCTACTGTGAATCGGAAACACAGTTGTTTCATATCGCCTTCATATGCAAATATCGGACAGAGTGTGTCAGGAAGATAGAGTGTGACGTGAACATAGAGTGTGACGCAAGCTATCCCTCTGATCACTGCCCCCTCCACGCGGTAGAAGTAGAAGTTGCTGAAGCCCGTTGTGAGCAGTTAATCAGCGTAAAGCTCATTCATGTGGGCAGGGATGGATTACTGCACGGGCCTACCGGGCCCAGGCCCAGGGGCCCAAGGGGTCAGGGGGCCCTGAAGCCCAAGCCTTTGCATGGAATCATTGCCTCAATATCAACAAATCAGGATGTAGGCTATGAATCTGATTGAATTTAGTATTGGCCATCCCCAAAATGCACCAGAATACAGGAAATCACATCAAACAAATTATTAATTTTCTGGGGGAGGACCCCCAAACCCCCCCTCCCACATATACGACAATAAGTGGGAGGCCCTAAAATACATCTGGGCCCAGGGGCCCAAAAGTTCATAATCTGCCCATGCATGTGGGTGTCAGACAAGCATTAGGGGACGCTAAATATCTAAAACGGGACATTTTATTCACCAGCGTAATTATAGGGTTTTTTTGACACTGAGGGAAATGTTAGTGTATTGTGAGATGCCAGACTAGTATAGAAAGGAAAGAAAGATACTACTAGCGGGGCCAGGCTAGCTCTCTGACTTAGCTAACGCTCAAAAAGCTAAGCCCCAAAAGTTGTTGTCAAACCCCTTAGCTTGAGGTATCTATGATGCACAAAGTTACTTTTATTATACATAACCCTTTATGAATGTGCTTATAATGCTTTAGGTCCCTGATTAAAGGAGAATTCCGGTGTGAAATTGACCTTAGCTGCACTGAAAGATGTTGCCGAGTACTTCCATGTGTCCAATAGGCACCTTCGGTCACCCCCTAGTATTCCGAATTGCGCCGATTTTCGCCGAACTTGTAGCTCCTCATCCTCTTGCCACAACCTGGTATTGCACATACGCGAACCATCCTTCCTGCTCTTTGCCTCGTCTTCCTCCGTAATGTCAGGTATACCTGTAGCCTGCACACATGCCGGCCGGTCACTCCTCCTCACGTGTGCAGTAATAGTCATTTATATTTTGCAGATCCGATGATTTCAAATTCCTCGTATAACTCTGTCTTCTTCGTATTCTGCCATCTTCTCAAGATTTGCAAACTTCCAAGTCCAATTCACAAGTAATGTAAATAATCACGTAACTGATCAGCTGTTTCCTTCACGTGTGCAGCACGTCTTCTGTCAACAACATTATGGGAGATTCCCATCACTGATGTAAAACCGTGTACTCATTATGCTCATGTAGACAGTAACTATATATTTCCTATTTACTTTTGTAATTAGTAATTTTGTAATTTTGTAATTACTTTTGCAATCTGTTCCCTTGTCCTTCCTGTTCGTTCGTGCTCGGCAGTCGACTGATCGCGACTTCATTACAAGATGGTGGCCAGCGGAGAGATTCTCTGAAGGCACTGGTTGTATAAACAGTCTTTTTTAATAAACTTCCTGTGCACTTCCAAAGTTCTCAGTATCTCGTTTTAAATGTCACGACCCTCAGAAGTCTACCAATACAGTGTGGAGTTACTTGGAACATTTTTAATGGTGTAAAAATAGCGATTTAGCTGCATAGGTTACGCTATGCCCCCACAGCTAGCTGAAAACCTTATGCAAGTTCGGCGAAAATCGGCGCAATTTGGAATACTAGGGGGTGACCGAAGGTGCCTATTGGACACTTGTAAGTACTCGGCAACAGGGAAGGAATTTCACGGCGGCCACGACGGCCATGGCCGTCGTAGCCCCTTGCGTTGGCCGTGAAGCCCCTTTGAAAATCATAGGTTTACAGGCCACGGTGGCCTTGGTGCCCCCTTCTTTCAATATTCTGCTTTGTGTCCTACTAATAGCGATTTTTATTTAGCCTGTGGCCTGTCAAAATAATCTTAGCATTCACAGCGCAAATTAATGTAGTCTTTTACGCAGTGGAGAAAGTGACAGCGCAAGAAAGTGCGTCCAAATTCACCCATTCTTCTCAGTTGAACTACTCGCGAAGTAGCCTATTCATCACACAGACATCACAAGTATCACATGAAAGAGCTTTTTCTCAGCTTTTAAACGATGTTAGCCGATAATTGCTGTGTTGAACGGTTCGCGAGAAAAGTAAATAATATAATTAAATTTAATCATACATTCTACTGAAGGTTTTGCGTCCATGATCTCCCTACCCATTCATCTCGGTGGAATACTTCAGGAACCCTTCTTTTAACACATGACAAACCACATATCAGAATAAACAGCAGACCTTACCGAACACAAAGGTGTAGTCCCCTGTACAGTTAGCCGTAATCCAGTTTTGAATTTGCAGTAAATTTCGACATGCATGGATGTCTCCAAATTTGGGCTTTAAGTTTTACAATGTGTTTAAATTGTTCCACATGATTTCATAACGGGCCAAATACAAAATAAATGTTACAAATATCGCCTAGATATTGGTAAATCAGAGGACAGCTGACTAAGAGTTTGTGAAAGTAGCCTTAATGATCACAAAATGCTAAGCATGCATCTAGGCTATTTGAGTTTCTTAAAGCTGAGCTGTGCTACATTTAAATTGTTCAATACATGATTTCATAGCAAGCCAAATATAAAATAAATTAGCCTAGATATTTGTTTTTATTAGATGATCAGATGATTTACAGTTATATGTAATATGTCATGTTTCATGTTTTTGTAATGTTTCATACAGTGATGCAGGTCTACTGCAGTGAATAGGCTAAATACAACTTTGATCATTTTTATAGCCTACTACTGTATAGTTAACTTTGGCCTTGGTGCCCTGACATGTGGCCTTTGTGCCCCCCACCAAATATGCCCAACTGAAGGCCAAGTGGCCTTGCCCCCAGAATGGTGAAAATCCAAGCCTGCTCGGCAACATCTTTCAGTGCAACTAAGGTCAATTTCACACCGGAATTCTCCTTTAAGTAGTAGTACGGTGTCTTGTGTAATTCCGCTGGATTTTCTTGTAAAAATTGATTTTTTTGCATATTTTGCTAGTATAGAGTCTAAGGAACAAGATTTTTTTTGTCTTCAAATTTTCACGATCCATTTTCACACTTAGATGACATCATCATTTATATAATGCATAATTAAGACTGGGACTACTATCACTTGGGTGTCAAATGTGAGAAAACACTGGTAAAGAGGGTATTCTGCCTAATTTTTGGGTGCTGATTCTGAATATCATATTTACTTAGCTGATTTCTTAGTTTTAAACCTGCTAATTAGCATTTGCGGCCTAAAACTGGCCTCCATAGGCAACATAGAATGGGTGAATAGGGTAAAAAATTTAACTCTTTGATATTCTTATGAAAATGTACTAGTTGATTATTTATGTAGAGACAATATTTTTTTGCAATAACTTTTTTGCATTACAAGTTTTCTGAAAATATATGTTTATGCATGTAATTTAACAATATCTCATTAATTATGCGCTAATTTGCATACATTTCAATTACAGACATCTGAATATTGGATAGTTAACATTGAATGTAGTGACGTTCAGGTTTGCCTTCAGAACTTTTTCTGGATTCAGAGCCTTAAAAGAATGGCTTGTTCAAGCACCAGTCCTAGGTTATGCCGATTTCAGTCATCCCTTTATCTTAGAGACGGAAGCATGCCATGCAGAATTGGGGGCAGTTCTGTCACAGGAGAAGGATGGGTTACAGCAACCAATAGCCTTTGCTAGCCGGGGCTTGCGGCCAAGTGAGAGGAACATGTCAAATTATAGTGCCATGAAACTCAAACTCCTTGCAGTCAAGTGGGCAATCACAGAAAAAAATGGCAAGTATCTCCTGGGCAACACGTTCACCGTGTACACTGATCTGTGTCACACGGCCTGGACGTTCCCCTGCCGCTTGCCATAGCCAACATGCAAGCCTCGAGTGCACCTATCCAAGACTCTTGGATGACAGAATCTTGTATGGTGGACACCATCCCTGGTCGAACCAAAAGAGACCTGAAAGTCCTGCAAGGGTTGATAAAGCAGTGGTCCCAGATACAGGAAGTGGATGGGACCTTGTACCGAGCGACCCAGGCTCCTCCTTCTAGGGATCCAGTGCTGCAGCTTTTACTGCCAAAGGTGTTGCGAGTCGAAGTGCTCACTAGCCTACACAACAACCACGGCCATCTGGGGGTGGACAGGACCACAGATTTGATATGACAGAGGTGCTACTGGCCCCAGATGTGGCATGAGGTGCAAAAGTGGTGTTCTGAGTGTGAGCACTGTGCTTGCTAAAGTAAGACAACCCAAGCCAGATCCTTCTTGGGAAATATGTTAGCCACTAAGCCTTTGTAGATAATCTCCATTGACTTTACTCTCTTGGATTGGGCAAGCATAGGACAAGAGAATGTTCTGGTAGTCACAAATGTTTTCTCAAAGTTTACCCAGGCCTTTCCCACCCCTGATCAGAGAGCTTCCACCGTAGCTAAGATTCTAACTGAGAGATGGTTCTATGTGTATGGTGTGCCAAGGAGAATCCACTCTGATCAGGGGCGCAGCTTTGAGGGGGAGCTGTTGAAGCACCTGTGTGACACCTACATCATAACAAAGACTAGAACCACCACTTATCATCCCGAGGGGAATGGTCAATGTGAACGTTTCAACAGGACACTTCATGACTTGGTCAGGACCTTACCCCCTGAAAAGAAGCGTAAATGGCCCCAGTTGCTCCCTCAGCTCCTGTTAGCCTATAATACCACCGTGTACCAGTCCACACAGCACTCCCCATATGAGCTGATGTTCGGTCAGAAGCCACAGTTACCAGTCGACCACCTACTTGGAAATACTGGAGGTGACCACAGGGACAGTCCACCGACTGATTGGGTGGTGCAACATCAAGAGTACCTGACTTCTGTCTATGCTAGTGCTAGGAGACACTTAGAAGAGGCTGCGGCACATCTTAGACATGATGGTCCTAACACTGTAGTCCTCTTCAAAGTGGTTGTATGCACATCCCACCTCACTGAGGCCAGGTGCAGGACAAAAAAGCTTATCAAGGAAAGAAGAGTAGTTGTCCGCACACTGCAATCATAACACATAATGCAACGTTTCGACCCACCAGGGTCATCATCAGTTATGTTTTTAACTCAATAAATGTAGTTCTTCTGGGAGATTGCAGTGTGCGGTCCTGACACTGTACCCATATTACCACCTGGCACTCTAGTCTTTCAAGTGGGCAGTGGTAGTGTAGTGGTTAAGGAGCTGGGCTAGCGTGCAGTAGCCTGAAAGTTGTCGGTTCAATTCCCGGCTTTCACTGTTATGCCCTTGAGCAAGGCACTTAACCCCAAGTTGCTCCGGGGACAATGTGATCCCTTGTAATATAGCTGACATACAGTATGTAAGTGACTTTGGTCAAGAAGTGTCTGCTAAATATAATGTACATGTAAACTCTTTTGCAAGAACCATTTTCATGGTCGCCACAAAATCCAGGATACATGGGTGTCTACCAAGTATGAAATTGTGGAGTGTCTTGATAGAATTGGCACACTATAAGATCAGGCTGTATGGGGAAGAGGGCCCCCTTAAGACGTTCCACTCATAATACTGCCGGACAGCATTTAAACCCCTTCCACCTCCCCACAGTCTGTTTCACATGAGTTCTCTGCCAGTGTAGCAGAAGTAAATATTCTCCCCGTCCCCTTCAGGCCTTGGCAGAAAGGTATGCTACCAGGATGGTGAACTTTAAAGCCAGGTGTGTACTGTATGCAGAAAGGCTGACCTGCAGCGCTGGCGCACACGCCCACCCGTAGGTGGTGATCATATACGTAGCTTTCTCTCTGGGAGAACACAGCCGGTCATTTGATATTTTTGCCGCATGGGTGTTTGTGGTTGTTGTTGTTGGAAGAACATGGCTTAATTCTTAATTCTAAGACTTCATTGCTTCTCTCGCACGCCCGGCCTTTTGGCTGTGGATAACCCGTTGCTTTTAAAGAGAGCAAATGCACATGGTTTAGTGTCTGAGCAATGTTTTCCCTTGAGTTATTTGTTTTTTGTATTAGTTCAGGCTGTGAGAGGGCCATCCATGGTTTGTCTGTTTGTTTGTACCTTATATTCTTTTGTTTCTTAATTTTGCCTACTGTTACTCAACTACCCATGCCTATGACACCTAGTGGTGTACTGTGTTGCCTGTACTATTATAGATTATTTCCAAGACAAATGTATCTTAAGGTAGACAATAGAATGACATGGCAGGTCAAGGAAAGCATCAAGAAAAGCAAAGATTAAGAAATAGTTTTTGACATAGGCAACAAGGGTGGAGGTGTTTTTACACTTTTCAGACACTCAAAGTTTAAAAACTATGGATATTGTTTTAGAACCAACAACCTTTCTACATTATCTGGGGGGTTTCTGTGCAAAAAGTGGAATTAATTGTCAAAAAATTAGAAGAAAATGTGAAAATCACTTTTCGGACTAGATATAATCGCTTATTTTACAACATACAGAAAAAAACACTAAAGATGGATCGTGAAAATTTGAAGACAAAAAAAATCTTGTTCCTTAGACTCTATATTAGCAAAATATGCAAAAAAATCAATTTTTACATGAAAATCCAGCGGGACCCTATTTTCCAAACACAGCGTACTGTACTATAGAATGTTTTCAGTGTCGTAGTTTTTTTAAGTGACGCCAGATTTTTGGAGGTAGTATTTTCAAGTAGACCCATACTCTTCATGCAAGGGAGGGATGAATAACCATTCAACTGCAAATATTCAAGTGCAAAAAAAGACAACACTAAAAGTCACTGCCAATAAAATCAATGTCAAGTCTTACCTATTTACATAATAAAAAGCCAAGAAACCAAGACCTTGGCTGCATGCCAGATCAGTCCAAGTCTTTTGGTTATCTGCTAAGTGTGCTATCTTTTGTGGATGAACCACAGCGCTGGGTAGCTTTGGAAGGGCAAGGCCAGAAGAGTGTAAGGCTCTGCTGTTGGGGGGAGAAGGTCTCCGCACCCCTGGCCAAGGCCCTGGCTGTCAGCAATGGTGTCAGCAGCTCTGTCTGAGCAAGATAAATGGGTCTGGTTTTAAAAGACAGGGAGAAGAAAAAGAGAGTGAGTGAGAGAGAGTGGAGAGGCAGAGAGCGAGAGCGAGAGCGCGAGAGAGACAGCATGAAAGATAAAAAGCATGGTACCTTGTGTGTTCCCGTTGGTTGGCTCCCTGACTGATGAGGTTTGGAAAGCTGACTAATTGCCTAGAGAAAAGGGGAGAATGGAAATGGATTTATTCTAATGAAAGGGAACGAGCAAGAAAGGCTCTGTGTGTGTGTGTGTGTGTGGGCATGTGTATCTACGTGTGTGTGTGTGTGAGTGTGTGTGGTGTGTGTGTGTGTGTGTGTGTGTGTACGCACTCGTATATCTGCTTTTTAGACAGGCTGTGGAGATGACCTTCCTAGACGCAGAAGGACAAATCCAGTCAGGAGACGGAGCAAAGACCGGACAGGATCTGGTCCTGATCTGGTGAACTGCACCCACACCTGCACCCAAACAGGGCTACATGTTGGCTATAATCTGACTAGAGTCCTGTAAGACAGAATTGCTAATGGATTGTGACATTTACACTGTGTCAGTCTCTCTCTCTCTGTGTGTGTGTGTGTATGTTGTGTAGTTGTTCTAGTCTGCACAATAAGATATGTAAACTTCAAAGTGCACCTCTCCACTGAGATGAATCAATCAAGTCAGAAATCATTTATATTGCACAAATCCCTGTTTGCACCAAGCTTTACCGCTCCATAGCAGCTTCCCCCACTACACAAAATGAAAGGCCCCTGCAGTAACACCAATAATCCCACAATATTTGCTTTCAGAAAACACTGAACGTATTACATATCCATCAATATCTAGCACATTGGCCCTTAATTCATCGAAATATATTAACCTTACACCTCAAGCTCAATTGTCGTCAACATGTCATACCACTGACATTCTTAATGTTATTACTATGTGTTGAGTCGAACAGAGCACCCCTTCAATCATGTTTGGTTAAGTCAGGCGTTGGGGTACGAAATAGGAGTTTAGATTGAAATAAATGTTTTTCCAGATCGATTTACCTCAAATACAATGCCGGCATGCCTCATAAATTGCCTCATTTTAGCATTTGTCGCACACATATTTAACTCTCTCCCTTCATATTCACTGTGCAGCACCGCATATTAGGCAAACCTAAACAACTTCGCCATTGGTAATTTGAACCACTTATGATACAGCCTTTCTCGTAGCAGGCAATCTTGCAGGGGCTCAGCTGTTGACTTTGTCATTTGTTTTAGATCACCGGTTGAGGGATTTTAACGACCTACTCGCTTTGCATACTGAAATCCCAGAGAGGCAACACATCTAATTAAATCCTAATCAAATCTGAAACTTCCAAAAAGCATCATCTTTGAACTCTCTGAACTGCCTTTGATCTTACAGTAGAGGCGGAGCAGCACATGAGGTTTACGAAAATCTGAAGGCTCTTGCCAATGCCTCCTTTGAAACGATCCTACATGTGTAATCGCTGAACGAAGCCGTAAATAAACACAAGCGGACATCTGAGAATCTAAAAAGAGCCCACAGCAGCGATGAAGAGTCATGTTCAGAGGCTCAAGTGGCGTATCTTCCCCATGTTCTGTCCCTGTTCGCTCGGAGCCTTACTCCATTGGACACTTGAGAGTGCTACGTGTTACATTGCCCCCGCTTACATGAAAGCTTTGTGTCAAAACTGACATTAGCACTGGCAGCGACGCGAGAGCAAGCTGGTAAAGGGGGTGTCGAGTGTGCAGGGATAGTCTGAGAAAGTGAAAGAGACAGAAAGAGGTAGTGAAAAGAAAGCGAGAATGTCAAGAGAGAGAGAGAGGTTCCACGCCTGCTTAGCCATGCGTGGTGAGGGACCGCAGCAAAGCATGGTACGGCGCAATGCAATCACCTTCGCTTCCCTTTAATGGAGCTGTCAAAGCAATCACTAAGCAGAGAGAGCACTCGGCAGCAACAGCAGCAGGGGCCGGGCCTCCACGGCATGGCATGATGGGAACTCCGGCCCTGATGAGCCTGAGCGGTCTGTTCGGGCCCTGGGAAGATGAGCTTGCCATAGCGCTCAGGGAGAAGAGGAGGAGGAGAGAATTGGGGGGGGGTGGACTGCTTCTCATTGGGATGATTGTGTGTGAATTTAGGAGGCAAGGCTGGTGTCAGTCATATCAGTGGGCTGCCTTGCCCAGTCACTGTCAAGGATCAGATAATTGAACTGAGATTGTGATAACAAGGGAAGGAAGAGAAAACAGTTGGGAATAAGAGAGAGAGACAGAGAGAGATAAACTGAGAAAGAAAAATATTTAACGAGTAAAGCAAGGCTAAAGAAAGAGACAAACATGTGGATTGAGAGAAAGAGAAACCGAGTGGGAAACATGAAGCAAAAGAGAAAGAGAGGCAGTAGAAGAGAGAGAGATTCTGGTGATGAGCCACAAGAGCTCAGTATTCTGAGAGTGATAATGATATGGAGGTGGTTCTTAAGAGCCATTCTCACTGAGGGGGGTGTTATTTAGAGAAGAAAATAGAGTCATTTTAAAATCGGATTCATGTGGGGTAATTCACAGCAGCAGGAAAGAAGGGGATACGTAAGCACACATCATCTTTTAAGACAAATCACTAAGAAAACGGCTCAGCCTGTGTCAACTGTTTCCTTGAGAGAATCTTGCTAAGAAAATAGCCAAGTTCATTATAACAGTTTTTAGGATTTTATAATTCTGTTTTCTCCAGAAGATTAAATTGTTACATTTAAGTGAGATATTTTAGAAATGTTGCGTATACTGTTGATAGTTTACAATGTATACAGTTAATACAACTAGATGTACCGCAGAGCGGTACAAAATATGACCGCCGCCCAGTCCAGCACATTTTTTCCACAAAAAGAAATCACGCTGAAAGGCCTATATGATTCTAACTGTCTCACTAAATTGCATTATCCACACTCAATTCTTGGTATCTGCTAGACAAGAAGTACCAAAACATGATTAGCTCATAGATTTCACATGTAAAATTAATTTTATACAACCCCACCTCCATCTTGCCTGTTCATAATTCTGAGAAATTCTTGATTGTTTGTGTTATGTTTATGTCATGTGTGTGGGTGTGAGTGTGTGTGTGTGTGTGTGTGTGTGTGTGTGTGCTTGTGTGTGTGCCTGCGTATGTTCCTGTGCATGCAAGCGTACATATGTCTACTGTGTGAGTATGTGTCATACGTATGATTACTGTGAATGTATGTGTGTGTGTGTGTGTATCTGTTTGTGCACATGTGTGCACATGAAATGGGTTAACATGACCCCTGGAGGCTAACATACGGAAAAAAATGGTCTACAGTTCTCAAGATATTCACAGAGAACTGTGTCTGCCCTACCCTCCTTTCGGGGGGTCCAGTCCAGCAGGGGGGCTACAGATCAAAACGAAAAATGACGGTTCCATGCTATCCATGTGGGGGTACATGCCCACCAAGTTTTGTGTACCCCGGTCTTTCAGTGTCCCGGGAATCCTTGTTGGTGTACGTCACTAAATGAACACATAAATTATTTTATTGTAAGGCCCCCCATGAACGAAAGTACACAAAACGTGGCATGCATTCGGAGGGTGTCATAATGATCCTACACTTTTAATTTCGTGCAGTTTTGACCTTGTCAGCCAGAGATATTGTGATGAAAACACCTAATGTTTTGCTTTTTAATTTTTAACTAGGTGGCGCTATACATGAAATAAGTGGTAATGGGATAGGTTGACATGCCCCCTTAAGACCAACATACAAAAAAAGGTGGACCTCCAAGGCCCTACGGTTCTCGAGATATTCACAGAAAGCTGTCTCCGGCCACCTACAGGCCAGTTGGTGTATAGTAACATAAATTAATTTATTGTGTGGCCCCCCATGAACGGAATTCCACAAAATTTGGCGTGCATACAGAGGGTGTCATAATGATCCTACACTTCCAATTTCGTGCAGTTTTGACTATGTTAGGTCACAGATACCTGTGATTACAACACCTCATTTTTACTTTTTTGTGTTTTAACTAGGTGGCGCTATACATGAAATGATTGGTTATGGAATGGGTTGACATGGCCCCTTGAGATCAACATACAAAAAAAAAATGGTCCTACTAAACCCTACGGTTTTCGAGATATTCACAGAAAACTGTGTCTGCCCTACCCTCCTTTCGGGGGGTCCAGTCCAGTGGGGGGGCTACAGATCAAAACGAAAAACGATGGTTCCATGCTATCCATGTGGGGTTACATGCCCACCAAGTTTCGTGTACCCCGGTTTTTCAGTGTCCCGGGACTCATTGACGGAAATTTGGGCATGCGAAAAAAAAAAAAAAAAAGAATTCTGACTAAACCTATATGACCGCCGCTTCGCTGCGCGGCAAATCATAATAATTTGGTGAACTGTAAATCTTTAAATGCTACCCTTACCCTTGATATGAAAATACCTATATGATAGGGATATATTACCTTGCCTCTCTCTTGCACACTTACTCTTACTGTACTTCATCTGACCAGTCTTACCTAGTGTTAATTACAAGTTGATGAAGATGGTTAAATTGAGACCAACCTCATCAGTCCAGTGTGTGTTTGTGTGAGAGTACATAACACAGATTCCCTCCTAATTTATTTCCCTGTCAGGTCAGATCAATTTAAAACCTGAATAATTATAGTTTACATGATACCTTTTGCCAAAGAGCCCAAGGCAAATATGGGTTTAATAGTGCACTCAATAATTATATGAGAGATTAGGCTTGAATGAATTCTAAGGTGTAGTCTTATTGATGGTGAAACCACTGTGCAATATCCCAGTGACATACTTTGTATTACAGTGAATAGGTAGAATGGACGATACTGTGTGCACCTCAGTTAGAGACTAAGAGCCACATTTTTTACTGTGTTACTGCAAAGAGCCACATCATGGGCACACATGAACATCACCCCATCCCTTCCTCACACACAGACCTCTGCTCAGCCAGATTTATTGTAAATGTCACAGACCAACATGATAATGACAGAAACGGACTCAGTACTACAGTACTGAGACCACAGGCCAGTCATTTACAACAATGAACAAGGTGTGCACTGTCTCACACACACAAACTCTCAGTTCAACACTCTAAAAAATGATTCATGAGGTTAGTAGATAAAACTTAAAATGAAGAACATTTGACATAAAAAAATTAAGTTTGCTACTTGTACATGTATAGGTGAGTTGACAACTTATTTTAAGGAGTTTGTAATACTGAAAAAGAAAGAAAGCTGTCTCAACTTATTAATATATGGATTTTCAACACACATTCTTGCTTTCACCTAACAATAGAAAGTATTAAGTTACTGAAACTTGTAAATCTCGTGACTAAACTTATAAAGCTGATAACACGACTGAACGTTCAGGACCTTCCAGACCACGCCTGAGAAGTAACAGAAATTATGGCACAGGATCCTGTAGCCTGCATCGAACATCAAAGGTACGTGTAAAGTAGTCTAGCCTATTATTTTTGTGTTTGTTTTAAAAGCAACAGCTATCAAACAACGGCACACAGTGCATCAAAATCTTTGTCACGTGACACTACAAATTAAATTAACGCTACAGCTTGCCCTTTTGCTAATTTGAATATTAGAAAAGATGGATTTTACCTAGCTATCTACAGACAGTAGCTATCGTGTCTTCCAAGCTAGCTACTGTTTGCACGGTAATTAAACCATTTGAAAAGATGACTTTGGTAGCTGGCATCTTCAAAGTTACCTGCAGCCTGCCCTTTGATCATTTGGAGTTAGTAAAGGTAAATTTAGCTGTCTGGTGTCTTCAAACTTCACCGTGGCAGCTGTATTCAGCACTTAACATTTTAGCATTTGGTTGTCCTAGTTAAGCCTAACATTGTCACTATTTATGAAGGTTTGTGGGCCATTTGACATTCTTAGCTTAACCTGAACATAGGCCTAATAGGTAGGCCAACATTTATTTATTTTTGAAGTCTGAGAACTATTCTGTGTCAATCCCTGCAAACCACGTAGATTTTGTTAATTTTGTTGTTTGTCTTGAGTTAAATTTTCTAACATTGTGCCTTTCTTTTATACAGATAAATGACCAATTCAGACGGATCTCTGCATTCATTCATTGCACAACTGGACCAGTTGCCATTGCTTTAAAAATAAACAATGCTTTCAGAAAATTTAAATTGCTGTGTGCTTTTATTAAGACAGAAGTGAAGTACGATACTATAACTTAAAAAGATCCATGCAAATTGTTACCTTAATTAATTTTTAAGTCATTTCAACTCAAGTTGTTTTTTGAGTAAATATTGTGAGACTTTTATAGTGAGAAGAACTCAATTAGTTTAGCACAATCAACCTGATTTGTCCTCTAAAAGCTTAATTAAGTTGAACCAACTTAATTATATTAATTTGATCATATAATATAATTCAGTTGTTCTAACTATATAAGTCTCACAATATTTACTCAAAAATGGCTTGAGTTGAAATTACTTTAAAAAGATCCATGCAAATTGTTACCTCAATTTTAAGTTGAGCCAGTGTATTATTTTTTAGAGTGAACCAAGTCCACAAACAAAAATATAATAATGGGACTTCTGGCATTCCTGGTCTTGAACAATCCTCTTCAAATCTGCCTTGTATTCTTTTGTTGCCACTCGAAGCAATTCTTTCACATGGGTGTCAGTCAGAACAGATTGATGCTTTGATTTCACGTTTTAGGGTAGAAAACACAGACATATGTTGACCCAAACATTGACAGTATCTTAAGCGCAGCCCGTTTGACATTGGGGTATTTTTCCATTGGCACACTTTTCCAGAACTCAATGGTCCCTGCTAGGGCTGGGATAAACAATTAATTTATAAACGATTAATCTAGCGATAATTTTTTCGATGCATCGATTAATCTAACGATTCATTTTTTCAGTCCAATTCGATTTTGATTTGATTATCGATTATCTCCCCATTAATTCACTAATAGCAACTTATACATGTTTATTTACATATCTGAATGAAAAAACATGAATTCTTTAACATTGCAATATATGTTTATTGCTCTTAAGATTCCAAAATAAAAGACTATACAAGTGCAAAGTAATGCATTCTTAGTCAGAGGTAGCATTCAATAAAGTTCAGTAGTGTAGGCCTATGTCTAATTCAGTGCCTGTCATTTTAAGACGTTCGTGTGGGAATCCTTGCAATTAACATTAACACAGTTAAAAGGCTGCTGATGTGTGGATGCAATTCATAACGTAGTTAGTTCAAATAAGCACTTTTGAGTCTTGGAAAACACTTTTCCATTTACATCGGGATTTTGCAAACATTCAGAGTCAATAAAATGAGCCCTGCATGAATAACGAATACAAGCAGCTGCAAGTAAGCATGCTAAACTTGACATCCAAACAGTATTCTAACGTTAGCTCTGAGATACTGCTTGATTGCATACTGTAACTTAACTTAGTTTAGTCTCCTCAATGTACTATGTTGCAGAGTTTACTTTAACTTTAATGCAGCAGTTTTGAACAAGCGCAGCATGGTCACGATGCTAAGCGGATTTAATAGCAATTTAGCCCACTGTGTTCTATGCAGTGCTTCTATGTGGCAACAACAATCGTGAATATTTTGTTAAATGCACATGCAGAGGAGGAGCGTATATGAGGAGGAGCAGCGGGCTCGTAACGAGGTAACGAGAGAGAGCGGGCAGGGCGAGGAAAGGCTGTGTGAGTAAAAAGTGCAGCTCAATGAAATTATTTTATCTTATCTTTAATTTAAATAGTAGGCCTACAACATAGAACATCAATGTGTGGTGGCCGGTTTTGATTTCGTGGTGCCCAGCCACAGATTAGTCAACGTATGGAAAACACTGAAGGTGTAAAATTAAAAATATTTAGCAACACACATTATGCTTGACGAATTGACGCTCATACATCGACGCGTTGTCCCAGCCCTAGTCCCTGCCCTTAAAAGCAGCTTTCAGTTGGTCCTCCTCACAAAGATCGATCATCTCCAACTCAGCCGCATCCTCATCTGTGACTAGCGGGGCTTTCAAACAGTCCGTCTCCGCATTTAATGGGTCGACAAGGAACGTAATCTGTGGTCTTTTCAGTTGTAGATCACGGAACCGGGTCACAAAGCTTTCGTGCAGGTTTTCAACCAGTGTTGCATATCTGGCTCTTTGCTTATTCAGGGCGGCGCTGGTGACTTGTTAGCTGGCTTTTAGCAGAGTGGGAAAATGCGTTAAATCTCCCTTTTGAATATGCGCCTTGCACAGCTTCAGTTTATTGACAAACGCAAACACACATTGCACCAGGTCAGGCAGCATTTTAAACTTACCCTGCAGGGTCAGGTTCAGTCTGTCCAAGTGACACAGCATGTCGACCAAAAAGGCCAGATTCATAATCCACTCGAGGTCCGAGAGCTCGGGATAGTCCTTGTCCTTTTCTTCCATGAACAGTTTCACGGCATCCAAAAGCTCAAAGAAGCGAGAGAGTACCTTGCCTTTTGACAGCCACCTCACAGTGCAGTGCAGCGGCAGGTCACCTGGAAGGCCTTGGTCCAGCTCAGCGATGAGATTCCTAAATTGCCTGTGGTTAAGTGCATGTGTGCGGATGTAGTTGACGATTTCCATCTAGGCTTCATGACGTTGTCTAAATTCAATGATTTAGACACGAGTTGCTCCCTGTGGATGATGCAGTGAAAATTCCAAAAATCGGGAAATGTTTGGTCAGCTTTGCACAGCCCCACAAGGCCGTTCACAGATCCGATCATGGCTGGCGCTCCATCCGTGGCTATTGCAGTTAGTTTCGGTATGGGCAGATTTGCTTTCGCAAATGCAGCCATCATTGTTTCTTTCACATCTATGCCACGGGTTCTGTCTTTTAATGGCACAATATCAAGGAGTTCTTCTTTGATCACACAATCGTTTGACACAGACCGTGCAAATATTGCCAACTGAGGCTTGTCTTGTATGTCACAACTCTCATCCAATGCGACACTAAAATACTCACATGCTTGAAGGTCAGAGTGCAACTGTGATTCAATAGCTGTGTTTATGTCCGATATTCTGCGTTCAACAGTGTGGCGGGACAGTTAGACGGCTGATACCATTCGTTTTAGTTTGTCGTTTTCAGGAGACAAGATTTCAACAGCGTCACTGAGGCATTTTTTAACAAACTCCCCTTCATTGTATGGCTTTTTAGCCTGTGCAATGTTCCAAGCCAGTTGATATGATGCAAGCGTTATGGTCTCTGAGTGCTTCGTAAATTTGTGAAAAAACTATCTGCTTTTCTGCCTGACTTTTAAAAGTGACCAACTTGTGCTTGCGAAGTTCAGTCCCTTTTGGAAATTCCTGGTCGATGTTAGCATGGAGTGAGCTGAAGTGTATGAAGGTATATTGGGTGCAAAAGTGGCGAGCACATTTAACTGCAGATTTTGCATGTGCACACTAAAGTTGTAAATGTGTAACAGTAAAGTTGAAGTTGTACATATTTTTTTATATCTTGTTAACACAAAATAGGGGCTACGGGTTCACAAATCCTTTTTACAGGTACACAAATCCTATCCTGTGAGTCACAAATTTCAAGAGTCATGCACTCCACACTTTTGCTCCAAACGTTGCAGCGCAGTTGGTGCGAAACACATTTGCACATCCGTGTTTCATAATCTGAGAACATGCACAACATTCGTGCATTTGTAAACCCAAATGTGAACTAATGCATCCGAAGTTGTGCATCTGTGAAATAATTTCTCATTAATAAAATTCTACAGATCGCTTTGATTTTCTTGCACGACTACAAGTCAATTGATACAAGTGCTCGAATCTGCTTCTACGAGTGACATTTGCTCCTGGCTAGGTGATATAAGGAGCAAAAAGATTTGTATGTGTGCACGTCGAGCAGTCGATCGAGAAAACAAGGCGGCCGGATCTGGATCCTGGATCGCGCTCAGATTACCATTGCCTGCTCATAAAGTAAGTAACCTCAGCATGTTTCCTTATCAATGAAGGACACACGATTTATAGTTTTTCTTTGCACAAAGCGAGGAAAAAATATTTGTTGCGGTGTGTTCGAAAATTGAACGATTGTGTCAGATTATGTGTCCTAACGATTTTGGACGGGCAGTGTTATATTTCTGTACTTCTAAACTAGTTATTGGGGGCCAAGCAGCGAAGCTGCGAAGGCACCCATTGAGTTACTAGCTTTTCTAATTATTACACTTCTGCCATTGGAGTCTATGGCAGCCCATAGAACGCCTGGCTAAAAAGTGCAGATTTTTTGGCAGAAAGTTTCGGGACACTCCACTGACCATTCACACTCATTTACGGACCTCTAAACCCAGCCATCTAGCGCCACCAACAGGTCAAAATCTGGCCGAAAATTGAACCGCTGGGTCTAAAGTTATGAAATTTGGCACACTGATTCAGCACTGTCCCATGATCACTCTCAACAATTTCCAGAACTCTATGCCCAACACTCTAGCGCCACCAATGGGTCGAACCTGGATTGCATTCACGCATGTGACCATTGAATGGTGCGTCCGATTTTCACATATCAGGCACCGTTGGAATCCCTGGACCGACCTAAGTTCAATTACCCCTATTACGTCACTTTCTGCCATATTGGACCTCCGCCATATTGGATTTAGTCCAAACTCTACGAAAAGTTTCAGCGGTCAGAAATTTCATCCGATTTTCATGGAACTTGGCGGAGATGATCTTCTCCCCGAGCCGCACAAACGATACTTGTCAGATTTTTCAATTTCATTTTTGTTTGCCCGTGACAGCCAATCAAATATGGTGATGAAGCCGCCAAACAGGAAGTGGACAAACATCTAGGTGACGCTTTGAGTTAACATAACAAGACTTGATACCATTAGTCAGGACACTGTCCCAATCACTCACAGCAATTTTCATGCATATACATTGAACACTCTAGCGCCACCACCAGTTCAATGCTGGACATGCGTTCATGCGCGTGATCCTTGACTCTTTTGTCTGATTTTCACAATTGAGGTAGTGTCTGAATCCTTGGACCATACAGAGTTCATCGACCCCTATCCTATCACTTTCCGCCATATTGGACCTCCGCCATATTGGATTTAGTCCAAACTCTACGAAAAGTTTCAGCGGTTACAAATTTCATCCGATTTTCACAGAACTTGTCAGAGATGATCTTCAGACCGAGCCGCACAAACGATACTTGTCAGATCTTTTAATTTCATTTTTGTTTGCCGGTGACAGCCAATCAAATATGGCGATGAAGCCACCAAACAGGAAGTGGGCTAACATCTCGGCTATGCTTTAATGTATGAAGTCCAAACTTGGTACAGGGACTTGGTATCTGATTGTGAGGACGCACTAGGAAATTGGCATCATGTGGCCTCTATAGGGGGCGCTGTAATACAGGAAGTGAGCTTGTATCTCAGCAACGCTTTGGTGTACAAAGTCCAAACTTGGTATAAGGACCTGTTACCTGATTATGATGACGCACTAGGGAATTGGAATCATTTGGCCTCTATAGGGGGCGCTGCAATACAGGAAGTGAGCTCCTATCTTAGCAGCGCTTTAATGTATGAAGTCCAAACTTGGTACAGGGACTTGGAACCTGATTGTGAGGACACAGTGAGAAATTGGCATCATTTGGCCTCTATAAGGGGTGCTGTAATACAGGAAGTGGGCTCATATCTCAGCAACGCCTGATTGTATGAAGTCCAAACTTGATACATGTACATATTAGCTGATTGTGAGGACATGCAAGGAAAGTGGTCTCATTTGGCCTCTAGGGGTGCTGTAATAAAGAAAGTGAGCTCACATCTCAGCAACACTTTGGTGTATGAAGTCCAAACTTGGTAGAGGGACATTGTAGCTGATTGTGAGAATGCACAAGGACATTGGTGTAATTTGGCTTCTTGCTGTGAGTGCTTGCTCATGCCATGGCAAAGCCATTCCTGCTATAGCGCACTGCTTGGCCCCCACATTGCTGCTTGCAGCTATATTTTATCTAGCGATAGCTAGCTAGCTTGATCTGGCACTGGAGGATTTAGCAAGTAGGTAAGCTAAGCTAAACATAGCTGTCATGAGAATGTAAACCAACAAACAAGATAACTTTCTTCATATTATTATCATGTTACTTACCTTATGAGCAGGCAATGGTAGTCTGAGCGCGATCCTGGATCCAGATCCGGCAGCCTTGTTTTCTCGATCGATTCGCTCGACGTGCACACATACAAATCTTTTTGCTCCTATTATATCACCTAGCCAGCAAAAGTCACTCGTCACTCGTAGAAGCAGATTCGAGCACTTGTATCAATTGACTTGTAGTCGTGCAAGAAAATCAAAGCGATCTGTAGAATTTTATTAATGAGAAATTATTTCACAGATGCACAACTTCGGATGCATTAGTTCACATTTGGGTTTACAAATGCACGAATGTTGTGCATGTTCTTAGATTATGAAACACGGATGTGCAAATGTGTTTCGCACCAACTGCGCTGCAACGTTTGGAGCAAAAGTGTCGAGTGCATGACTCTTGAAATTTGTGACTCACAGGATAGGATTTGTGTACCTGTAAAAAGGATTTGTGAACCCGTAGCCCCTATTTTGTGTTAACAAGATATAAAAAAATATGTACAACTACAACTTTACTGTTACACATTCACGACTTTAGTTTGCACATGCAAAATCTGCAGTTAAATGTGCTCGCCACTTTTGCACCCAATATACCTTCATAGAAGTGGCACTGAAGATTTGAAGCTTTGAAATGTGCTAATGACACCTGACATATAAGGCAGAATGGCTTGCCATTACGTTCAACAAAAAAATATAAACTCTCCCACTCTGTTAAAAACGTCCTGTGTTTATCTTCATATTTTCTTTTTGCTGTGCTTTTTTCCCCTGCCATTTTGAGAGCGAACTTGACACATATTGTTTACTACTCAAATGATCTGTCTTAAGCCGGTTTGAGTGACGTTGGCGTCTATTTTCATCTCACGCACATGCGCGTTTGACGTCACTCAAACCGGCTTAAGCCCCTTAAGAGCCGCATGAAACCAGCCAAAGAGCCGCATGCGGCTCGGGAGCCGCAGGTTGGCCAGGCCTGGCTTATACTTATGAAATCTTTGAGCAAATGTGAATAAAAGGCGCAAATAAGGTTGGTGTGAGTTATTTTAGCTCTTTCTAGTTTAGCCTATTAACAGGAGTGTCACGAACGAAGTCGAGTAGGATGTTATATCGTCAGCTAAACTTTAGTCATAGCCTACCTTCATTTTGTCACTTGAAATACGAACGTACCCGAGTCAAACTTTAGTTTAGTACATGGTCGAGTCAAAATTGCAATTTATCAAACACTAAGAAGGCTCAACACAACATGAAACTTTGATTGACGCATCATCAGTGTCTCTATGAACTCGAGCATTGAGAACATTGTTCATGTACACATAGTTTACTAAAAAGAAAGATTTTGGACAACTCACTTCTTGCAAGATGGCAAGATGCGAGCAGAAAAAACAAGTGAGTTGTTCAAAACCTTTCTTTTAGTAAACTCTTAAATGTTTTGATGTGTATGTCTTGTAGGATGTTGTATGGTTCTTGGTGAACCTGGTTTTGTTGGTTAAAGTTTTTTTCTTTACTGTTTCTTGTTGCCTAGGGGTTACTCAAGGTTACCAGGCCCACACCTGCTTATCTTCAGTAATTCAGCTAAGACAACCCCCACCGTTGGTCTGGCTGCTGGGAGGGTGCTCAGTGATATCCCTTTGGGAAATTTACAGCTGTAAAGTGGTCCTTTTTCCTTTTTACCTGCAGCAGTATGCTACATTGAGACCAACTTAAAATTGTTAGATCCACATTTTTTCTTTTACAATCCCCTCTGGACATAGCCTGGCTCCTCCCTCCTACGTACTTCCGCTCAATTTTCATTTTCCTTCAGTACGTCATCTGGGTTTGTGGTATAATCTTTATCTGTCCGATCAGCAAACAGAGGGAGTGGCTGAGAATGATGGCGTTGAGGTTATGTGAAGACAAAACCGAAACTTATTGTAATAAACATAAGTAGCAACAACTGCAAACGTCAAAAAATTACAGTGTTTTTGAAAAATGCAGAAATGTATTTACAGGAAAGGTAGACACACATACATAGTTTCCTAACTGTTGATGCTGTTTATTGTCAGTTTGTAAAGTTTAGGCAATGTAGGAAATAACGTTAGGTATCTCTGATTTGAAAATGATTTCAAAGTTAGTGCCCGTCTCAATGCAAGTGTTGCAAACATTTCCCAATCGAAAGCTGCCAGACTCTATTTCCAGGCTACTCTGGACATGTCTGAAGTTGGAAAAAATTAAAAGAAAAGTCAACTGAGGGAGCCAAAATGGTAAACTTTATCACTCTTCTGCAAGGTAGGGTGTAAACCCATTTTTTGTCACTGTGTAGACATCTTAAAAACATTAGATCTGTCTTTTCTGTCTTTTATCATCCCCTTAGAACATTTCTGAAAGTTTTTTTTTTAAAAGTAACTAAGTTAGGAGCTTGAATTGTCAGGTGTATCAAGTGCTACAAGACTAAAATTAGAAAACAATACTGATAAAGATACTGGGGGAGAATGTTAGGACATATGACCTCCCCGATGCAACACAGAGTGGAGTTTTCTCCACCCTGCCAGCCAATCACAAAGTACTATTTCTTGTCTCTTGGGGATACGTTTTCAATAATACACCTTGTAGTTTCTTTTAAAAGTTTGAATACCATTGTGTGGATATTTTTGTATTTTCAAGTGACTAAATACTTGTATTTTAATATTTTCACATCAGTATTTTGTATTTTATTTTGTTACATTTCATGAGCCAGTATTTGTAGTTTGTAACAAAATAGTTTTTGATGTATTTGGAGGTTCTTCAGTTTGCCACTGTGGGGGAACCTCTACAGGTAGAGGAACCTTCAAGAAAAGGTTCTTCAAAGAACCCTTCCTCAAGGTTACTTGAGGAACCTTTTGAGGTTCTGGAGAACCTTTATGTATTTATTTATTTACTTAGGTTATTTATTTATTTACTTACTTATTTATTTACTTTAACCTTTATTATTTATTTATTTATTTACTTAGGCTACTTACTTGCTAACTTGTATAATGCTATCATAAATAGGCAATAATGACATTGTTTCAAGAATTTATTACACAGCAAGTTACAGAAAATACAACAACACAAAAAGTAAAGAAAGGAATAGAAAAAATATATACATACATTAATAGATAGATACATTCATACATAGATACATTATTATGACCGCCGCTAGCGAAGCTAGCGAAGCGGTCATATAGGGATTGTCAAAGTTTTTTTTTTTTTTTTTTTTTTTTTTTTTTCCCCGTCATCTACTTCCTGAAATTTTGGTCAACGATACCCGGGGCACCGAAACACCAGGGCACATGAAATTTGGTGGGTATGTAGCCCCACTAGACTTTTACGGAAAAATTTCGTTTGGTCCCCGGGGGCCACTCCCCCTCCGCGCTGGGCCCCCCGAAACCCAAAAAATGCAGTTTTTCCTCAATAACTACCTGAACCGTGGCACCGAGGATGAAGAAATTTTTATGGTATGTTGGTCTCAAGGGCCCACATCAACTTAGCCCATAATCACTCATTTGTGATTTGCACCCCCCCGGTAAAAAATTAAAATGCAATATCATTCTGCTTTAATCGCCCCTCTCTTCAGTAAAGACGTTCAGAACTGCACCAAATTTTATGTGTATGATTAACCTGACATTCTCTGGGGGTATGCCAAGTTTCGTAGAATTTCATCCATGGGGGGGTCTAAAAAATTAAGTTATGTGTACATTTAGTGACTCTACACTCACTGGCCTGTAGATGGTGGTGCACACATATACACATGCACACACACACACAGGCACCCACATACTATCGGTATTAGAACGGCCGATACATAATTACAAATTCAGTAGGATTAAAAGAAAGCCAAAATAAATATTCATCATCATCATCATGGCTGCATTTCCAGTATTGGCGATAAGTAGTCGTTTGTCCACTAGATGGCGCATCGTTGCAGTGAGACGTAATTTTGTTGGAAGTTAATCTTAAATGGGTTGGAAAGACACTATGCTTCCTACAAGGACAAGACTGTAGGCTACAGTAGTTTACCGCAGAGAACGTCTAAGGGTAGGATGATTTCTGCATGACATGTAATTTCCATTTCCTCTTGAAGCCGAAATAAATCTGAGAATGTTTATCGGACATGCTTGTTTTTTACTGCAGGTAGGCTACGTTCATCCTATCAATAGCAGAACGTAGGTAAAACTAGATGTACCGCGTAGCGGTACAAAATATGACCGCCGCTCAGTCCTGCACATCCATTCCGCGAAAATAAATCATATTAATGAATTTGTCTCCATCTTCTACTCCATCCCCCACTCTTGAAACTTTTGTGTATGCTTGTTTGGAATGTGTGTTTGCACACATTCCGCACACAAAGTAGCCTACTGGCGCTGCAAAGGTGAATAGATTTGTTTCTGGGCCAAAAAATCTGTAACATTGTTATAAAACCTTTAAAATCTTTAAACAATCACAAGTAGGGCAGTTCATCATAGTCCATCCATTGCAACTGGACTGATGAAAGGTACACCTGTAGGCTACATTGTATTTGGGAAAAGCAGAAGGTAGCAGCATAATGTATTTATTTATTTATTATTAAACTAAAACAATCCCTGTCAGTTCCATGCAGTTTTCAACAACGATCAAGAAGAGAGGTCATGTCATGGATTTTTGTGAATGTTTCTTCTTCTACATATGCATAGGTTTAGTCATCTAGTTCAAATTATATTCAGCTTTATTGTCAATGCACAAATTAAATACCAGTAGTCTAAAACAAAATGCCGTTTTACCCAGTGGTGCAAATAACTGACATGTCCAAAAGGGCCTTCATGAAATGCGTTGCGAGACTGTTAATACACATTTTAACGGGCAAAGTTGAAGAGCTACTCTCCGTTATTGTTTGTGCAAATAATATGCTGATTCATGTTCCCTTGCATTTTGCAACCATGAGGTCCATGGTTAAGCTCAATCTTTTGACGCAATCTTTTGATTTTCACCCAGCCTAGTCCATGGTAGGCGCCCGATAGAAATATTGTTTAATTTTGCGATTGAGATATCCACGCACTGGCGCCCCCCCTGCGACGTGTTCGCCTCCCGGTTTTAGAGCTATTCTAAATGCAAAAATGCATAGACATTGCATGACAAAACCGTGACTGTTAACAAACTATAAGCTATATAAGGTAGGCCCTATGCTAGGCCTATTACACAACACAAATTGTCACCAGGCTATGCTGGCGACCCAAATAAAATCTCCGTTGGAACCAATGGCTTACACCTTACAGTATCAAGCTGCCACCTCTTGGCGAAAAGTTAATAGTTTTGCATATCAGTAGTAATACATTTCACGTAGCTGTGAATCACGGAAAGGGCGAATGAAGTGGACACTTCTAAATGGAACCCAACCCACTGTACAGTAACTCAAGGTCTGTGGCTAAAGCAGCCATAATGAAAGCGTTATCATTGTTTGGATACTTCACACACACGTGATTTTTTAATCGCATAGACTACAACTACCAAGCTGGAATCAAAGCACATCGACTCCCCTCTCACACCCTAAACACGCACTTCGAACAAACAAAAAGCGCCTCAGTCTCACGGAATAGCCATAGGCAAAACTGTATCTGACCGGTGTAACGTTGGTATTAAATCATCCATCGCAAAGAATGATTTTTGTAGCACGTGCAACAAATATGTGTAGGTACAGCCCTGCCCTGAATACATCTCAACGTGCGCTCTAAAACATCTGGTTTAAATGGAGATGTAGATCATCACGGGATCATAGACAGGTTATCTTTCAGGTAGCCTAGGCCTATATATTTTCCATTAAAAAACCATCACGTAGCGAACGTGTTGTGGCTAACTCACTTAGCTCCTGTTAGTAGCCTAGGTTATGGTCATAAGCAAATGAGATGACAGTCGAAAGATACAATTAGTGCTGTTATCGATTTGCTTGGTAGCCTATAAACGCATTTATGGTTTTCTACAAATACATCAATAATCAAATTGGCCTCCATCACTCAACCATGCTAACGGTAAAATTATTTTACCTACGTTCTGCTATTGATAGGATTAACGTAGCCTACCTGCAGTAAAAAACAAGCATGTCCGATAAACATTCTCAGATTTATTTCGGCTTCAAGAGGAAATGGGAATTACATTTCATGCAGAAATCATCCTACCCTTAGACGTTCTCTGCGGTAAACTACTGTAGCCTACAGTCTTGTCCTTGTAGGAAGCATAGTGTCTTTCTAACCCACTTTAGATTAACTTCCAACAAAATTACGTCTCACTGCAACGATGCGCCATCTAGTGGACAAACGACTACTTATCGCCAATACTGGAAATGCAGCCATGATGATGATGATGAATATTTATTTTGGCTTTCTTTTAATCCTACTGAATTTGTAATTATGTATCAGCCGTTCTAATACCGATAGTATGTGGGTGCCTGTGTGTGTGTGTGCATGTGTATATGTGTGCACCACCATCTACAGGCCAATGAGTGTAGAGTCACTAAATGTACACATAACTTAATTTTTTAGACCCCCCCATGGATGAAATTCTACGAAACTTGGCATACCCCCAGAGAATGTCAGGTTAATCATACACATAAACTTTGGTGCAGTTCTGAACGTCTTTACTGAAGAGAGGGGCGATTAAAGCAGAATGATATTGCATTTTCATTTTTTACCGGGGGGGTGCAAATCACAAATGAGTGATTATGGGCTAAGTTGATGTGGGCCCTTGAGACCAACATACCATAAAAATTTCTTCATCCTCGGTGCCACGGTTCAGGTAGTTATTTAGGAAAAACTGCATTTTTTGGGTTTCGGGGGGCCCAGCGCGGAGGGGGAGTGGCCCCCGGGGACCAAACGAAATTTTTCCGTAAAAGTCTAGTGGGGCTACATACCCACCAAATTTCATGTGCCCCGGTGTTTCGGTGCCCCGGGTATCGTTGACCAAAATTTCAGGAAGTAGATGACGGGAAAAAAAAAAAAAAAAAAAAAAAAAAAAACTTTGACAATCCCTATATGACCGCTTCGCTAGCTTCGCTAGCGGCGGTCATAATAATGTTACTGTTAGCATGGTTGAGTGATGGAGGCCAATTTGATTATTGATGTATTTGTAGAAAACCATAAATGCGTTTATAAGCTACCAAGCAAATCGATAACAGCACTAATTGTATCTTTCGACTGTCATCTCATTTGCTTATGACCATAACCTAGGCTACTAACAGGAGCTAAGTGAGTTAGCCACAACACGTTCGCTACGTGATGGTTTTTTAATGGAAAATATAGCAGTGCTATAGGCTACCTGAAAGATAACCTGTCTATGATCCCGTGATGATCTACAATCTCCATTTAAACCAGATGTTTTAGAGCGCACGTTGAGATGTATTCAGGGCAGGGCTGTACCTACACATATTTGTTGCACGTGCTACAAAAATCATTCTTTGCGATGAATGATTTAGTGCCAACGTTATAAGGGTCAGATACAGTTTTGCCTATGGCTATTCCGTGAGACTGAGGCGCTTTTTGTTTGTTCGAAGTGCGTGTTTAGGGTGTGAGAGGGGAGTCGATGTGCTTTGATTCCAGCTTGGTAGTTGTAGTCTATGCGATTAAAAAACACGTGTGTGTGAAGTATCCAAACAATGATAACGCTTTCATTATGGCTGCTTTAGCCACAGACCTTGAGCTACTGTACAGTGGGTTGGGTTCCGTTTAGAAGTGTCCACTTCATTCGCCCTTTCCGTGATTCACAGCTACGTGAAATGTATTACTACTGATATGCAAAACTATTAACTTTTTCGCCAAGAGGTGGCAGCTTGATACTGTAAGGTGTAAGCCATTGGTTCCAACGGAGATTTTATTTGGGTCGCCAGCATAGCCTAGCGACAATTTGTGTTGTGTAATAGGCCTAGCATAGGGCCTACCTTATATAGCTTATAGTTTGTTAACAGTCACGGTTTTGTCATAACTCCCTCTATGCATTTTTGCATTTAGAATAGCTCTAAAACCGGGGGGCGAACACGTCGCAGGGGGGGCGCCAGTGCGTGGATATCTCAATCGCAAAATTAAACAATATTTCTATCGGGCGCCTACCATGGACTAGGCTGGGTGAAAATCAAAAGATTGCGTCAAAAGATTGAGCTTAACCATTGACCTCATGGTTGCAAAATGCAAGGGAACATGAATCAGCATATTATTTGCACAAACAATAACGGAGAGTAGCTCTTCAACTTTGCCCGTTAAAATGTGTATGAACAGTCTCGCAACGCATTTCATGAAGGCCCTTTGGACATGTCAGTTATTTGCACCACTGGGAAAAACGGCATTTTGTTTTAGACTACTGGTATTTCATTTGTGCATTGACAATAAAGCTGAATATCATTTGAACTAGATGACTAAACTTATGCATATGTAGAAGAAGAAACATTCACAAAAATCCATGACATGACCTCTCTTCTTGATAGCTGTTGAAAACTGCATGGAACTGACAGGGATTGTTTTGTTTAATAATAAATAAATAAATACATTATGCTGCTACCTTCTGCTTTTCCCAAATACAATGTAGCCTACAGGTGTACCTTTCATCAGTCCAGTTGCAATGGATGGACTGTGATGAACTGCCCTACTTGAGATTGTTTAGAGATTTTAAAGGTTTTATAACAATGTTACAGATTTTTTGGCCCAGAAACAAATCTATTCACCTTTGCAGCGCCAGTAGGCTACTTTGTGTGCGGAATGTGTGCAAACACACATTTCAAACAAGCATACACAAAAGTTTCAAGAGTGGGGAATGGAGTAGAAGATGGAGACAAATTCATTAATATGATTTATTTTCGCGGAATGGATGTGCAGGACTGAGCGGCGGTCATATTTTGTACCGCTACGCGGTACATCTAGTTAATAAATGACACTGATCAATAGTTACACATGTTTACATTACATATTTTACAGGAGAATGTTGGACATTCTAATTACAGCTGATGAAAGCTTTTTTTTTTTTTTGATTTGATCCCTGCCATGCACTGCAGAAATGACAGGTATTCCATATTGAAAATTAAATAAACTGCTAGCAATGCTCCAATGCCCATCGACACATCTTCTGGTGTTACGACGTCTTGTCCGTCCATGCAAAGTGTAATGGTGGTGTCATCCTCGAAGGGGTTGCCTCTCATGCATAGGGTAGGTGTGGGTGTCTTGGATATCTGAAAAGTGCAGAATAACAGTATTTACAATGGTGATTGGTGATATTCAAGCCCATTGGCAGGGGAAGTTTCTAACAGTGTCAAATGACTGGTACACTTACCTTATCCACAACGTATGAGCCTGTCAAGATTGTCCCCAAACAGATATGGCCGCTGTGCTGCACAGAGTCCTGAATTTGAACCTTTTCCCATGCTTTGCTCGATGGTATCCAATTTCAGGAAGGCTCGGTGAGATTCTCTCCTTCTTGAATTTGTTTTTAGCATTCCCAACCAACTATAATATGAAAGGTTATATAAACCAATTAAAGGAAATTTCAAATGCAATGAAAAAATGACCCTCACTACAGCCAGTAGGCCTACCTGTATGTTTATGACTTTAATAATCTACTTACATGCATCCTGGCCTGTGCGATCCCGGAGGAAAGGGTGCTTAGAGCAGCAGCAGCACAATGATACTGGATACCTTTGAAATGAAACATAGAGATGGAGTAGCCTAACGTTATATTTTAAATGACTGGTTGTTGTTTTGCATGAATGCAAATGAAGAACACTAAGTACAACTAACGGTAGGCTAAATAAGGCTAAGCTCTAACGTTATGTTAAACAAAAAGTTAACGTTAGCGTTCACTAACGATGACACGTTGACCTAACTAGTAGTTGTATGCTATAGCCTATAATGAGGTTATGGTTAAAACGTCTCGTTTCCATTTAATATGTAGGATATGTATCTTTTAAAGTATTGTTTCTGACAAACGTCAACATTAAAAAAAGCTTGAGATAGGGCTGTCAAAATGTTGCACTCACCTCCTGTTGACTCAACTGTCAAATTCTGTTTTTTTAAGAAGATTCCACACGCGCGTTATCGCCTCGAGCAACACCTTTGCCGAGTTATCCGACCGTGTTCTGCCTGCTATTTTGGCATAGGCTGTAGGCCTAGCCTAGCCTATGCTCGGCTAGTTTTTCAAAGTAGTTAATTACACACAATTAACTAAACACCACACAAGTAGCTGAATGCTTCAGATATTTTGCGCAATGAAACACTAGTCAAACTATAGGTGATTATTCATCAAAGCTCTTATTTTGTTGTCATAGCTTATCGCAGGCTATCATATTAGGCTATCTGATTAGGTTATGTTTTGAATCAGTTAGGCCTAGGCTACACAGCAATGTAGCAATGTAGGCCTGTAAAAGATCAATTCAAGAAAATTACTCTTTCTCAGCTGGAGATCCTCCAGGAACCTTGATTAAATTGGGTTCTTTGAGGAACCTCCTTTCATACTGAAAAATCGTTAAGGTTCTTGCAGAGACCTCTAAGAGCATCAAGGCACGTTTGAGTTCTCAGAAGAGCCCCTTGGGTTCTTGAAATAACATTGAGGTTCTTCAAGGAACTATCCGATTTTTACAGTGCAGACTATGGTAAAATATGGAGTGCCTCAAGGCTCAGTAGGGCCCCTGTTATTTTCTCTTTATATGCTTCCCCTAGGGTCTGAAATTAGGAAACATGGCATTATTTTCCATTCTTATGCAGATGACAGACAGTACCTCTCCATAAAACCTGATGAACAAACCCTGTTCTTGACAACTTGACACATGTATAAGAGACATAAAGACATGGATGACAAATAATTTCCTACTATTGAACTCAGATAAAACAGAAGTCATGGTTTTAGGTCCTAAAAAGATGAGGATATCCTATCCTCATTACAGGCTACATATAACGATCTTCCACTGTGTCCACAAGTGTTTAAAACCTAGGAGTTATAATTGACCAGGACCTATCACTAAATAATCACATAAAACAGATCATCAAAACTTCATCTAAGGAACATTTCAAAGATAAGGAAGTCCTTATCCTTACCAGACGCCGAGAAAATAATCCATGCTTTTGTTACCTCAAGGATAGACTATTGCAATGCTATATATGCTGACTGCAATAATACCTGTCTAAAGAGCTTACAGTTTTTACAAAACGCAGCTGGTCGCACACTCAGGACTAAAAAATATGAACATATTTCCCCCATCCTAGCATCTCTACACTGGCTACCTGTTAAGAGTCGCATTGACTTCAAAATATTACTTCTAACATACAAAGCCATAAATGGCCGGGCACCTGAATATATTAAAGATCTCCTCCCATATATTACCCACCTAGACCGATACGATCACAGAATACTGGACTTCTTGTAATCCCAAGAATCCCAAAAACTACAGGAGGCAGAGCTTTCTGCTACCGCACACCCCTCCTCAGATTAGCAGACATCCTCCCTATTTTTAAGTCTAGACTTAAAACATACCTCTTTAGTGCCTCCCATAGTTAGGTATGGTGCAGTGTGGAACTTCAACCACCTCAGGGTGTTTTGGAATGTACCACCCTGCTGTGTCCTCGTGTGACTAGCACCCCAGTCATGCGTGCGATGGTGGTCACTGATCATACCTGCGCTGGTGTCGACTACCCTTCACCATGCCTTAGTTTTGCTGCTATAGCATGGCGTGCGGTCATGGACTTTTCATGTGTCACGCCGTACAACCCCCCTCTCTCCCCTCTCCCCTTCCCTCTCTCTCTCTCTTAACTCTCCCCCTCTTGCCTATTCTCACCATGGTATAACACTATATAGTAACATAGTTTTCTCTGATTGTCTAACATTCTGTAAAGTGGCATGAGACGTGTAATGTTTTGGTGCTCTATAAGTGAAATTAAATTGAAAAATTGAAAATTAAACTTTCTTGGGGACCATAATGACATTATTCAGAGTATGTTTGAGTAAGAAGACTATGCATTTGCAAGGAAACAGCATAGCATAGCCTTGTGGGCAAGCTCATTATGTCAAAGTAAATCGCTACTTTAAGCCACTGACAAGGCTAAAAATATCATTACACTTCTGCTACTCCATAGAGAGTGTCCCTGCAGACAAACCAACATATTTGTAACTTTATAAGTGTAAAGAATGGTATAAAATGCACCGTTTATGCAGTCAGTGCTTTACCTATATTCCCAGCCGCTGCCATCTTGTGAGAATTCCAAGATAGAAGCAAACAGGTAATGCACTGACTGCACAAACAGTTCTTTTTTATATCCTTTGTAAAATGGAAGAAAAAATGACGGGCTCAAGCCCCCTTTGATTTCTAGGCCTATGTATGCATGTGCCTTCCATGATTTATGGAAAATCATCTAATTTTGTCAAATTTTCTCACTATATTTTCCTGAAAGCTAAATATGTATGGAGTGTTTCTGTATTTCTGCATGATCGCAAGTTTGGATGTGTAGTACCTTTGTGATTTATTTCACAACCTCTTAAGTAAACCTCCTACTCAAAATTAATTGATTTTACAGACAAAGTCATAACGATGTACTTTTAGTCTGTTGGCAAGCGCCACTCTGATATAGATGCCGATCTGAATATCAAAGGAATCCATATTTAAAATTCATTGGCATTTGTCACTGCTCGCTGCCACTTTGACCCTGTGCTACACCATCATTAGCGATTCACATAGCCGCCTGTTACATTTCCAGCTGATGGGTTCCGCCGAGACCAATATCAAAGACCTTCATTTTCTATTAGCCGAGCTTGCACTTATCCCATTGCTTCCGCTCCTTAGTGCAAAACAACACTGTGCATCTCTCTCTCTCTTTTTCTTTCTATCTCTCTGTTTCACTCTCCCTCTCCTGTAAACTAATTTGTTCCATGGCAGATGCGAGACAAACATTATGGTTGTAAGAGGATGACAGTGTCTCAACATATCACGATTTTGAAGGTCAGAGCTATAAGGTTAAGTTACGTAACTAAGTTCATTCAGAGAGCTGCCGCAATGCAACAAGGTCAAGCTGTAGTTTCACAATTCAGTCATACAGTAAATAAGAAACATCCTTCCTCTGATGCATTATCACAGGAATTCATACACAAGATATTGGATGGTTTAATAATCTAGCAGTTCTATAATAAACCATTACTGGCCCTTGTAAATTAAACCATCATGCTCCAACAGAGTTCTCAGTTAGCGTCCACAAATATAATCCGTTCAATTTTTATCACATTCAGCAAATTGCTCCTCACTGTCCTCTAGATGGCTCTGTGATGTGTGTACTCTGTTGTTTGTGTACTTTCCTATCCATGTAAATGAAAACAAACAAGGGTGGCTCTAACAGAATATTCCAGTCAATCATTCCATTGTCTCAAGAGGCACAGAAGGCAGGCCAAATTTGATTGGCTGTTGAAAACAAACATCAACAACCTTTCACCAGAAACACAGACTGTATACCTTTACCTTGAAGCTCCTGTAAGTTCTCCTCAACTGGCCGGTTACCAGTAGGACTAATCATATTCACCCACGTATGTGTTGGCCCCATCGGCTGTCTCTTAATTATACAAAATCATTTTCAACATTATGCTAGCTCACATCCTGCAGCAGAGCTTCTGCCCTTTTAACTGAGTAAAATATTCAGAATCTATGTTCCCAAGGGCAGACACATCTGCTTACCTCATCTTTCTATCTGTCCACAGTCTCATTTTCAACACATGAAAAAACTTTTGGGATAAGCTGCAATCCTCCCTGAAATAAAAGCAGTTTATTCTAATGTGGCAGTTTAATCCTAGTTCTTTTGAATAGTGGCATTAGTAGAAGGCACTTGACTATGAAAATAAGAATAATGGCAGTTGATACATGAAACTGGGACAAAAATGGGATAGAATTCATTTATCCAGAATCCTTTTAGCCAGCATATGAATGGACACAAAGTCCGCACAAATTTATATGCATGAGAGAGAAAAAATATGTTAAGTCAATGGCCACTGTAACAAATGTACTACAAAAGGTATTCTGAATAACAACTAGACAATCATTTAGTTTCCATATTTAAAGATGTCATACAATTTCAAGTAAAATGTTTAAAATATTTTAATGAATAAGTGTGGTTGTTACTGTCATGGTTTGGGGTTTTGGGTGTTTGGCTTCATGGTTTTGGAAATTTTATTTTGTAGTAGTCTTGTGTTTACCTTCTGTGCTTCTGTTACCTCTGTCACCATGTGCTACTCTCACTTCTTGTTCTTTGGTTATGTGAACCATGTGGTCCTTTGTTTATTTTGCCAATTGTCTCTGTTTCATGTCTCCACCCCTTACCTGACTCTTGTTCGTTTGCCTGATTATTAGTCTGTTCAGCCTGGTTCTTGTGTCTTCTTGCGTTCATCTGCTTGTTGTTGCTTTTGATCCATCGTCTGTGTGGTTTGATCGGCCTCCTGGTGTATCTAAGCTTTTGTGGACTGTTCATTGTGTTTATGTCATGTTGCCTTAATTGTCTTGAGGTTCTGGTGCTTCAGTAAGTAAACTCTTATTTTTGGAACTCTTGTACTCTTGTCATACATTTGGCTCCAAATCATTGAAGCATTGTGACAGTTACTGTGCCCCAGTCCTCTTATTGCCATTCTGTTTCTTCCACTGTGCTGCTGTTTCTGCCAGGCTGCACCTCCATCTTCTCAGTGGAAATTGTATTATGCATCCTTAGTCTTTACCGACGTTCAATTTTGTTGGTTGTGTCTTCATCAATCATGTTCTAACTCCATATTAGTGAGGCTGGGTATTCTCTTTGAGCTGTTTACTGGTGTGCTCACTGGGAAGACCCATTAATTCAGGACATTCCCAAACTCCTTACTTACTAAACCCCTGATGTTCTGTAAGTCCTTGTGCCAAGTGCACCTCCCCAGTGATGGGGCTGTAAACCCATGCCAGGTTTGCTTTTGCTGGTGAGGGTCCATTGCTGAAGTTGTCACTGGCTCTGCTTCCATCAAAAGATGTAAGTGCTGGGATCCAGTTCTCCCTTAGCTATGCAGGAACTGTGCTCAAAGTGAGTCATCAGAGCCACTTAAAGTGGATGGCACTTTCTTCCAAAGTCCTTACCTCAAGTGGCTATAGATGCAAAACACAAGCTTCCCTTCTCCAGAAGGACATCTTTTCTCAGTCTTACAATATCATACATGTTGTATGGGGGTGATAGTGACCAGAGAGGCTTTGTAATACATTATAAATATACTTCTATATTTGGGTAGAGTACCAAATGGCATTTTTGTCCACATTTCTGCATGTTACTAATCTTTTTTGCACAGATAAAAGTTATGCACTTTAAAATGTAGAAATGTACAATGATAATAAAGATATTCAATTCAATTCAATCTATGTTTGGGTAGCATATTAAACTGTATTTTGGTAGCTTCATTTCTGTATGTTACAAATCGGGTCTCTGTTCTTTTCTCCAACTGTATTTCCCCTACTTCCCCTACAAAAAGTATTGCACACAACAGACAGAATTTTACATCATTTACTTTCAGCATACATGCTCTTAATATACTTAAAGGTGCACCAACGGATTTTAACCAGATCCTGAAAAACAACAACGCTCTACCACACCTGATGCTGGAAAAGATTGTAAGTATAAAATGGGTATCTGACCAGCTCTTATATGGCAACAGGCAATAGGAAATCTGTCAGAATTGACTACAAAGAGCAATCCCATTGGAGCAGTCATCAGAGAACTTGTTTATGGATCCAGAAGTTCCAGAATTGAATCTCCCTTCCTCTGTAGAATCAATAGCTGTTCTGTTCCCTCAAAAATGACTTTGAAGTATGTATGTCCAAAAAGAATAACATATAACCTAAGCGTTCTTTTTGAAAATGTGATCTATTGATATTCATCAATTAAACAAAGAAAATCGTTCTCAGTACTTATTACTTAAAGGGACCTATGTTTTGTCAATTTCTTTGCTGTTTTCTCGCTTTTTGCTCACAGTTTTCTCTACAGAGCTTGCTTTCTGCTTCTTTTCGCCAACTCTGCCATGATGAATGTCTGAGAAACTCCATCGTTACCTTGTTGTAGCTGGTGTCTGGCGTGTATTTGTGTAGCAATTTGTTACATTGTAAGGCCGTGACACTTTCTGACTCTGAGGCCAGCGGCTCACCGGACCAAAGTTGCAAGGCTGTTTTTTCCGCTCACAGACGCTAGGGGGAGAAGAGATGGCCACCATTCAACCCGGAAAAAGTCATATAACCATTACAGTGACTCTGAAGCTGTTAAGGTAACTTAAGCTAAAAGAAACCTGCATTCCCTTTAACCCTTAGAACCCGAAAAAAACACACCCTTTCTTCTCTGTTACATTGCTCCGCAACTGTTCATCGCAGCGAGATGAAACCTTTAGTGCGTGGCAGAGCAGAAGTGGGGCTTTCCAACAAGACCACACACTTGTCTGTACGTTAAAGCAACACCAAAGAACTTTTCCTCTGTCGCACGCACGCTATTTGTTTATCCAGCAAAGGCTTTGCAAATAACGGTCCATAGACAAAGTAGAATATGTTGCATGATTTTATGAAAGTACGATGTATTGCAACATCATGTAAGTCAAATTTGTAGTTTCTTATGTCTCATTCCATCGAACTACAGATCCGCTACCCGATCTGGCAAACTTACATAGTGTGGTTATAGCCGATAGAGGGCCGCGAAGCGAATGCAGAAGCGCCGTTCACCCTGTTACAAGTTGATGAACCACTGAAACAATTTTGGAAACATTATTTTAAGGTACAAAAAACTCTTTGGTGTTGCTTAAAAGTATCAAAATGTAAAAAAATCATGAAATTAAATCAAATTGCATCATATTTACAGTCTATACTTCTCTGTGTTCACCTGCACACCCATTACTCTCGTTTGAATTACTCGCGAACCCGTGATCGCATAGATATGGCAAGCATATCAGATGAAAGAGGAGACTCAGGGCTATCCATTGGTACTAATACGTCATAATACGGTAATAATAACGTCATGTACACAAACCAACGCTGCACACCCATTACTCTCGTTTGAATTACTCGCGGACCCGATCGGATAGATATGCCACGCATGTCAGATGAAAGAGGAGATACAGAGCTATCATTTCATACCAAGTACATTCTTCTGGGTTATAAAACAGATGAAGTAACAGCAAAATAATAACTTTATATAGCTGGACTTACCCCACGTTCTTGTCTGTTTTTGTGGCAAAGCATGTTTATAATCCAACATCGTGTTTCTCTAAGGCAAAGCATGTTCATAATCCGGTTTTGAGATCCTAGCAAATTCCTGCATGGCATCCAATTCAAGGCTCACATTGCATCCCAATTTGTTCAACAAAGAAACACCTTTTTGCCTTTACTTTGTTCATGGCAATGCAGTAAAAAGTTGAGAATCATTATGAGTCCATACACCATAGGCGCACACAGGCTAACATGCAAACTCGGGTCAAGTCAGGTCAGATCAGTTCGTGTCACAGATATGGAGCGCAGAAAGGTCATTTTTCATCACTAAATAAAAAATGGCATTTATTTCCATAATCACACACCAATTTTATTTCTGTAAATTGCTAAGCCCCAGAGTATCCCTCCAACATGGCAATTATATTGCCCGATTCAGGACAGTCTGCTCTACACACACATGAAATGCATGTAGAGCTATGAGCTTGCTGTGGTGAGATACATGTCAAAATATAAGATTTTTTATAATATGCTTTTTATATTTTAATTAAAATAAATTATTAAAATAAAATCAATGCTAGCACTAATACATGGAATTATGGCAGATCTGGATAGCCTAGACTCTGCTGAATATTTCTTCTAACTCAAACTCATTGGCCTTGGCTCATTTTCTGTGAAGAACATAAAAATTAACTTATTTTCAATGACTGCTGAATGTAGGTGTCTGTGTGCAGGGATGTTGTCTTTCTGCACCTGCCATTCCCACACAAAGTTACAAAACTCTTACATTTCAAGCAATTTCACCTGTTCTAAGAAATAAGCACCAATAATGATCAACAATCTTGTTTCTATTTTGTTTACCTTTTTCTTATAATGAAATGTCCTCGTTTGTCCTCGTTTTCTTATGATCGTATGATCATAAATGTGATCTCACAGGGGTAAATGGCAAATATGAACCATAAATGATATCATTGGTAATTGAGTTTAAGTAAACATCTGTTAATTATTTTTACATAAATTGTTATGGCTGTGTTGATTTAAAAGCCTAATAATGTAGTGGGTCCACCAGACCCAGGAACATGGGCTGAGTAACAAAAATAGAAAAACACCTATAAAAGCAGTACTAAAGAAGATTTGCTCTCGGGGTGCGCCTACAGTTGAGAAGTGCACTAATAAATTAACTCGTTAATATAATAAATGTGTGTCTTAGTAACAAACTATGAACATAACTCGGATACAATATAAAGGGAATGCCCGGAGAGCAGTCTGTAGAAAGAAAGCTCCAAATTCCTGTAAGCCTATCCATTGGTAGGCTACAGTCTATAGCCTAGCAGCTCTTTTCCATTTTGATTTTTGCAGGAGATTGAAATGGAATATTGCCACACAATTCGTTTATGCTCAGTGATGGATGACTTATGCTGTGACATGTGTGCATAGTAAACATTATATCTTCAGAACTTGTTGCCATAGAATATTTATATTATAACTGGTACAACCTGCTCATAGCGTGGTAGAAGTGTCATTCACCCTCGGTGATCCGTGCTACCTAGCTTGAGTTGCTGCAGCCAACAGGTAGAGTATCCAGGCAGCTACAGTATACACTACACTTTTAAGGTAAAAAAAAAAACTCTTTAGGGCTGCTTTAAAACCCTGTCGCATTTAGAACATCTAACATCCTTCCGCAATGACAACAACAAAAAAAGCCTCATGAAGAGGACTCACATAGGACAACTTGCCATTTGTTGAAATATCATCGGCTTTCCCATGCGTAGTGAGTTTCTGAAATCAAAATGGCAGCCAGGTGCAGAAGCATTCAGCCTGATTACATCAGAATGTTAGTCTGATAAGGCCTCAGTGGTGCTGTAAATATGGTTCACAGTCTGTCTGGGAGCTTTACTTTGCAAATTTAATTTGATTCCCGGAATGAGTAATTCTCCAAATGCAGACGGATAAAACCATGACCTTTACCAATATAGAATGTGCCACCCATGAATAATTATTTCAAATTGCTGTATCCCTCTCATCTATATGTCTCAGTCTGCCACGACAGGAACATAAAGGTTTTTTTTTCTTTGCAAAAGCCTGAGCTTTCAAAGCACTACCCAGCCAACTGCTGCGTTGAATACCGAGCTAAAGCTGACATTTCCTACAGTTGTCTCAGCTCCAAGAATCTAAACAGACAGCCTTGTCTCAACGTACCCCTTCAGAAGCACGTAGACATGCCAAGTAAATGTCCAACAATCCACAGCATCCTATGTAAACAGGAAGGAAACACAGTGTGGGGACACATAAATCAATAGAGAGGAAATTAAGCAGCAGCATATAGCCCCCTGTCTCATCTGTACTTCTTTATGTTTTCATTATCGAGGCCCGCGGCCCTTTTCGGTTCTGTCGGTAACACAATTACATTGCGAGGCACCTCCGCCCCGCAATTTGGCCTGCGTCTTTTATCCCGAATTAGCTCACTGATGGGACTAATGAAATGGGGCCTATAAGCGAGAGGCGGGCAGGGGAGAGTTAAAGGAGGCTGATGGCTGAAGTGGAGGTGGGGGCAGTTCCCTTAGAATAACAATAAGGAGGCTTTATTTCTTGAGGCCTCTCTCATTCTCCCAAAACAAGCAGTGGATAATGGAGGAGACAGCAATCAGGACCTGCTGGGGCAGCATGGGCCTGTCCTCTCTCCTCTCCCCCCCCCCCCTCTACCAGTGTAGTGGTCCTGCTGACAGACCCATCTTCCCTTCTTTCAATTACTGTTTATTCATGTTTAAATGCAGCGTTATCTTTTATCTTCTATTTCAAATGGCGTCTCGGCATTAATGACTATCGAAGTGTTTAAGATAAGATGGCAGGATTATGTTACGCAATGCGTAAGGGCAACGCCCTGTACCGACCATCAAAAAAGAAAAACAATAAAAATAGAAAATAAATGGTAAAAAATGAACACATGAAGCCTTGGTTTTAGCGATCTCACTGTTAAGGTCCCATATCTCTTTGCTGTGGTCCTCTCCCTCCCTCCTCTCATGCGTTTCTCTCCTCTGATACACACAGCCAGCTATTCCCGCATTGCTTTATTTCACTGCGTTGGTGGCACTGCTGTTACAGAGATTGGCTCGAACTGATAGCATTCCTGTCCATGACATCCCCGAGGCTGATTCATTCTGGCAGGCATGACATTGGCTTTTGGACAAGAATGCTGGACCAGCACCCAGCACCCACCTCCAGCACTGCACTAACCACCTGCCTTGAGATACTGCGATACAATACACTACACTACGTCTTATTCAAATTTCTCCCCTCTTATGTGGACATGGAGATGAGTCCCCATGCACAAATTATTGAGTTGCTATTTTGGGCTGGCTGGCATATCTGCCGAGAGTGGTGTGGTGTGGTGTGGCGTGGTGGTGACGGTGACTGAAACATTATAAAAGATTGCCAACATGTGAAATTCATAAACCAATCCAGACCTCAAGTGCTGTATGCAAAAAGAGATCAATTTAACAGTCACTGCAGACCTCAGTCATCTGTCATTGTTATCACCTTTCCTTGAGTACAACAAAGTAATGAGTACTAAATCGTTGACTTATCAGTGAAAGTTGTTCATAGTCTTGTTAGACAAATACACATAGCAAAAGCTTCAGGATTTGTATCCGCAGTCACAATGTCTGAAAAGCTAGCACTGAAGAAAATATGTAAAACTTCCATCTCCCTTCTTAAAGGAGAATTCCGGTGTGATATTGACCTAAAGTGTATTGAAACATGATACCGAGTGTGAACGTATGTCTCATAGCCCATCTCGGCTTGTCCCCTGCACTCCAAAATCTGGCGCTAGTTAGCCGATGCTACCAACAGCTTTTTCAATGGTGGTGCTTCGGCATCGGGCTAGCCATGCAAATAAATCACTGTTTTACACCATTTACGAGGCTCAATGTATCTCCACACTTCATTGGTAGACTTCCGAGGGCCCTGACATTTAAAACGAGACATTGACAACTTTGAAAAAGCACTGGTAGTTTACTTACAAGACGATTTATACAGACAGTATCTTCACGAAGTTTAGCGTTTGCAGCCATCTTGAATTTAGTCACGATAAGTCGAGCGACGAGTAAGAATGAACAGGTATGATAAGGGATCAGATTCCAAAAATAATTCAGTGGAAATGCATGGATTCCAGTTTCTTCCAGTAGCAGCAACTGGAATCCATGCATTTCCACAACATTCAAAAATCACACTGTGTTATCCAATATTATCCTGTAGGCTATTCCCAATATGTACACTCATCAACACTCTAAGAATCATTTAATACCACTGGTAAACATTGTACAATAACCTCCACCACCATCAAACATGTCCTTTTTTAAAATCTGATACCGCATGGCGCAGTCCACCTCACCGCGATTGCAGAATTCATAGTTTACCCACCTCTTATTTTACCACTCCCTGTACATAACGGTATTGGTAATAACAGTTACATTAACAGTTACAACTTTGCTGTTGAGCCTGTTTATAGTTTATCTGTTCCTGTGGACGGTTAACTTCATATCTTTTGTGCACTGTGAATGTGTGAGCATTCAAGTCATTGCATTAGTGGACTCTCAGTGTGCGGTGCATATGCAGAAACAAACTAATCTATCTCAGGGAGGTGTTGAAGGTTCATGGGAATAAAAGACAGCTAATGTGATTGAGCAGAAAGAAGGTTGGGGTGTGTGTGTGTGTGTGTGTATGTGTACCATCTCTGTTTGAAATTCATCATCTCATCCTTGTTTAATTAGTTCTCCTACTTATAAATGACCTGTGGAGCCCACATCAGTCTAGTGCCACCTACAGCCCTCCACCACTTCAGCTAACCACAGAGTGGGAGGAGGAAAGACAGAGGAATTAAAGAAGAAAGAGGAGAGAGAGGGAGAGAGAGAGAAAGACATTGAAGAGGGAGAGTGAGAGAGAGGGGTAGAGAGTGTGAGAGTGTCGTGTCACAAATGAAGAGAGAGAAGGAAATAGTAGGAGAGAGAGAAGGGATGAAAAGAAAGGGGGATAGAGAGGACGGTTAGTCCTTATACAACATTAACAGGCATTCATGGCTCCATTAGGTTTCAGGTAGTCGTCAGATCAGCATCCTCTCATCACATAAAAGGAAGGACACAATTAGAGAAGCACTGGGACCGCTGGTGAAGCCTAATTATTTTATTCGCTCAATTTAGCACCACTACACTGACATCCGGCAGAGGCAAGAAAGAGTGGGTTAAGAGGAATACAGTAAGAAGAGTCAGGATGAGGTGCTGTTTTAAAAATGGCTACAGACATCTGCTGACATTAGCATGCAATATATCTTAAAAGCATTTCGGGGGGGCAGCCCTCAAGAGATGAACCGATTATGACGCCTAATATGACTGTATAGGAGGTTCAAGCTATGATAATAGTGAACAGAGATTTTCACTCAAGTTTATTTGAACAGAAATGTGGCTATTAACTGAAATGTAAAATGGGTTGGAGGGGCATTTAGGCTCATTTCAGAAAGAGAATTTACTGAAAAAAGAGAGAGTCTGGCCATTCCTTTCCAAAGCCAGACTGATAAAGTAAACACAAAGCGTGATGGATGGGAGATTGGTAGAGCAGAGCCTGGCAGAGATTATTTATTGATTACAAATCAGGAGCCCAGTGTGAGATGGCCGCTTGCTTAATGCTGACCTCAAAACTGGCCATGACTTTACTGGGCAATGACCATGGTGGCCACCCTCACACAGTACATACACACACACACACACACACGTACAGGCACACACATACACGCACACACGCATACACACACACACACAGACCTACCCCACCACATTTTGTTAACAGGTTCCTGGTCCCTCCACTCAATCTTACTCAGGTGCTAAAAAACAGGGGGGGGGGGGGAATAAGTATATATATATATATATATATATATATATATATATATATATATATATATTTGTGTGCAAAAATAAAATGTGTGCAAGATCACTTATAGGCAGGGTTTCTCAAACTCTTTGATTCCAATTACAACCTTGTGGGACAAAGAACATGCAATGACCCCCTCGTAATCATGACAATTGGGCATATAGTATGCTACTTGTATTCTCTGAATTTGTGGCCAGGTTCACTACCGCATGTTTTCTGGCAGGTGCGTAACTTGGTCTTTTGTCAACTTTGGATTTTGCATCTCTTGATGACATGGACTGACTCAAACATTTCTTCATGTTCATCAGCTAGTAAGCTGGCAAATGAGCCAAGCTAAGCAGCAGTAGGAATGGTTCTTTGTGACCTGAGTGAAGTGATTCAAGTTAATGTGGGTGGGAGCAAATAGACACCATTTGCTTGTTTTATTGGTTAAAAGGGCATCATCTGTAGATATGAATTTTCAAAATAATAAACCACAACTTCATTATTTAAATGAAATTATTTTGCGGACCCCTTGGCTATGGATCCCAGACCCCATTTACCCCTGCACTAAGAAACAAAATTGTAAAACTGGGCAAGTTTAAAACTACTTCTGCTGCAACAGACCTCAAACAAGCAATTGCCTTTATTGAGTGATCACTAAGAACACATGCTGAGTGCACACCTGCATTTTGTGGTCTCATTTATTGTTTCCATTCTATGTATCAGCGATCCATTGTATTCCTCACTGGTCTTGACTAAACAATCATTTCAGTTTATTCATCATAAAAAACAGAGAAAAAAACTTTAACAAGCCACAGTGAAGCCATGGTCTTAAAGCCAGTCACCCCTGACGGAAGAATGTCAAAATTATTTAGAGCTTCAATGCTTGGCTGATTGAGGATGAAGTCTAGCCTATAAAAGTGACCACTATAAAGACAGGCCGATGGGAGTGGTGGCGTAGCTGTTTATTATTATAATTAATTGATCTGTTGTTATCTCCTCGGGTTAGTCTGTGGCTGGGGACCATCCTTCAGCAATTTCACGGGACTGTGATGATAACCTTTTAAAAAATTCCTTCACGCTCAGAAATCAAAACTTTTTACAACTGACCTGGTTCGGTCATATTTATTGCATATGAAGATTGATCTTTTTCATTAGTATGAGACAAGGCCATTTTATTGTTGACGAAACTGGGCCAGGCCTGACTACGCCCATTATTCTCAGTGAAAATGCGCAAAGGAGAAAAGAAAGGTGTATGATATGTCACAGTATAGAAGTACGACAGTTGGTTAAGCATTCTTGTCTGCTCTTGCAGATCATTGTATAACAAAAGCTGTCAATGGAATTTGAGCCAGACTTTATTCTCCCAAGATGTCTTTTGGGCGGGTACTCCAGCATCTTCAGCTTTTGTTTGTTCATCCTTTCAACAAATATCATGCATAAACGCCCCCCTCCTTTCACACACACACACACACACACACACACACACACACACACACAATGTAATTGCAAATATAAATCTCATTAAATAAATCTACGTGAATGAATGCATCTCATTTCATTATCCCCTTGCTTTGTTTTATAGCTATATGAAAGTCATAAACAATGTAGCAACATTATGCACAAGCTATTGCCTCATTTCTAAATCAACCTGACTTAACAATTCATCAGAAAACCTAATTGTTACAGTTTGAAGTGATCACAGCACGATATGCCCAGCAGATTTGTTTTCAATTCCCCAATATAATGAAATATTTGTCATGTCTTAACATTGATTTGACTGCTTCAAATTTGAGAGGACACAGCATTACACTCACTATGAATCATCCCTGATTTAATTACTCCAAAGATTTAAAGCAATTCAGAGATAAATATAGCTTAATAAGTCACATAATAGCCAGAGCCAGGTCAATGTACAGTATACTGTATGTGTTGCCCTGTTACTATCCCTCTGCTGACAGGAAGAATTCAGACTACAAAACTGCTGCACTAACAAAAACAAGGTGTGAAGCTAGTGACTGCTTACAGATTGGGATCAAATTGTGCTCTCACAACAACCACGCCGATATCTTAAATAGGCTAACATCACTCTAAGGTCAACTTCAAGCAAGCATAATGCTTTGAAAACTTTCGCTGGAAGGGCAAGGGGGTAGCAACAGGACAACAGTATAGGGAATGACAGGTCCGATGGTTGGGCTAATGTTATGAGAGTATTAAAATAAGGGATATTTTAAGAAAGACAAATGTTGAAATTTTCCCGTAATTTGGGTAAGAAATCCGGGAAATCTCCTCAATGTTGACAGAATGGGTATCTGGTCCATTGCTACTCTCAAGATTCCAGTAATTGATTTAGCTTATGAAATCCATTCTAGCATTGGTCACAGGCAAAGAGCATTAACTGTTGTTTTAGCAGTGCTGATATTGGGACTCATATTTAGCATGACTCACTGGACTGACAGAGATGGAGGTGATAGGTTCATATAATACTCATGAAAAAGAAAATGAAACCTGATGACGGGGACAATCCATGCGTGACTTTCGTGATTGGGACTAGCTGTCAGCGTTTCAGTGATTTACGACATAATTAATGGACAATTAAGACACAGATTAGCACAGCCTTGTTTATAATGGAGAAGTTTTCGAAAGTCTGTACGGCCCATTCATTTTCAATCGTCAACAAGCAACAACTGTGGCGAAGTTCAATATGGAGCCATTTGTCATTAGCTTTTGGACACATGTACGATGTCAAGCAGGGAAAGTGCTACCTCTCAGGCACCACTGGCAACCATTTATACTGTCACTCAAAACTCTTTCACAAAATGAATAGCCGGGTGACTCACGATTGGGATTCCTTTCCAACACTTGTATGGCGACAGGCGCTAACTTTGAAATCATTAGTCCAGTCTAACCAATTGATCAGAGATTCCTAACTTCACCTAAACTTTACAAACAGACAATAAACAGCATCAGCAGTCAGGAAACAATGTATGTATGGAAATAAATTTACACATTGGTAGAGGCTTGCAGGTGTTGCCGCTACTGATTATCAAAAATCGGTTTCGATTTTGTCATCCCCTCTCGTCGCCTGACTTTTTTCAGCGAAACGTTAGTCAACTATCATGTTCCTGACTAGTATCTCCCTGAAAGGAGATCTAGGTAGGCAGGGCCAGAAACCTTAATGACACATGAGTCAAAGTTGCATCCCTTACCCAATGTTTAGCCCTATGGATCAAATGATCTATTAAAGCAGGATGGAAGTCAACTCTTTTACAGTTTCTCTCTCTCTCTCTCTCTCTCTGTATGTGTGTGTGTGTGTGTGTGTGTGTGTGTGTGTGTGTGAGTAAGTGTGCACGTGTGTGTGTGTGTCTTTTGTCAGGGACTTCCAATCCTTGTATATATCATTTTCAAATCATTTCCCCATTACTGTTGCTGTTTGATGTTGGTCTAGCGAAATAAAGCTCTTATTGCATTCGCGCCCATCGCGTGCCCTCCTGAGACAATACAGTACCTGAGCCTCAGGACCTCTTTCTACCTCTGTTTGATATCTGATGGAATCAGCAGGCTACAATCAATAGCCTCTCACACCCTTTGCGGAGGATACACTATTGACAACAAGGGGCCCTTTCTCTACACTCTCTTCATTCAGCAGTTCTCATTAAATCATAAGCCATGGGGGATAACCTCCTGCATGGGGGTAAGATGAGACAGGGAGAGAAAAGACAAGAGGTGCATATCAGCATGTAGAAGAACATTTTTGCCAGACCTCAATGTCAATTCCTGAGATTACAGCTTTGTTTTGTAATGGCTATCTATCTTGCCAATAATTTTTAAGTGGGTATATTGCGTAGTCCTGCGTATCACATAAACTACACCACTGACATTGCCTGTATGGAAAATATTGCCATGAATTTTATGCTAATTTGACTTTTGTCAAACATTTGTAAATGTTCATTTTTGTAAATACCAAAAACTATGGATATGCAAAATGAACACCTGTCCACAACAAGTAAGATTCATTATTTAATTGAAGACTTTTTTTTTACTAATTACCTCGTCTTCTGAAGCACAAGTTGTAAACAGTCACAGAGTTCCCTGACTACAGCACTGTTAGTTTATTGTTAGTTTATTTACATCGTGAACTGAGAATTAGAATTATATTAAGTACATAAGTGTGCAGGCAACTGGCACGTGCAGCAGTTGGAAATATAAAAAGGTTCAATGTATGGGGGGTTCATGGCTTCAGAAAACGATAGCTGTGCCATATGTACTTTTAGTAAACCTCCCTCCCGATGCCTTAAGAGACGAGCTAGCACCCATGGGTCTTAGCTCCCTCTCTAAGACGGTCGCATCTCATTCCATGGTGCTAGTTACAAATGCAAGCAGGTGCATGGCTGAACTGCGCCGTCATGCAGTTTTACACAATACCAGGCAATCCAGGCACACACCGTCAATGACTGAGGAGACATTCTCCCTATTATAAGTCAGTGTATCAGTTTGAAGCTATTATTGTAAGGTTAAAGAAACACATACTTTTGCACTCTGCTTTAATTCTCAGTTAACAAATTTAAAATGAACCAGACTCTGCATATTTAATATCCAAATTTGCTGTGCATACACTTTACCATTTATCCAGAGGTCTAGACTAACTCTAGTGCTCTGTCTCAGCCGGACTAACTCACTGAAGTTGCTCATGGGTAAACGGGAGATCATGGAATGTTGTGTTTTAATCATCCCTGGACTAAATGAAACCCTAGTTTCTCAATAAATATGAACACATGGCATTAATGGGCTGCATACTCATGTCACACAAACAGACAATGTCTTTATGATTTCCACTGATCCTGAGAGAGAGAGAGAGAGAGAGAGAGACAGAGAGACATCTCCTCTTGCCAAATCATGCCCACGACAACCTGCCACAACACCACTGTCTGGGCTGCCCGGCCTTCATTTCCTAGTGGCCATATGCCTTACCACGATCATCATTAAAATGAACCATTTCACAGTAGCCTCAGTGTGCACTCTCCGTTTCAGCCCTAATTAAGGGCTAGCCTTCAGCTGCTTGAAAGTGCTAAATGCGCAAAACAGGGGGAGAACCTAATTGGCCAGTTGCTGCAATGTGTGTGTGTTTGTCTGTGTGTGTGTGTGTGAGAGAGAGTGTGTGTGTGTGTATGTGTGTGTGTGTGTGTGTGTGTGTGTGTGTGTGTGTGTGTGTGCGTGTGTGTGCGTGTGTGTGTGCATGCGTGTCTTTCCTTATTCTTCCTCCCTTCAACCTCAAATTTGCCTCTGGCCGTCCTATTGGGAAAGTTACCTTGCTTTTGAACAGTTCAGGAGTTGCATGTGATGGCGTGCACTGGAAGACTGCTAATGAGGTGTTACAAAGCGTCTGAATCAAATGCAGCGGAAAGTGCGGGGGGTGGGATTGTTGGATACAAACCTTTGTAGCATGCAAACTCCAGAGCGGCTCTACACCACCATATCCTAGCAGAGACATGTTAATGGCCAGACAGGCAATGAAATCCTTCTCAGGCCACCCTCACAATCCATTGTCTTCTTATGTAATGGGTCGTTTCTTTCATTTTTCCTCCCTTTTCTAATGCTCCTTCGGGTCATAAGTGAACACTTACCATCACGTTTTTTTTTATATCTAGACTTTCAGCTCAGTGATGGACATGGTGTAGAGTAAATTAGATTGCTGTGCATATTCAGGGTCCAGTGTCTGTCATCCTGGAGTAGTCTATGCTTTCAAGCATTAAGCGAATTCAATATAAAAAAGCCTCTATAGGCTTTTAAAGTATTGGACGAGATGTATTTTTAATGGCTTTGCAAGCTTCACTGACCAGATGATCTCAAGTTCACAATGTCTGCATTTCTTAGTATTGTGGAAAGAAAAAGAGAAAGAAGTCGAAAAGACTGAAGGAAAAAAGAGAACGGGATTGAAGACTGAACCATGAGAACGAAAGTGAATCTTTCATCTCACTGGCCTAGCACGGTGCCCTCCCTTGGTCTCTTCTTGCCTTTTCCGAATAATCTGCTCGACTGATGTTCAAACCGACATGGTTAAAAGGCTCATCACCGGGGGACCAATCACACGGCATCAGCGGAATCTCAATGCGCCAGGGCAAGATTAATAGCAGGCCACCTGCTGTGCCGTATCAATACCCCACGCTGATAGAGTCCCACACACTGGTGAAGAAAAAGACTAGCTAGTTTTTAACATATGCCGCAGTAAATGAGAGTGCCCACTTCGATTATCCTCTTGTGTTCTATATTTTGCGCCTACCACCACCAGCCAGCATTCTTACCCATAGCCCTGTTCTTCATATCGTTCTTATTCAGTGATGATCACAGGTGGGGTTTGGGAGTCTCTGAAGCTGGAGGGGCGGTAATGGGCATCCGCTGCCTCAGGGTCTGATCAAAACGTTGGAGAGGGACCCACCCCCGTCTTTTCAGTGGGGCTCCCGGTTGCACGACTGGCTTCTTCATCACTGATAGAGGAAGAGAAGAAACTCCATAGGGCGCCATTGATTTGCTTCTTTTTTTATTTATTATTGTTGTATATTTTGGCTTCGACGGTGTCCTGCATGAATCAGCATCTGGCTCTTTTGATGACGGCCTTAAGATGGTATCGCGCTGCTACCACCCCGTGAGTTAAGCGTTTGCTGACATTAAAAGGCAATGAATGGATTTTTATTTGCCAAAAGCCCCTGATAAAGAAAGTCTCTATACCACCTCCGAACACAGACACACACACTCTCACAAAGGCCTTATTGGTTCTCTGCCAAATAGATGTCTGCCATACTGTGCATTGTGTATCTAACACAACGGACTAGACTGGGTCAGCATGGGCCCTGATGTGGTCCTGATCTGGCCCCGATGTGGCCCTAGTCCTGAAGAGGCCCATGCAGTGTCCTCAGATCCCTCAGATCGGGTCATTACGCAACAATCATTGGGGTCAGAGCTTGAGGGGCAACAGAGCAACCACGGCACGCATACCTACGCTGATGATGACCTACACTATTAACTGACCATTGATTTACAGCGCTACACTTGGGCAGTGTGAATGTGGTTTAAATGGGTTTGCCCTCCGTATGCTTTAACTACACAGCTGCCTGTCTGCCTAAACGCTCTACAGGCTTTCTCAGTGTAATCAGAGGGAAGATGTTCAGCAGACTCTTATACTGGAGGGAGGAGGGAGACATCTTAATGTCCATTTCTCTCCCAGACGCTCTGATCTGATGAGGTCGTCTAAACAAACTCCTGCCCAATGAGTCTTTGCATCGCTGTTGTGAGTGGTGCCTTTGCTGCTCATTGTAAATTACTCAGTTGCCTCCCATTGCCTCTCATTGATGCTATCAGTTAAAGCATGACACAGAGTCCTTCATGGGAAAACTAAAGTAACTACTCTAGCACTGTGTAGACCATGCAAGGTGCAGAGTCCAATGTATAGAGCAATAAAAGCAACACATAGCCTCGTGTGAGGTGGAATATGAAAAGGAGGATGTGGTCATAGGTTCTTAGTTTATCTTTTTGACATTTGTTGTAGACTTGTCATGTCATAAGGTTGTAACAAGTGGTTATTACATTGTAATTACAGCATCGCTAAAATAATAGCTGTTAAACTTTTTAAGGTTTTATCCACAGCCTGTATACAAAGAAATAGTAATTGGTTGACATATTAGTGGTTACATAAAAGTATGCATGTTTATTTTCTACAGGCCTCGTGACAAACAGATGTGTTGCTCCCAGTGATGGGGACGTGTGACTCAAGGGAAGTTACCATGGAGATGACACAGATCTATACTTGACGACAGATGTTCAGTGACATTCAGAACCTTACCTGCAAGGACACAGTAAAATGTGTGGATTTAGAGCATGTGACCTAACAACAAGGATAGCGTTAAATAAAATGCACTCACAGAGTGCTCACCCAGCATAGCACATTATGTGCTTTAGATTAATAAATTGATGTTTTGCGTGATAAATTAAATGGTTTGCATAAATAATTAAACACAATTTAAATTGCTGAGCTAATACTCCAGAGTGCTGTTTATTATTTAAAGAATTACACTTTAATCAGTCCTGCTCTATAAGAGCTTATAGTACTTTTAACCATATAAGAGAACAATTGCAATGTATTTGAGTGTTTCAGTCAGAGAAACCCTTTGCATGAGGAATTGCAATTGAAAGCTGGTATATGACACATACAGAAACACAAAACTAAAACAAAAAATCAATCACTACACATTAATATATGTGGCTCATGTTCCTGCCTATTTTTTTCACGCATGGCAGTTAAAACTCCCTTTTCACACCGAGTTACCAAAAACAAGCAGAAAAACAATCCTTTTTCTTCTCTCAGATCTTCCGTGGCCTTCCTCGCCATTTGCCATTTTATTTTCCTGCATGACCGCTGCCACGGAGGAGGTGAGAGTCTGACTGGCCTTCACTTGCATGAGCTGAAACCAACCTTCGGACACTCTCATGGTTAGCAAGAATCTGTCTGTGTCCACAGTCGAGGGCCATAGTTAGAGAGAAAGGTTCTAGCTCTAAAATCTTTGGTTAGAGCAGACTGGAGAGTTCTGTTCCCAACAGTCCTACAGTGTACCTCTCCTTATATCCTTAAGATGCCGTTATATATGTAGTCCTTCAATATATGTTCAGTAAATTATGGTAATGCATTATATAAGGCACTTAGTGCTTAGACAAAGGATCGTTTGGACATAAAATAATCTCCACTATGTCCATTTAAGTCTTTGTAATTCTACATGCAGGGCTAATATCATCTCCATGATGAGGTACTGTAGGTCACATATTAGAATTTGTTGTAGAGAGGAGAGAGGCGAGAGGGTACTTAATACAGTCAGCTGTCATGGCAATGCAAGGCTGGTATGGTTGAACGTTGTCAAAAATAATGGGGATGTTTTTTTCCTTTTCTGGTGGTTTTGAAATGTGCCATTAGTCTCTGACAGGCTCCCCACCCCCCTTGGTGAAGAGATCTCAAGAACATGAGGACATCTCCTCCTGTGTGGCGTAATCATGGATGACACTCTTTGTTGTCTCTCTCCTTTGGTTTGATCTTTCGTGTCATGTGTTGTTCATGTAGTGCTCACACGGATTTGCCGGATCAGAGGCGAACTTAATGAGAGAAGAGTCCAGGATGCCTATATCTTATGTCATTATGTTTCAGATCAGTTATGTCAATACACAGAAAAAAGGCCAAGTAGAAGACAGAAGAGAGACAAGCTTGATATAGCCACTCATCTCTATAGGTCTCTGGCTTAGGACTGCAGTAGGATTAAGGGACGTTGACCAATGCAGCCATTGTTTTCTTGTATATATAGAGGTACCATACATTTTCTGATCAAATGCCTAAAATAAGTTTCACACGACATGTTGGGATGTGGTCATAGGTGGAAATATGCTAATTGTTTTCGTTAGATGTGAATGTGATATTCTTCTGTGTTACTCATGCATACTTGAGGCTTCACTGAAGAGGAGAAAATGCCTTAGTGTCACATTTACAAAGCCAATATATAATGACTAAATTAAAGAATTCTGTCAGCTATACGGTAATGCTACAACTTTAAGCAAGGCGGAATCAGAGGTAATCATAGAAGAGAGGCACTGGAACAGAAACAGAAAGCAAGCTAAAAAAACATGGATGCGGTTAAAGGGGGATGTATGAGGGAGCAGGCTTGGTAGGACAAGCAATTGTGAGCTCAACACTCCGATTTGAGCTGATGCGACTAAGGTTGAACAGTGACCTCTAGTGGCTGCTTTCCACTTGGCCAAACAAAAACACTGAATCGCTCTGATTCTTTTGCCTTGAAATGCTTTTACTTCATGAGTTTCAATTGTGTTGCTTCAGCAGCATCAAAGTAGGTTATCTCTAAAGGCATTAGATGGTCATAACGCAGTAACCTAAAGCTAGCAAAGGGTGATGATGCCAACTCCCTTTTGAAAAGAAGAAACTTGAGCAAAGCCCGTTTAAGGTTCTAGGGGGTGGGGGATTCGGTTCAAATGTACATATAGAAATGAAAATGTTTGTCGAGACAGTAAACATCAACTAATCTAGCCCTTAGCCCTGTGTGGGTGAGTGAGTGACTGTGTGTGCTTTAATCTACTGGATTATTCAGAAGATTTGATTCCTAATGTAACTTGACTTGTAAAGTGGAATCAAATAAAGTATATAAAATGTGTGTGTGTGTGTGTGTGTGTGTGTGTGTGTGTGTGTGTGTGTGTGTGTGTGTGTCTGTGTGTGTGAGTGTGTGTGTGTGTGTGTGTGTGTGTGTGTGTGTGTGTGTGTGTGTGTGTGTGTGTGTGAATGGTGATGAAACACCAACACCACTGGTAAAGATCTGCTCTGGGGTCACCTTGCCAACCGGTTGAGTCACACCAGCCTCACACAAAAAAATTGCTCAGGGGAGAGAAGCATTGGAAATGGTTTGCCCTAGATTGCGTCTGCTCAGAAAAAAATGATTGTTTTATTATCGGATAAGTGTTTACCAGCCAGGAGAAAGAGAGAGAGAGAAAAGAATAAAACGAAAACCAAGGCAATGCGTCAAGCCGAGCATGTTCACTTATATTTAGGGACATCCATCCAAATCAGACCTCAAACAAAGCATACACCACCCTCTGCTCGTGCTCTCGCCCTCTCTCACTCTCCCCTCCTCTTCATCTCTCTCTGCTCTCTCGTTCTAACTCTTTCACCATCTTTTTCTGCTCTTTTTCACCTCTTCTGTCTATCCTTCTTTCTCTCTGCTCGGTCTCCTTTAGCCCCCCCTTTACCCTTCCATCATTCAAGCCAGCACTACTACTCCCCCCCACACACACACACACTCACACATACACATACACATGTAAGCTGCCTCCAGCCAGGGGCCAAGCCTCTCCTCAAACATCACAAGCAGGGCTGGAGTGGGCTCTGTCTCGGCAGCACTGGCTGTTTGATCTGGTCCACATTGCAGGAAGAGACCCCCCCCCCCCCTACACACACACACACACACACACACATGCAGACACACACACACACACACACACACACACACACACACACACACACTCTTGGCCACCCCCATCCTCACACTCACACACACACCCTCTAAAGGGCACCAGACCCTTTTGTCTTCAGCCAGTGCCGTTTCAGAGAGTCCACACAGCTTGAGTCCCACATGTGCAAAATGCCATGAGTGTTGTACTCATCTAGTGCCACCAAGACCCCCCACCACACACAAACACACACACAAACACACACACACACACACACATACTCCTTTTTAAGGGGCTACACTCAGCCAATTGTTAGCACTGCTGATGAGGGCTCACAGTCCTGGTGAGCTCAGAGACGAGGAACGGTGGCTCATAATGCTTTCAGCACAGTGTGCCTGTGCTGTCGCCGTCCTGTGAGCAGAGAGGGCTCGTGTGTAGCAATCACACTGTGTGGAGGAGCCGTCTGATTGTTTCCCACCAAACCTCCCACCAGTCAGCTGCTGGAGTCTGTCACCCAGGAAAGATTTGACTGCAATCAGAGGAAAGGAAATAAAATATATATAAATATAAATATATATTCTGCCTCAGTGGGGAGTGAGTTGGTGAAGATTCAGTGTTTTTTGTCGATGCATGTGTGCGTATCCATGCGTGTGTGTGTGTGGGTGTGTGTACATCTTCGTGTTTACTTGGATTGTGTATACTGTACATGTGTGTACACACACACACACACACACACACACACACACACAGAGTCTCTTCTGTATCCCAAATAGGCTATTACATTGCTGCATGTGGCAAATGTGCCGTTGCCCTGAGACCTCCTGCAGGAAAGTGCTAGTTCAGCAGTACTGCTAACCTGGAGCATCTCTCCCACCATACGGCCCACATAAGTGGCTTTGAGAAGAGCACGCCCAGCTCATTAACATAGCAATCGCCACATCAGCGCCCGCTGAAGCAACCTGGTCTCACGGGAATCCGTGAAATAGCCACGGACACTTAACTCAAAATCCGTGGTGGGCCCACGGAATCACTGAAATTTCCGTGAAACTCACACGGATTTCGATTCAATGCAAGTTAATGACACTCATATCCCGTGGCTATTTCACGGATCCCCGTTTAAACAACTGAGTGCAGATTTCGCTCAACGGACGTTGTTATCTTATTGGGAAACACACTTTTGATACATTCAGTTCGATTTTTATTGCCTTTTTTAGTGTCTGTGTAATGTTAGCCTGTCAGGCGTTGCATTCCATCCCTGTTTCAACAACTGAGTGCAGATTTCGCTCAACGGAAGTTACATTTCCGTGAAACACACACGGATTTCGTTCCAATGCAAGTTAATGACAATATATTCCGTGGCTATTTCACGGATCCCCGTTTAACAACTGAGTGCAGATTTCGCTCAACGGATGTTGTTATCTTATTGGGAAACACACTTTTGATACATTCAGTTCGATTTTTATTGCCTTTTTTAGTGTCTGTGTAATGTTAGCCTGTCAGGCGTTGCATTCCATCCCTGTTTCAACAACTGAGTGCAGATTTCGCTCAACGGAAGTTGACATTTCCGTGAAACACACACGGATTTCTTTCCAATGCAAGTTAATGACAATATATTCCGTGGCCCACACACGGATCCCCCGTTTCAACAACTGAGTACAGATTTCGGTCAACTGACTTTTATAACTTTGGGATACATGGATATTGAATAATTACAGTCGTTTCAGGACTGCATATTTGCCGTTGGCTTAAATTATGCCCTCATTTAAGTGGGATATTTAATAAAAACGTTCTCACTTCTCATTTCAGCGAGGCATAGTAACCGTTGCTAGGTAAACAAAGCCCATGTCAGAAGCGTATCCCCAGAGAATGTCAACTTAAAAAGAATAGCTTACTGATAGCACTAGTTCTTTCGTCTCAATACTGATTATGAAGTTGTTATAAATGTAATACACTACTGCAGAAATGTTTATATTGCTTAAGGTGGAAATAAAGTTCTTTGGCAAAGAGATGCATTCTGGGAAGTGATGTGTTTAAATGTAATGGCTACATATGGTTATGGTTATGGTTATGGATTTAGCAGACGCCTTTGTCCAAAGCGACATATAAATACAAAACAACATAATAATATTTAAAAATGAACAGGGAACAGATTAAAATCTAGGTCAAATATAGTAAGGAGAATAGTTGTAGTACACAATAATATCAATTCAATCAATAGCCTAATAAAAAAGCAATGTAAAAAAGGGGAAAGGCAATAATAAAAACAATAATGTCAATTCAATCAATAATATAAAACAATAACATGCTAAGACTACATTAAGGAGAATATCAATAATAAACAATAATGTCAAATTAATTAACAGCCCAATTAAAATAAAACAACATTATATAAACCATAACACATAAGCGCTTAAACAACTAAGTATATGTTGAATAGGAATGTCTTTAGACCCCTCTTAAACGACCCAAAACTACCACAGGAACGGAGACCACTGGGCAGTTCATTCCACCAACATGGAACCACTGAAGAAAAGAGTCTGGAATTAGACCCAGTTTTTATGACTGGTCGACACAACATACGCTCACCAGAAGACCGCAGTGGGCGGTTGGGGATGTAAGGCTTGATTATTGAATTAAAATAACTAGGAGCAGATCTAGTTAGTGTCCTATAGGCCAAAGTGAGAGATTTAAATTTAATTCTGGCTACTATAGGGAGCCAATGGAGAGTAACTAGGAGAGGAGTTACATGTGTCCTCTTTGGCTGATTGAAGACCAGGCGTGCTCCAGCATTTTGAATCAGCTGTAATGATCTTGTTACACAAGCGGGTAAGCCAGCTAACAGTGAATTACAATAGTCCAGCTTAGAGATGACCATGGTCTGAACAAGAAGTTGTGTGGAATCTTGTGTCAGATAAGGTCTGATCTTCCTAATGTTGTAAAGCATAAACCGGCATGATTTTGCAATAGAAGCTATATGCTCAGAGAAGTTAAGTCGGTCATCAATTACAACGCCCAAGTTTCGTGCCGATCTAGTTGGGGTCAGTGAAGTTGAGTCAAGCTGGATGTTAATCTGTTGGGGACATATACCCAAGTTTCTTTCATTCGGAGATTTATGCTCATTATTTTACAAATTTGAGCAAGGATATAAAATATTAAGACTACTTTTTCATTGCTATTGATATTTTGGCGCAATTTTGTGCATCGCGTCACTGTGTGCGACGATCCCAGGGCGACGCTCGATAAAGGAAACAGCCCCAGTGTGATAGGCTGGTTGCTGTCATGTGACACACGCCACCACAAGAAAGCGGAAACGCATCGTAGAGCGAGAGCTGGCTGGCTATGTGGGGTAAGGTAAGTTAAACTACGTTAATTTAGTAAATAATAATAATAATGGTGTTGTTTTTTGTTGTTTCGAACAAAATATAGGTATACTTATCATGACCAAAAACCCTTCATGCTGTGAAACAACTAGAATCACGCGAAATTAGTGCAATTTCTTAGTGAATGTCTTATAATGGTAAAAGACGTGGACAAATGCGTGATAATTAGCCAAATAAATAATTGTTATGGTTATTTGGTTAAATTATCGAAATGAGTGCGATGGTGATTGAGATGGTGTTTGACATTAAATTATAAGCAGGTCAGTTTCACGTAATAAGCTATTTGTTTCTTTGGGTCTGGGTAATTCATGTGACAAAAAATTCTGTTATGCTACTACGGTTTTTCTGAAAAACAAAGCAACATTTCTATCTCCAAAATAATGCATTTCTGAGTGTACTACGTAGTGCATGCAGCTTTTAATGTCCAAAGTAGCCTATACTGATTTTCCTGCATAAGAACTACAAATACTCCTTCAAAACTACAGTGTTGACACTTGAAGTTGTGGAGTTATATTTTAGTAGCCTATTCTATAATAGAATAAATACCCACATCAGTTTTACCCTTGTCTCACCTGTATACAAGGGTACAAGGTGTATGAATTGCAGTAGTGATCAAATGAAAAAGGAAAGAAAGGTGTCCTGATGTGTTGTTTAGGGATGGTGCTGCAATGTTTTCTCGACATATCTTTATGTCTTTTTTTTCTCCCCTCTACTTATGTTTTCACAGATCCTTGCTCCTGATATCCTGATGTATGGGTTGCATTTCATTAAATTACACCAACAAAACACTCACAGAAAGGAGAGTGGTGTCAAACTACAAGACAGCCAGTATGTAAGCAAGGCCTTGTTTGTCCTTGTTTGGCTACTCATTTGTCAACTTCCTGAAGAGGCTGAAGCATGCTGGCCTTGACACCTCAGTCCTTGCTTCCATTAACAGCTGTGTTATGGAGTGCATCCTCACATCATGGTCTACTGCAGCGGTGGATACAGAGGACAATTGGCAGGTATTTTACATCACTTTTACATTACTTTTACTGTGATTTTGCTAGATATGGTTGTCGCTGTGCTAAATATAGGCCCATATTGTAGATTTAGATTGTTTCTACAGATTGTAGAAAGTAGATTGAACTGATACATTTAGGCCTACACTGTTAAGGGACAGCTGAATTGACCACCTAAACCATATATTTTCTGAAAGCCTATAGCCTCTAGATGTCAATTAATATACATTAAGACATGTCCCACCTTCCTACTGACTTTGGTGCATCATAAGGCGTACATAGGCCCATATTGTAGATCGAGAAACGCATTGTACAGCTGATATATTTAGGCCTACACTGTTAAGGGACAGCTGAATTGACCACCTAAACCATATATTTTCTGAAAGCCTATAGCCTCTAGATGTCAATTAATTAAGACATGTCCTACCTTCCTACTGACTTTGACATATCAAAACTCCACCTCTGAAATGGGAGTGGTCAACTTTTTTTATGTTTTTCCTTCACAGTTTTTTTTGTGGGTGTCTCAGATATCCCACCTTTGGAACAGTTGTCAGGGGCCTCAAGGCGGTGCCGTGCGTTTTGGTCCCATCCCTCTAGCACCTAGCTTTACCGCGCCAGCAGAGGGAAACCTTGTATGTTTCGAACCGTTTATCTCCTTCCGGGAATAATCCACCGACTCCAAACTGAGCCTGGCTTGTTTGTGATGTCCCGTTGTTCAACATATTCTGATTTCATACTGATCGGATCAACATAAGTGTGCTTTTTGGCTAAAAATTGAAAAATGGCTAAATGTTAAAGCAACACCAAAGAGTTTTTTGTACCTTAAAATAGTGTTTCCAAAATCGTTTCAGTGGTTCATCAACTCGTAACAGGGTGAACGGCACTTTCTGCATCCGCTTCGAGGCCCTCTATCGGCTATAACCGCACTATGTAAGTTTGCCAGATCGGGTAGCGGATATGTAGTTCGATGGAATGAGACATGAGAAACTACAAATTTGACTTGCATCTGATGTCGCAATACATCGTACTTTCATAAAATCATGCAACATATTCTACCTTGTCTGTGGACATTGTTATTTGCAAAGCTGGTGCTGGATAAACAAATAGTGCGTGCGACAGAGGAAAAGTTCTTTGGTGTTGCTTTAAATTGCCAAAAAAGTAGGCACAATGCTTTGCGTTACAGCTAGAGGGATGAAACTTTGCACGCTCTATGTGGGTCATGTGCAGAAGGTCTGACTTGAATTTCAGCCTCGTAGCTCCATGCTACCACCCAAAACTCCACCTCTGAAGTGGGAGTGGTCAACTTTTTTTAAGTTTTTCCTTCACTGTTTTTTTTGTGGGTGTCTCAGATATCCCACCTTTGGAACAGTTGTCAGGGGCCTCAAGGCGGTGCCGTGCGTCTTGGTCCCATCCCTCTAGCACCTAGCGTTACCGCGGCAGAAGAGGGAAACCTTGTATGTTTCGAACCGTTTATCTCCTTCCGGGAATAATCCACCGACTCCAAACTGAGCCTGGCTTGTTTGTAATGTCCCGTTGTTCAACATATTCTGATTTCATACTGATCAGACCAACATAAGTGAGTTTTTTGGCTAAAAATGTAAAAATGGCTAAACGTTAGCAATTCCACTGCTTTGTTATTTTGCCACCATATGTACCCTAGCAACACCCAAGCAACCACCTTAATTACCCTAGCAACACCCTAGCAACCATCTTAATTACCCTAGCAACCACTTGTATAATGTCAAGCTAGCAACCACCATAGCAACCAACATGCTTACCCTAACAACCACCATAGCAACCATGTTATTTTGCATAGCAACCACCATATCTACCTTAGCAACACCATAGCAACCATTCAATTTACCCTAGCAACAACCACAATATGACCATAGTAACCACATGACATGTCCTAATGTATGTTAAATCACACCTACAACTGACCAGCTTTCAGAAAATATATGGTTTGCATGGCTGAAACTGCTTTGCCTTTGAGTTGGAGCTCAAAACTTATCATATGTGTACCTCGTTCGCCAATATACAAAATAGTGCCATGTATAGAGTTATGAACACTGATCATATGATATGCAAAAGTCTGCAGGAAAGTAGGTCAGGCTTTCAGAATACAGTGGGACATGTCTCAATTCATGCTAATATTGGGTGCAGTGAAGAAAGAAAGGGAGGGAGGCTGCTTTTAAAAGAGAGGGAAAGTATAATATTTTTAATATTGTTTTCAGATGAAGAATTGGTGCGGTGGTGAGGCTGGAGCACCCCTGGCTTTTGCCGTATGGGTTGACTTCAGCAGTGAGTCACCCACCGTTAATTTCACAGGTATATGTAATATGTTTTTATTCAACAACATTTCAATGATGAGATCTATCGAAGATGACATTCAATGGAAGAACAATTATTTTAGTATGGTCACAATCTGGCCCTGAGTTTTGATAAAAATGATATTGACATGGCAACACAAACCGAATTGATAATGGATTTTAAGGGTTTTTTTTACGGTTCATTTAGGGCCAAAGTATCTTGAGGCCTTTTGGACCAATGACAGGAAGGCTGAGCTGCTAAACATGTACACTAATAGGGGTGTGTCAAGTGGTATGTATAAATGAAAGTGGTGTTAAGGTTTGTTTCTGTGTCAATCCTTTCTTGAAGTTCAGAAAAGGAACCTTAACATTTGTTTTTAATGACACTGAGCGTACTGTCTTACAGATGCTTTGGGGGGTGAGAGGCCATACGTTGACCCTGATATCAGTGGCACACATTGCCGGATGGCAATTGGCCGTCTGATAAAAGAACATGGTATGACTGGCATTGTATGTTTTCAATTTCCTTATTTAAAGATCAAAATGATGCAGACTACTGAATCTGATTACACTTTAACACCCTTCTATCTCAGCACTGAGTCAGGGTTTGTCTCTGTCTGAATATCTGCCACAACACAGGCCGCCTTGGTGGCCTGAGGAATTGCCCTTTGCCTCAGTCAGTGACGGTATGTTAATATTGACCAACTATTACTGTTTCAACTGCATGCACACAGCTGTTGCAACATGATTTGACTTTTCATAAGAGTATATGATAAAACCAGTAATGATGCATTGTTTGCCATTTTTTATGGAAAAGGTGAAGGGCGTAAAGCTTTCACTGCTGAAAAGCTGAGGCAGGTGGTACGCTCATACAATGCGTATTACAATCTCCAGGTATATATACAAATGCATGAACCTGTCTAAAACCTTTTGCATACCAGTGTGTTTTACAGACTAAAACAGATTTGTACACACATATCTAACAATAATGTGCTTTTCCTTTAATCTGTTGAGCTGCAGCAGTCTGTTGAGGCACCACCATCACCCCCATCACCAGCACCAGCAGCAACACCAACAGCAGCACAAACACCACCAGCACCACAAACACCACCAGCAGCAGCGGCAGATCATAAAGAAGGATCACAATGAATACTACATGTCATTTCCTTTAATGTGTCAACATCTTTTGGAAAAGTAAAGCATCTATCATCATAAAGCAATCTCACTTTTCTTTGTTGATAAGCTACGTGTTTTTCATCGTAATTGATTCAATATCCAAGTGTGACAGTTTTGGTGTACCATGAACAGAACAGGACAATTGGAAACAGTTAGCCACCTATGTTACAGAGTCTAAAAACAAGCAGATTAGCACTAGCAGATTTAGAAATAGCTTCTTTCCCAATGCAATAACAATAAAGGAATTCATTCATTTAGTCATTTCAGTTTGTATTACTCTGTATTGTATTATTGTTGTAATCTCACATGTACTATGGCTATCATAATTAAAATTAGATAGATACATAGATAATGTGTCAGTGAAAATACATATATGAGCCAACTGTTCCAGCAAGGAGGAAGATGGGGTATGGATATCGGGCATGCATATCCACTCCTAGGCCTATTCTCCTACACTCCCCCTGTAGTAGCCAGCATTACATTGAAATCTCTCACTTTGGCCTATAGGACACTGACTGGATCTGCTCCTTGTTATTTTAATTCAATGATCAAGATGTACTTCCCCAACCGCCCACTGCTGTCTTCTGATTACCATTTGTTCTGTCGACCACTCATGAACGCTAAATTCAAGACTCTTCCTCAGTGGTTCCATGTGGGTGCAATAAGTTGCACAGTGCTCTTTGTTCCTGTGATAGTTTACAGTGTTTTAAAAGGGGTCTAAAGGCACATTTGTTCAACATGCATAGTCCATTAAACAGTAAGCAACTTGTTATTATATCATTGATTGAATGGGCATTTGTTTATTAGCCTATTGCTTGTCCTTATTACAGTCTGATCAACATCTTAATTTATTCCCTGTTCAATTTAAGTGTTATATCGTTTTATATATTTATATGTTGCTTTGAACAGCAAAGATTAGGATAATGAGCCTTCTTATTCTTCAGCCAAGCAGGTAGGCCTACGGGGCGTTGCCTAGCAACAAGGGTCAGAAGTAGCCTACTGTACACGTTTTTCGATATTTTGTGGAATTATACTTCTTTTCATTGAATGCCAATGAGTCATGTACTAACTTGCTTTAACTATTTCTCTACATATTATACCCAGCAAAAGTCGTCTGTGCCAGTGTTTTGCATCCTAACAATAATTTGTTAATGTTTTAATACAAAGCCGTTTTAATGAACTACAAATTCGGCGCCATTGTTATAAAGCAGCGTTGAAATGAACGCTACACGTCATGGGGCATGTAGTCTAATTACAGAAATAGCTATAATTTCAAAATTACAAAAATATTTGTATATATAACATGAGAAACATGCTTGAATTATTAAGATGTATCACCTGCTTGACTATAAAGTCAAAAGCTTGCAACATTTGTAATATTTTTAAATACATGTTATTTTCCCATTTTTGCACATGAGGTAGCCTACATATATCATTGCATATATCAGATAAAAGCACAATATAGATGTTATGAGGTGCTTGGTTTGATCCATGAACTTGTGTGCATCCAAAATCTCTTATTGCAAAATCCTTAGAGAAGCTGATTAAAGCTGAGCTCCTAATCAAGGTGCAACCTCTCTTGGATCCTTCCCAGTTTGCCTATAGGGCCAAGAGGGGGGTGCAGGATGCTACCATCACTCTACTAAGTCTTCTCTATAAACACCTGGAGGAAAGTGGGAATCATGCAAGGTTGCTCTTTGTAGATTTCTCCTCGGCATTTAACACCATCCAACCCCACCTACTGATTGAGAAACTACTGAACAACTTTAGCCTTGACCCAAGCCTGATTGGTTGGCTACTTGATTTCCTCAGCAGAGTTCAGAGAGTGAGGGTAAATAAAGTGCTGTCCAGTGGCCTAACATCATCCACAGGCTCACCTCAGGGGTGTGTTCTCTCCCCCCTGTTGTACATACTGTACAACAATGACTGCCGCAGCCAGTATGACAACAGGCACATTCTAAAATTTGCAGATGACTCTGTAATTGTCAGTGTCCTGAATTCCCATGAGAATGAGCATGGCCCTGTTATCAATGAATTTGTGTCATGGTGTGAAGATGCTTTTTTGCATCTGAACATCAGTAAAACCAAGGACATGTCCATAGATTTCAGACGCCTTCCCCCTGTTCCAAAGCACAGTGTCATCAACGATCAAGATGTTGAAATTGTATCATCTTACAAGTACCTAGGCACCTTGATTGATGACCGGCTTAAGTTCGACCTGAACACCACCTCGGTGTGCAAGAGAGGGCAACAAAGACTCTCTGCACTTAGGAAACTGGCTAAGTTTCAGGTGGACAAAACATTGATGGCATTGTTTTACAAAGCTTTTATTGAGTCAATCCTCATTCTCCATTATCTGCTGGTATGGAAATGTCACCATCAGAGACAAAAATGCACTTTTCAAGATAGTTAATGTGGCCAGTAAGATAGTGGGAGTGAAGTTTGTTAGTCTCACCGAATATTTTAATAAGCAGGTGTTCAACAAAGCGATACAAATATATCAAGACACAAGCCATCCCCTGTATTCTGAATACGTGCTGCTGCCACCTGGCTTGCGTCTGTTGGCATCCTATTGCTTTTAAACAGAGGTGCAAAAATTCCTTCATCCCCTTTTCTATTCAAGTACTGAATGTACACAACAGGAAAAGATAGATTTGTCCATTTAGTGACCCCCCCCCCCCCATATTCATTCACTTCCTCCTCTTATATCTAACTTATTTAATTAAGTTTTATCTTGGTTTTACTGACTTTTTAGGCATTGTCAGACCTATTTATGTCGTGTGGTATGTGATCCTGTCTGCAATCAAATTGCCCATTTGGGACAAAGAAATAAACTGAACTTGAAAACTGTCAAAAAATGCAGCCGAATAGCTGTGTGGATGGTACTTTGCAGGGCTGTCGCGTAGGTCAAAACTGACCAGCAGAACTGACCATGTCATGCAAATTATGTTTATTTCATATCAAAACACTTGCATCAGATAAAAGCACAATATAGATGTTATGAGGTGCTTGGTGTACTCAAGTAAATGTACTCCGTTACTGTCTGGCTCTGACTGCGCTGTAGTAGAATTTGCTATATGCACATGATGGGAATGCTCTATGTGTCTCTGCTGTCTTTGAAATGGCAGGTTATCTTTTGTGTGTATTCCTGTTTTGCTTTACTGATGCTAGGGGAAAGTTTGGCTCTCGTTGTTCTCAGATCAGTTTCATCCTTGGCTCTGAAGGCGTTCTCGGCAGCCTATGGACATCTCCTGTCATGTCTTCCAGTTAGCCGGGTCTTTGTGTGTGTCACATCATCGATGCACTTACTGATGTAAGAAGTAACAGGAGCTCCCATGCCACAAGGCACCTGGACCCTCTAGACCACAGTCAAAAACAACAGCAAGTATACTACAATAGCAACAATGACTTAAAACAAATATCAAAAGCAGTAATTACTCTGTGGCACTTTTAAATGTTTAGTGAATGAAAGTTCTTCTGCCAGTTTGTCCTAACAACTGCAATACAAGAAGTAGTGGGAGACAAGCTAACAACACACAACACGGTGATTCTTTGTTGAGAAAACAGGGTGGTAAAACATGTGTGATACTTCCTATTCAATATGGCAACTGTTTGAATGGGAGCAGGAGGTAGTAAGGACCTAGTACTTCAGAGTAATATTGACTTCATAGATCATAACCTGGTACAGTATCCAGTAATAATTTGAATAATGGACAATAGTTGGAAAGGCATGTGCATCATTTACACAATGGTCAAAGCTTTACATGTGTCTGGTGTTGCGGGATAACTAATGTCATCAAGGCAAAATATGGGTTGATTTGTCAATATTTTATAATGTTAACTTTACCAGGTGTGGATCTAGTTTGAGATGCAATAAAGTGTGTTCAAATCTCTTTGTGCCAACACCCCTCCCCTGCAAACAATTCAGCTTTAACAATATCATGCTATGATAGGTTCAAGGATGAAGGTTCAACATTTTGATGTTATTTCAGTAGTAGTCTTTATTAACTTATATTATATAAAAAAATACAAAAGAACAACACTCAGCTAAAACATTTGTTGACTGTTGAGTGAGTGAGTGAGTGAGTGAGTGAGTGTGTGTGTGTGTGTGTGTAGATCTTTATCTTGCAGGCTCCCAGGTTGGCAGACAGGTTTTCCCGCTGAGAAAAAAGGGGGAAGATGGTTAGTGAAAAAGACTGTAACCTGTATTCCAGTTTGATTAGATATTCTAGTGGAGGGATGTTTAGATTAACCAATGTCATAATAGTGTTACAACTAATAAAATATCTGAATACTCCACAGTATGGAAATAAAAAAAACTGGGCCCTGACATTCTGAATTGACAAAAGTTACATTATCAACATCTCAGGTTAGTACATTTACAAGTTCAGAGTGCAAATGAATAAAAAATAGTTTATAGCTCACACTCACCCCAGACAACACTCTACTACCAATTGCCATAAAACCCTACTGTTCATACTTGAATTTCCCCTTGGGCCTACTGTTCATACTTGAATTTCCCCTTGGGGATCAATAAAGTATCTTTCTATCCATCTAAAACATCAGGTACACAGGAGTGTTACAATATAAACTGATTTACGGTATATATGTTTACATGTAGCCTGCAGTACCGGTATATAACTAAATTATAGCATAGACTATAATAACTAAATCTGGTACATTTACATGTCCTACAGTATATGTATGGCTGCTGGAACAACGTAATTTCCCTTTGTGTAATTGTGAGTATCTGGTGTAAAAGATAACCAACTCACCACATTTTGGAGATTAAGATCTCCATCTTCCCCTGTGGCAGGCAAACAAAGACATAGAAAAATAGTGTCTTGCTTAAAAGATAACATTGCACTCAACTTAACATTCAAATTTTAACACTTCACATCAGTGACTATCAGCGTTTTGTAGACACGTAACACTTTTTATGATGTTCAGTTAATATCTCCTCATGGTCCACTCACTTTACATTCCCTATACGAGCTGTAAAACATCCTGGTCAATTTACACAGTCCCATAAACTGGAACATAGAGTAACTGCAGACAAACATTCTGGGGTTGGTAGCATCTCTAACAATACTAAAACATGCCGTGAATATTTTTCAGAGAATACTTTATATTATATTTATATATAATATAGGGGTGAGTTATCTCTGGCGTGTCTTGTTCGGGATTTTGAACATAAACACAAAGATGAACAAACGCATTATCTGGTACGATTACTGATACTGACAGTTACTGATCACTGATTTCAATTATTCCGCAGTGCCATTATACATTTTTAAAAGTGATCAAAAAGTACTGTTACATCATCCATTGTTTTATTTGCAATTTTGTGTATGGAAATAACCTTTGTCTTTCTCTTTTTTAGTACTCTTCTGTACTGCTGCTTGTACATAGGGCTGTTGTGGGGGCACTCGTTCTTCACTTCCTTTTCTAGAAACTGTTTGACATAAGCAAATAGTAGTATGTTAATCAAAATGTTAACATACATACAGAACACAAATAACAAGCATATCATATAATTCATCATACAGTGTACAGATTAGGGCCTGTATCTTACATTCTCCGCAACTGACTTTCTTCCCTAACGCAATTACCATTGCTAATCTACACTTGGTGGAAAGCCACATTTTCTGACATGAAGATGGCCTCCTCTCATTGACCCGGCAAATTGTTTGGATCGGTCAGCGCTTTCTTTCCTGAAAGAATACAAGCAACACAAACAATACAATAAGGTCAAATGTGAAATGTAGGAGTGATGTCATGATATTTTTCTGTACATTTTGTTATTTGATGTCATCTAATTTTCAGTGTCCCACATTTTTTCAGAATTGGGGTTGTATAGAGACGTTATAATGTATAGAAAATGTGGAATCACCTTTAACCATTAAGGTGAAAATGTCCTTAATGTTATTGAGGCATTTACTTTCCCCCCCACTTAACCTCAGGCCCTGAGGGAGAAGCATTTGTGGGTTTCTCTTTGGGTATTCAAGAAGGAGGACGGGACTCCAGCCCACAGCATTGAGCTTCTCAATCTTTACATCAAATTTCTTAGCAGACGTTTTTGTTCGATATATAACTCATTTTATATTTTGTCTGAGGACCAAACAAGACACACAAGAGATAACTCAACCTTACCACCAGTATTCATTTTTAAAAAATACATGCAATGCTTGGTTATTGTTAGTGGTGTACTACCAACCACAATGTTAATGTCCGGTAGACTCCGCGGTTTGTGGTGCATGGGCTGCGTAAAAATACCAGAGTCTTTTTCAGCGCCTAGAATGACAGGAGAGCTAGCCGACCATGAGAAAATATTAGCTGAACATTATAAAAGTGTTTTGTCTTTACAAATCGCTCATCATCGCTGATACAACCTTTAACCTAACATTAGTACTATGGTAATGTAACCAGGGCCTGTGCTAGCCATTTGGGTGCCCAAAGCACAAATGCATGGTGCCACTCTGGTGCCCCCACTATTTTGGATACTTTATATTGTTGGTTGGTTTAATAGGCCTACTGTTGGCAATGAAAAGTCGTAAATCTACTATGGGTCTCCAACGTCGCTCTGTCAGTAGCCTGGCTGCCTGCCCCTACTAAAGCAGTAGGCTACCTTTAAACATAATTGTTGCTGAGAGGAATCCCAGCCTACGAATTCAATAACAAAATAAATCATGCATAATTAAAAATTACCTTGATTTAGGCTACTTGGGTATGGCATAAGGCTTGGCTACACACAGTAAGGTTAATGTGCAAAAAATGAATGAAGTGGCTATTGGCTCGCAAATAAACAGCGGATGGAAAACCTGACACAGTTTGAACTAAATTTAAACTGAACATTGAAGCATAAAATACCAATCATATTTGATATTGGCCATGAGTTCCAACATTGAGCAATATAATCAAACAATCCAAAAGTTAATTAGGCTTAAATCCAAACTAGACCGAGAATCTTCTGCTTTTGATACCATGCCACTCCAAATGTGTCTCACCATAAAACGCAGGAAAAAATACCTTAGGCCTGTTGTCCATGAAGGCATGCCTGGCAAATTGATATTTTATGAAGATGTAACTGGTTGCTTTGCTTTCATTAATGGTTTAGCTAGTCAAGTTTGCAAGGAAGAGACATAACGTGTGAACAGGCCACAATATCCAGTAGGGACGCGCTCACACAGATGCGGTAGCGGGCAGGAGAACTGTTAGCACAGGCTTTACATAAAATTATTCAACAGAAGCCTTATAAGAAATAAATGCCTGCCTCGAATAAAGGCCTGTGGTTTGCACAACCTAAGTAGCCTAAATAAAAGACCCGCCACAATTTGAGGATTTGCGGCATGATGATTTTCTACGAGCTATATTTTTTTGGTGCCCCCCAGGCACTTGGTGCCCCACGCGCAGTGCATGTTCTGCTTGTGCGGAGCACCGACACTGAATGTAGCACAAATGACTTACCAGAATAATAGCATCATCCATCAGATGGGAGGTCAGTTGATTCTTTTTGGTATTGGCCTCCCAGGTTTCCTTTTTTTCATTGAAGCTTTCTAGTTGTTTTTTTTGCCTCAGCTTCTGTGGCTGTGGTGCCGTGCATACTGGGCATATTTTGCACCCATTAAAAATGGATGCAAGACATGCAGGGCATTTTTTTTTTTAACCCTCCCATGACAGGCTGCAAAAAATCAACAAGAAAAGCATACCGGTAATTAGAATTGCTATTGTTTAAAAATACAAATTCCTCAGTTGTTTAGAGAGATTGAACCATTAAACAACATGTTCAGTCTTTCAACTCAGTTGTAATAAAGGCAATCCTGTAATAAACAAGATTTCATCTATTTCAAGACTGATATTTGGGACCAACTCAGGGTATCTAGTATAACACTATGCGATTTGCTGTTCCTACATTAAACGTGGATTGATGATTCGGTGTTCCCCCAATGCCAATTGGATATTTAACAGAATCCGATGCTCTTCAGGTTAACAATAATAAAGTAACAATTTAGTGTCTTTCAAATTTGTGAAAATAAAAATCTTGGAATACTTACTATATGAGAATAAAAAAGGTTGAGTGTGTGTGTCTGTGTGTGTGTGTGAGAGAGAGAGAGAGAGACAAGCATGTATCTCGTAAATTATCTGTAACAAAGACAAAAAACATTATTAGAATGATATTTTATCTCTACATTATTAGCAAAAATGATAGATATGATATGATTACTAGTTACATGTTCTACAAGAATAGAATCTCCTTGACTCTAATCGCCTGACCATCAAATTGCTCAGTAACCATTCATGTTATATTCTACACAAGAATGATTGAAGCACATGCGTACATTGCATACACATAAGATATCATATCCACTTGGCGCCTACTACTACTACTACTTTTGCATACCCCCCCCCCCCCCCAAAAAAAAACAACCCCTGCTGATCTGCACCATCTATCTATCATAATATATAAAGCAACAATCGTCTGTGTGTCTGTGGCTCGCTGGGTACTTGTATAAACTTAGCCTTGCCAGACTTATAAACGCTTTAACTTCAAGTAGTAGCATGAACTATACAGGATGAAACCATTTGGCTTAGCTAGCTGCTAATGTGGCATCCAAAAGCCCATGTCTGGTTGCCCAGTTGGCAAGTAGCTGCTACTTCAGAAAGTTAATGTTGAGCCCTGAACACAACATTTTGCTGGCGCAGAAATTAGGTGGAAGCGTGTTACACATATATGCAAATTGTGCCACATAGCTGGCGATGCCAAAAGTACACGTCCAAATCAATGTAAATAAACCAACAGCAGAGTTCCGAATTAGCTAATCTATCTAGCTAGCAGAGGCTCTGGCTAAGTACGTTGCATTTTATTTTGATGCAACAAAGAATTGTATTATGTCAGTCTCTTTCAAATACAGCTCTTACAGTGGAGTTCGAAATAAACAAATAGGAGGACATAATTGTTTTGGCCAAAACTCAATTTTAGACATGTTAAATGCCTATGCATTTCTCTTGCTTATTAGACCCTTGTACTTACCGCTCGGAATCTCGCCCAGGCAATGGTTTCTGGGATCGTCGCACACAGTGACGCGATGCACAAAATTGCGCCAAAATATCAATAGCAATGAAAAAGTACAGTCTTAATATTTTATATCCTTGCTCAAATTTGTAAAATAATGAGCATAAATCTCCGAATGAAAGAAACTTGGGTATATGTAGCCATTACATTTAAACACATCACTTCCCAGAATGCATCTCTTTGCCAAAGAACTTTATTTCCACCTTAAGCAATATAAACATTTCTGCAGTAGTGTATTACATTTATAACAACTTCATAATCAGTATTGAGACGAAAGAACTAGTGCTATCAGTAAGCTATTCTTTTTAAGTTGACATTCTCTGGGGATACGCTTCTGACATGGGCTTTGTTTACCTAGCAACGGTTACTATGCCTCGCTGAAATGAGAAGTGAGAACGTTTTTATTAAATATCCCACTTAAATGAGGGCATAATTTAAGCCAACGGCAAATATGCAGTCCTGAAACGACTGTAATTATTCAATATCCATGTATCCCAAAGTTATAAAAGTCAGTTGACCGAAATCTGTACTCAGTTGTTGAAACGGGGGATCCGTGTGTGGGCCACGGAATATATTGTCATTAACTTGCATTGGAACGAAATCCGTGTGTGTTTCACGGAAATGTCAACTTCCGTTGAGCGAAATCTGCACTCAGTTGTTGAAACAGGGATGGAATGCAACGCCTGACAGGCTAACATTACATAAAAATCGAACCGAATGTATCAAAAGTGTGTTTCCCAATAAGATAACAACATCCTTTGAGCGAAATCTGCACTCAGTTGTTAAACGGGGATCCGTGAAATAGCCACGGAATATATTGTCATTAACTTGCATTGGAACGAAATCCGTGTGTGTTTCACGGAAATGTAACTTCCGTTGAGCGAAATCTGCACTCAGTTGTTGAAACAGGGATGGAATGCAACGCCTGACAGGCTAACATTACACAGACACTAAAAAAGGCAATAAAAATCGAACTGAATGTATCAAACGTGTGTTTCCCAATAAGATAACAACGTCCGTTGAGCGAAATCTGCACTCAGTTGTTTAAACGGGGATCCGTGAAATAGCCACGGGATATGAGTGTCATTAACTTGCATTGAATCGAAATCCGTGTGAGTTTCACGGAAATTTCAGTGATTCCGTGGGCCCACCACGGATTTTGAGTTAAGTGTCCGTGGCTATTTCACGGATTCCCGTGAGACCAGGTTGGCTGAAGTGGTACATCATCATGAAAGAAGACTCACAGTGCATGAGTGAGCTCCTTTTATGGTGATATATACAAGGGAGTGTTCCTAACACTTTTTGTATGCAGTCGCAGATTCCTTACAAATGTGTTTGGCTCTGAGCAACTGTCTTGGACGCAGACTGGCTGGGGAAGGAGGGATAAGGAGGACGAGTTGGATGAAATGTATGAAAAAGGGAACGAGGGAAGGAGAGGTTTTTTGGAGGGGAGGGGCACCAGAGGGTGGAATGAAGGGAGAGAAAGATAGCAGGAATAGAGGAAAAGAGAGAAAGACGGAGAGAGAGAAGGTGGGAGGGGGGGGGGGTCCTCAGCTCTCGCCTCCCGCATCTTAGTGTCCCAGGCACTGCTTGGACGGAGAATCCAATTAGACAGATGGAAGGCGGTTTGAGGATCAATGTGAGGCCGTACTGCTCGCCAGCAAATACTGGCAGCCCTTAGATTTAATTACATTCACAGTATGGTAAACGGAACTGTGCCACGGGCTAAGTACACACTCCACTCGCAGTGCAAAAAATAAAAAGCCACAAGCAGAATGCCACTTTTTTGCCTTTATAGTCCTGCCGAGCCGTGTCTCTGCTGATAGCGGAGGAATCTGGGATTTGACCGTTGTTGTTTAGTACGCTCACCGATGCCCCGCTTTTTCCGTCGCGACCTTGGATGAGGTTAGATACTGAGTTTGTGGATGGATGGAGTGCCGATCTACTGGGAGCCAATGAGGAAAGCTAATGAACTGACATCAAATCATGCTGGACGCCGACACTAATCTAGCCCTGCCAGCAGTCAATACGTCACTCATTGAGAGAGGGAGGGCCCACTAAACGTTTCTCTCTCCCTCTAGTTCTGGTGCCAGGAAAGATTTTTTTTTTAACTCTTGCGCAATGAATGATGGAGCATGTTTTTGGACAAATGCAATTGTGTACAATTGTAATGGAAGAAAGTTCCCGCTCGAGATCAATAAAGTCTCTCTGTCCGTCTTCCCATCTGGCTGTTGTTCCATCTATCCAGCTGTACCTCTATCTGTCTGCCTGTCTGTCCATCCATCTGTCTGATGGTATATCAAGTAAACAACTTACCTCAGAATCAGCATGAAGGTGCATAATGTGCCTTGAAGGTGACGGGAGAAAGGGAATCAAGGTGGATCTGGTAACTGTAAGAGGGTCAGCATTCCCACTTTCCCTCTCTCTCTCCCTCTCTCTCTCTCTCCCTCCCTCCCTCTCTCCCTGCTGGCTCAGTGAATACTCTGCATAATAATTTTCACCATGGACCCCACTGTCCTAGTTCAGCATGGGCCATGTAATAAGCTTGACTTTGGCCTTTTCTCCCTATAAGTAACCATTACTTGGCTCTCGCTAAGACAGCAGGGAGCACCCTGCTGAAGGTAACTGGATACAAAGGGTATTATTTAAATACATAGACCTACTGTAAGGGTGATGTTTAATTCACATACCCTGTTCTTAGGCTGAAATGTTTTGCAAATCTAAAAAATCCTGTTTGCTATTTTTAAACTGAACATGTCCTACTATCTTCGATGTCGTGCAATATACTCTGGCATTGCCACTGTGTTCTGTCGAATAGATCAGTGTTTTTAGAAGTGTAAAATCAACCTCTAGCCTCTTTATGCAGAGCATGTGGTGCCTGGTCCTAATTGATTGGTCTTTTTTTTTTCTCTTCGCCTCTCTGTCCTTTTAAATAAACCAGTGGAATACAAATACATTAGAGCCAAGAGTGGATAGCGCACCTGCCACATTAGAAGCTGCCAATATGTGGGCTTAACCAACGGCAAGCATAGTTCTTGGCAAGATTTTGAAGTTGTTTAACTTTTTTTGTTGTTGCTGCTGCCTTTGCATATTTAAAGTTGAAGAGGATGAGGAACACTGTCCGAGAGGCATATGCAAGAGGCATGAAGGAAAGTTACTCTAGCACGCAAACAACACAAGAGAAAAGGAGAAAATGAAATGAGGCTTAATATGATTAAAACTGGTTGATGGAAAACAGGATTATGTGTGGAATTCTCTCTCTCTCTTTATGAAGCAGAATTACGCACTAGGCTACTTGGAATGTAACACATTTTTGTTTGCGCAGGAGAGAGAATGACAGAGATTAACAAATTGCACTTGTTGCTGGTTACCAATAAATAGGCCTATATATTTTTTGCAAACAACAAAAACAGAAAGGATGAAGACAGCAAAGCTAGAGATGGGCAGGAACAAGGTATATTGGTAGATATGCTTGTCAAAACGGAGCTGGATGTGTGGATGAATGAAGCACAAGTATGCTTTACTAATGTTAAGCATGCACACTGTTTAAAGTTACACGGTAAACTAAAAGTAAACCAAAGGTAAATTTAGCGTTTTTATGGCTGTATAAAGTTGACCAAATGAATATAGGCTGTTAGGCGTGAATAAAGTAGACTACTTTGTTGCTACTACTGCAACCCTTCCAACGTTAATGGGGATGAATGTTGACATTTTCCCGTATTTTAGGTGAGAAACCCTGGAAATCTCCCTTATTTTCAATGTTCAATGTTGACAGCTATGGAACGAAAGAGAACGTTATATGGCACCAGAAATCACATTCGCACTAGAATCTTTGCTAGTGCCTACCGTCAGTCTCCACTGAGTCTCTTTGAAAGCCACAGTGCGAGGCCTTTATTTTACTCCTACTCTGCAAGAAAGAAGGACATGGGCCTACTGGTTAGCACTTCGGACCTGTAACCGGAGGGTTGCCGGTTCGAACCCCGACCAGCAGGCACGGCTGAAGTGCCCTTGAGCAAGGCACCTTACCCCTCACTGCTCCCCGAGCGCCGCTGTTGATGCAGGCAGCTCACTGCGCCGGGATTAGTGTGTGCTTCACCTCACTGTGTGTACACTGTGTGCTGTGTGTGTTTCACTAATTCACGGATTGGGATAAATGCAGAGACCAAATTTCCCTCACGGGATCAAAAGAGTATATACTTACTTACTTACTTACTTAATCGTGGTGTGCAGAGGGGTGCCTGAAATTTTGCTGTTTTTATGAATAAATCAATGAAAAAGTTGGGTGACCCCCCTCCTAGACAAAAAAAGTTGGGTGACCCTCCCCTCAAGAAAGAATAAAAATACATGACCCTCCCCTATTTTCCTCCGGTGGCCCCTTCAATAAATAATGAACAGTCCCTTACAGTGAGATAGGCCTACTTTATGTAGGCTAGTAAACAAGGCAAAAATATAACTGCTAACCGCTGAGAGGGTTCTGCTTCTTGGCAACGGCCTGTCAAGCTAGGGAACAACAACACTGTCACATCAACAGCCCATGCCTTAGAATATTCATTATGAATAATTAGAACAGGCTTGGGTGCACAGTTTGTCTTAAGTGGTTCCATTTGAACATGACATTTTTATTGTATCATCAATAAGAAATAGAGGATGCCAAAGGCAGTTCTTTAAATTGCAATCTAAAAACCATTTCACTTTGATTGTGAGCTTTGAGCATTCAGACATTATTTTATCAATCCTCTATTGGTTGTGCCTAAGGTTAGCATCTTTTTATAGCTCATTAATACATAATTATCCAAGGAAGAAATCAGATATAATGTATTTCAGGTGAATTCCCACTACATGGGTTTTTACCATTTATTGTATTATTAACTTGCAAGATCACGTCAGTATTGTCTTTCAAGCATTTTGAAATATTTTCCACACCTACCTGGTTTGAGTCTACTTGACTTACAGCGCTAACATGTTCTTTAAACCCCAATGGACCTGGACCTCACAGGCTTCTGACGATAGATTATTGATCCAGTGACATTAAGGCTGGCCTGCATTGCTGATGGACAGAGCATTAGGTGTACTCTCCACACTTGCTATTCCCACCATGTGACATTCATAGCGTGTATAGTGTCCTTCCTTTACCTCGGTTGGAAAAATTCAATGGTTACTGATTCATTGATTGACTGATTCATTCATCATTACATTTGTTCATCACTCAGACAAAATAGCTACTGCTAGACATGGGAGGTGGGTGTTCTTTTTGGGATTTGGATATAGAAACATAATATTTTTTTTCTCTATTATTGTGTTAAATGCTCTAAATGTAAAGCAATTTGAGCCACACTCTGTGTATGAAAGGTGCTATACAAATGAAACCAATTATTATAATAATAATAATTATTGTTATTTAATTAATTAAATCAGTCAGTCATGTGAACTTTAAAGTAACCCTTCCCCATAAAGTAAAATAGGAAATCCCCTTTTCACCAATTTTCAACATACTGTGCCCATTTAGTGCTAAGGGGGTATCCATTTAGTCTAAAACCGATGCAAAGGTCAGGCTTCCACCAGCAACAACAACGCTACATAGTGCAATACCAGGTGTTCATGCTGCAGATCAGTAATTCCTGAGACTCAATTCTCCTTATTGCAGGTCAGCGTAGCATCAAAATGAGTATGAAGCTGTAAGGGTAAGGCTTTTAAGCTCCTGTTGATCGTAAGTCATCAGACATCTATTTTTGAAGTGCAATCACTCTCTGCAATGTTTACATTTATCCCATAAACGGCTTCCTTTTCCCATCCCATCTCTCCATTTTTCTTTGCCATTGATGGCCTTTGGCCCCAGGACACCAGCTTTCACAGGGGAGAAATATCACTGTGGATGAAGGTGACCTTTCCTTGTGTCTCTGTGATCTGGTCATATTGATGTTTGACATGTGTGTGTGTGAATGTGTGTGTGTGTGTGTGTGTGTGTGTGTGTGTGTGTGTGTGTGTTAAAAAAGGAGCCCTTTTGACCGAAATCACTGTTATCCCTTTCACATGGAGGAGAACTCGTGTTTAGGCAACTGAAGCTCTGCCGGTATAGGAAAACATCTCACACATACCCTGACCCTATTAGTGGTGTCTTGAGATGTCAGTTACTGAGACATATACACCTACAGTACTCCTGCTTTCGCCATCTAACATCATGGCAAAAAAGACAGCTCAAGTCTGTGGGAAAAGAGAAATATTACAAAAGTATCACTGGTGCTGTGTAATACTGAAATATAAAAACAGCATGCATTTGACAAGGGAATGTTAGGTCATGCATACAGTACAGAGAACACTTGTGTAACTACACTATTAAGTACAATATGATATATAGTATAATGATAAGTAACAGCTAGGTTATATTTTATAATGGCATACAAATAATCGTGGTACTGTTTCAGTTATGCAAATTCAGGTTTGTGAAGAATATAAGACATTACACATTACAGGTACAAATGGCAATGCTTCTTAACCTCATTTGTATGTGTGGGAGTATAGCTTACATGGTTTATGCTTGGAAAGAAAATGTGATGATATATCTGCATGCTGCAAAAATGCATTACCCATACAATATATGATTTACAGCCACGGAAACACTCAATGAGGAACCCTAATGTCTGTAGGCCACTAAGGGCCTGTCGACATTTTTATGCATTCTAGCTACTGTCAGTGACGCGAGAGAACTTAAGTTATTAGGAAAGTGTGGTGTAAGTTTAGGCTACATTCATTTGTGCGTAGTGCCAGTGTCATTCATTTATTTTACATGTCTTACAACATATATACATGCATTCACAGTCGAATGAAATCAGATATAAGCATACAAAGACGCTTAGAACTCACTTTAAGCCGATGGTAGCACACTGAATGCAAATGTGTGATTTGATGCAGGCAAACGTATTGACTGTTACTAACGAAGGTTTTATAGCAATATTATAAATGTGGCGACAGAATAGCCTAGAACTTGGGTAAGCCTTGCGTTTAGTAGCTTATTGCGGTGATAGCCAAAACTAATGTGAATCACAGACTATCCTACAACCAAAGAAAGTAAAGGTGATTAGTAGGCCTACCTGCGTTAGCCAAATAAAGGACGGGACTGCACCCTTCACAAACCGTAAAATAAAGTTTATTAGTTTTACAGTTGACTACAATTGACAGTTCACCATCAGTCCACACAAACAATTCTGGTTTCCTTGCACTAGCCATTTCGTCGTAGCCTATTCTGTCTGTTTGTAAAGCGCAAGTTTTGGTCAATTTCTGTAAAGAAACAGTGCCACCTATAGGCCTGGGGTATGAAGTAACGTGTTGAGTCGTGTTGAGATGGATCCGTTTGGACGCAAATATTCTTGATACGGTTCCAGGGAAGACGGAGGAAAAAAAGATCGGTTTGGTACGTGTGGACTAGGCCTAATACACAAGCATATAGAGGTGAAGAACACTACAGCAGAAAGGACAGTGATGTTTCCTTGGCCAAGTCTATACAAATGAAGGGACACTTAAACACGTGCATTGGGGTATCATTTTCATGATCTTGTCATGCTGTGATTGATACACAAGTCACTGTTTTTCTGTTAACCACCTTGAGCATAATATCAGGCATATTTGTTAGCTGTCAAGGTTATCATCACCCAGAGAATTGATTTGAGTGGTGATTAAAGCGTTTGACCATATTGATTTTTTATAATATCTGTGTAAACAAAGTGAAGAAACAGCTGCCTGCTAATTGAAAAGTTGGCAGCATGTCATGACTGCAAAGGGTCTCCATTTAAAATGTCTGTGTATCAGAAGTAGTACATTTACCCTCTGTTTCCTCTTTATCTGATATGTTTTTGAGTTATTCAGAGAAATTAGACTAAGAATGACGAGAGAGAGAGAGAGAGAGAGAGAGAGAGAGAGAGAGAGAGAGAGAGAGAGAGTTGATATAAGAAAACTTCTACAAGTATATTGCAGCAGGATTCTGCCAGGCTTAAGAAAAAAGAGTCAAAATGAAAACGGAGCCGCTTACTATCAATAACATCTGGTGAGCCATGTATGAGCAATATCGGCTTTATTACTTCTGTCCTTCCTCAGGGTCCCGTGAGTTCTTTAAGCTGAGGCATGGGTCTTCCTTAACCCATACACTCGGAACAGGCCTCAGGGGGGCAACTCTGAAGTCTAATACCTGATCATTACTCTGCTATGTCCCAGAGCAGTGCTGGGTGATATGGTTATGGAGGTCTGTTTTAGGGTGAATAAAGCAAATAGATAGATAGATAGATAGATAGATAGATAGATAGATAGATAGATACTTTATTGATCCCCAAGGGGAAATTCAGGGGGTCTCAGTAGCATACAGACATCACACACAACATGCACTTACAGCAGAAATGGTAAATATAAGTATAAGTATAAACATATAACCAAACTCCACTGTACAATAGAGACAGTAGGAGATAAGAAAAACTAACAAAACTAAATACTAAATATACTATATAAATTAAATGTAAAAAATCCAGTGTGCTTGAGGGTGATCAAGCATGAGACGCTTGTAGTGACAGGGCCTGTAGTTCTGTGTGCATGGTGAGGTGCTCAAGAGAGTGAGTGTCATGGTGAAGGTGCAAAAGTAGTCCAACAGTAGTCCTGTAGTTCTGTGTGTATGTTAAGGTGCTCAAGAGAGTGAGTGTCATGGTAAAGGTGCAAAAAGTAGTCCAACAGTAGTCCTTTAGTTATGTGTGCATGGTAAGGTGCTCAAGAGAGTGAGTGTCATGGTGAAGATGCAAAAAGTACTCCAACATTAGTCCAACAGTGCAATAATAAGGTCTAGAGACCAGCATAAATAATATGGACAAATAGGAGAGTAAAGTATAATGTAGACAAGGTAATATAAAAAACTATAAAAAACTATGTTAGTGCAAGAACAGGTTGAGGTAATAGGGTTACAGCCATTCAGTATTGTAGCAGAAGCCATTGATCATGTGTGCTAATATAGCATGAAAAACAGTGTAGCAGGAAAACAGTAGTAAAAACATTAGGCTGTGGACAGTAAAACAGTAGTAAAACAGTAGTAAAGCAGTAGTGGGCAGTCAGTACTCAAACATGGAGAGGGTGGAGAGGCAGACAGACTAAGCAGAGAAGTCTATCTCTCCTCTTCCCTTTAGTGAAGCATTAAACAGTTCAATGGCCCTGGGGACAAATGACTTCCTCAGCCTTTCAGTTGTGCATGGCAGTGAGCGAAGTCTCTAGCTGATCAGGCTCTTCTGCTTAACAATAGATAGATAGATAGATAGATAGATAGATAGATAGATAGATAGATACTTTATTGATCCCCAGGGGAAATTCAAGCAATAGTGCTGTGGAGTGGGTGACACTCATTGTCCAAGATGTTGATCAGTTTGTTCAGGGTCCTTTTGTCAGATATTGAAGTGATGCACTCCAGTTCAGCTCCCACTACAGAGCCAGCCTTCCTTACCAGCCTGTCAAGTCGCCCAGCATCCTTCTTCTTTGTGCTTCCTCCCCAGCATACCACTGCATAGAAGAGGACGCTGGCCACAACAGACTGGTAGAACATCCTGAGGAGCTTGCTGCACACATTGAAGGACCGCAGCCTCCTCAGGAAGTACAGCCTGCTCTGCCCTTTCTTGTAGAGTGTGTCAGTGTTGGCTGACCAGTCCAGTTTATTGTCCAGGTGGAGACCCAGATACTTGTAGGTGCTTACCACCTCCACATTGACCCCATCAATGGAGACTGGTAGCAGAGCGGGCTTAGACCTGCAGAAATCCACCACCATCTCCTTGGTCTTTGAAGTGTTGAGTTGAAAGTGATTGAGTTTGCACCATTGCACAAAGTCCTCCACCAGGCTCCTGTACTCCTCCTCTTGCTCGTCCCTGATGCACCCCACAATTGCAGTATCGTCAGAAAACTTCTGCATGTGGCATGACTCGGTGTTGTAGCAGAAGTCAGATGTGTACAGGGTGAACAGGACTGGAGAGAGCACAGTTCCCTGTGGCGCTCCGGTGCTGCTGATCACAGTGTCAGAGAGACGGTTCTTCAGTCTGACGAACTGTGGTCGCTCGGTCAGGTAGTCTGTAATCCAGGTTACCAGGTGAGCGTCCACACCCATCTGCAAGAGCTTGTCTCCCAGTCTGAGGGGTTGGATGGTGTTAAAAGCACTTGAGAAATCAAAGAAGATGATTCTCACAGCACTTTTCCCGTTGTCTAGGTGAGAATGTGTCCTGTGTAGAAGATAAGTGATGGCATCGTCCACGCCCACTTTCTCCTGGTATGCAAATTGTAACGGGTCTAGTGCATGGCGTACCTGGGGTCTGAGCATACCTAAGACCAGTTGCTCCAGTGTCTTCATCACATGTGATGTTAGAGCAACAGGCCTTAAGTCATTAAGCTCACTGGGGTGAGGCACAGGCCTTGAGTAGCCTTGGACACAGTCCGTCGAGGATGAAGTTTTTTTAAAAAGATAACTTACTTTGGAAGCTGTAATGATGGGGGGGATGAGGGGAGTGGAGGGGGAGGAGGAGGACGGGTGCTTCTGAGAGGGTTGTCGTATGGCTAGAGACTGATGGCCGTTGGCTGAGGCCATTGTTGCCGCACTGCTCGTGGTCACCATGTGGGGGAGAGGTGCGATAGCCTGATCTGCAGTGATGGTGGAGGGGGGGAGGAGAGGGAGGGGGAGTGCATCTGGGGTCTGTGTGTCTGATGGCTGTTGACTGAAATGAGTAGCCTATGTAGCAGTTTTGAGACTGAACAAAGTGGAGTATCTATTGGCTGGTACAAATAGTAAGTAAATGCAGATAGGATTCCTATCTTAGTTATGAAGCACCAAGAGTATGGCAATTTCTTTTCATAGAGTGAATTGCTTCTGTACAACAAAACACAGCAATTTACTGCCAAACAATGAAATCTGTTTTGTCCACTTAAAATGTAACCATCTTGACCACAAAATATACATAATAAAGACAGGACAGTACAATGAATGATGTACTACTTTTTTATTTTAGGATGAATGTCATAGAAGAAAATAAATGTTCATTCAATAAATATCTTAAGCATCTATACATGAAATGCAGAAGGCGCTCCTATGATTATTCTGTGCCACTGGATATTAATTTTGTCGTTATAAATGGAATGGCTACGTCACACATTCATTCATTACTCCTGTCCTAACCAATTACCAGTTTCCACCTGTCTTTATAATGTCTCACCTCACATGTTATGCAGCTTCAGGTGCATCTTGATGCCCCGGCGCAAGCTGGTTAACTTAAAATGTTGCTGTTTGGTACCATGAGTAAGGTTGCTGCGACATCCTGACCAGGGGCGTGTTTCCCAAAAGCATAGTTAGCAACTATGTTAGCAACTTACATGGTTGGAACTATGCAAGTACGACACAACTGTTTCCCAAAACGATAGGTTGAACTATGGTGGTGCAACTTACACAGTCCCATGCATACAGTGTTTCCCAAAACCATAGTTGCAATGAATGTTTGAGTACAATGTCGTAAATTTAGATAGTTTGAACTACACCTCTCGACCTGTCATAGTAGACCGATAATTCCGGGTATTGTCATGTCAAAGACGTCACAGACACCAGTTATTTGTGTGCAAATTTATAATTATAAATGGATTTAGGTTTCTGGTTGATATTTGACACTTCTAACCAAAATACATCCATATTTTAAAAAGCCTAAGCCTTAGACAGACAATAGGCTACATAATTTAAAAGTCAATTTGGAGCCACGTGCACGTACACACACAACAGTTGCGGCAACTACAACAGGACAGCAGCTCCACGATTTCGGGCACTACAACGCGCCCAAATTTGGTTCTGTTTCAGTGAAGCGATTATTTGCTGCCGGTGATCGGGGTGGAGAGCTGAGTACAACCGGTGGAGGACTATTGCAGAGCGGTTTTGTGCTATTTTGGGCCGCTTGCAGGTTGCCGTGCAGGAGACTGCTTGACGAGGCTAAGCTAGGCAAACACGGGAGCTGTTGGGCTTGCTCGTTTGCTTGCTGTGGATTAGGACTGTTGAACTGCTGTGAGGTACCTGGTGCTGCTGGTGGCTGGTGGCGGTACTGCTGACTGCTATATTGGCTTGTTGTCTTTTATTGCATGCAGTGTTGAGAAATGTAGTGTAGTTTTAAACTGTGTATGTTGTGGTCAATTGACTGTTATTTATGTCTATTGACGTGTTGCCAGAACACCCACCGTATGGACCACAGAGCGATAGCACAAAACCAATACGTCTTACAAGGCGAAAACGCAGAAAGGCTAGATTCAGTGCTAGCTATCAAGGTAATCTCTCTGATCTAGAAAATATGATTAGACAAATTAGGAAAGAAACTGACCAGGAATTGAATCGTAATGTTAAACCAATTACTTTGCAACCTACTCTTGAATTAAGATCACCTGAAAGCGTGGAAGTGAATGAATGTGTTGAAGCAGATGTTGAACAATGTGCAGGATTACTAAACCAGATCACCCTGACCTCAGAAATACTTGATGATTATTGAATGTGAATAAAAGAATGGAAAATGAACCATAACTGCAAACAATGACCTCATAATAAATAATAAAGTGCGATGAATGAAATGTATCATTACAAGTATTTTAGCCTGACCTTGTAAAGTCTAGGGAATTATGCATGTAAAGAATTGTATGTCTCAAACTGTGAAATGGGTAAAGTGCCTTAAACTGTTTAAATGAATGTATTCAGATTGCATTGTGTGAAGAGTTAATGCCATAAGTGTTACCTGTAAGAATGTAACCAAACTCTCTTGATGACTGTAAAAGTGTATGTTGCTAAATGTAATGTGTCACATGGTTATAAATGCCATTGAATGTAAACTGTTTGTGTAACCTCTGGAAACTATCTGTAAACCTGAATGTAATGTATCATCTCCGAAATGTAACCCGGAGAAGTATGTTAATGCGTGTCATCTTAAATTGTTGGTTAAGATCAGTGACTTCTAGAATGTATCAGCTATCGTGAGAATTTTCCCAGCTATCGTGAGAATATTCCCAGCTAACGTGAGAATATTCCCAGCCATTGTGGGAACTTCTAGAAGGTAAACTTTCGTGGGAAAATAGGATTGATTTGTCTCAGGAATGTGTGGGGAGACCCATGCATCAAAACTGAAACTGAAATGTAAATCCCCACTGCCCCCATGGGTCTGCTTTAAGCTGCCTGTCCATAACTTGGCCTATGTTGTCCCAAATGGTCTCATTCTTTTCCTATGGGCTGCATGTGATGAGCTTGAACAACAGGACTATTGGTCAATTTACACTGAATTTACACTTTAATACATTTGTAACAAAGATTGAGCACCTTTGCCTCATTGATTGGTTCCATTGCCTACCACCTTTATTTTTAAACAATCAGGTTATAACCTATATTGCTGTCTGGTCACAGGCAGCCTTACTACTCCAATTGGGTGACAGCATTCTGGCGTGGCGAGCATGGCTTGGTGGACGGAAGTGTGAATTCAATCTAGAGGCATTGGGTTTTGCTAAATTGTACTTTTTCCTGAGTCAAGGTTATGCCAATTTTTGCCGGGGCACCTTGGATCCCCAAATTTGATGGCAGTAAACAAGGTTTGAAATATGGTGATTGGAAAGATCAGATAACTGTTTTAATAGATGCGGCTGCATCTAATAAGAGTCAAAATGTTAGTCTGCTATTGGGGGCATAAACGGGAAATTTTGGTCTTGGGATGAGAAAGAGCGTGACAAGGCTTCAAAGATTTTGGATGTGCTAACAAAGTTATATGGGGACCAGCTCCCTCTTTCTGTTTCTGTTTGCGACTGAGGGAGCTACAACACAAGCTTCAAGGACAGAGTGCTGATGAGGCCCCATCCGATCAGGGCTCACAGGTGAAGCTGGCAAGACTAGGACCAATTCTGTGTTTGTGGGCCAGTGTCCAACAGTAGATGTTCATGTCAATGGCATTATGTTGAAGGAGTTGCTCGATACAGGCTCTCAGGTAACACTAATGCAGCAAAATTTGTTTGATCAACACTTGCTAATTAGGTTGCAACACTTGCTAATAAGGTGGGTTTAGGTTCTGAGCCCACGTTCCTAGCACTTAAAGCTGCAAATGGCTTAGGCATCCCCTATGTAGGGCCACACTGAACTACCATAGAGGGTGTCCAAGTGCCTGACAGTGGAGTCGTGATTGTAAAGCAAGAAGGGCTCACAACCCCCCTCATTATTGGCATGAATGTAATCGTTGCATGTTGGAATGCTGTGGGGCCAGGCCAGTTTCCACCTTTGCCACACCTGGACCCAAGGACCCAAATAGCTGTTGCCACACAGAATGAGGAGTTTGTGGGATATATCTGGCCTCCTTCACGGGAAGAATTCGAATTCCAGCAAAGACCGAGGTTGTGACTTGGGCGCGGGCTGGGCACGACCCGAGAGCTGCCATCTACTGCAGGCTAGTAGAGGCCCTACCGGAATCCTACTCCTTCGGCGTGATGTGAGCTGTGGTTAAGGTGAAGAATGGACGACTTTGTAACTTGAACCCAATTGAAGTCTTTGTAGGCTGTTACCAGAAGCTGGGGCAGCTGTATAAGGTGGATGAGGCTGAAGTCCATGGACATCGAGGTTTGTCACTGACGACATGCTGAACTGGTTGTGGAGATATGAGTGGTGGATATCATTTCAGATGGTGAACAGCCAGTACCCTCTCCAGACTTGTGTACAGATCGGGAAGACTTCACTGCACAACAACAAGGTGAGCTCCAAGCTTTGCTTACAAACTGGAACATGCTCTTCGCAAGGGGAGAGGAGGATTTTGGGAGGACTGACATAGTACAACATCAGATCCCCACTGAAAGTGTAGTGCCCATTATGGAGAGTTTTCGGCCCTTGCTCCCAGCCATGTGCAATGCGATCACTGTTGGCACACATGTTGGAAAAAGACATCATCCGTGAGAGCTCAAGTCCTTGGGCTGGCCCCACAGTAATGGTGCTTAAGAAGGACAGTGATTGATGCTTTTGCGTAGATTACCATTGTCCCTGGCTTTACGACTCACCTCCAACACCTTGACCTAGTCTTCCAACGTCTTGGGCGATATGGGCTGAAGCTACGTATAGACAAATATACGTATACATTCCTAAAGCCAGAAGTGCCGTTTTTGGGACACATTGTCACCTGTAGCAGGATGAAGCCAGACCCAGCTAAAATTCATACAGAACTGGCCCATCCCTACAACCATCCGAGAGGTCGCCCGACCGCTAAATTCCTACCTGGTTGACATCAGGGCTGATAAGAAGTCTGGGAAACATCAGATAATTTTGACCCCGGATTGTCAAGACTCATTCAAAAACTTAAAGACTGCCCTAACTCAAGCTCCTGCATTAGCATATGCAGACTTTACACTACATATGCTAATGTGCAGTGTACATAATGTACAATGTACATGTATGCCATTTCGATTCTATACTGATGCCAGTAATCATGGACTTGGCCGTACTAGCACAGGTGCAAGATTTTGAGGAGCGTGTCGTAGCCTACCCTCGAGCCCCCAGAGGTAGGCGAACCCTGAATATGCCTAATTGTCCCCTGGTCTTCTCTTCCAGTCCAGAGCGGTGTGGGCACTAACTGGAACTGCACCTTCAACTCTCGCGAGGACTCCCGTGCCCACTAGTTCCACTTTTAAAAATAAAATTGTATATTCTTTTACTCGATTCTGGCCTCTCCTCGGGTTTTATTGGCAGGTGTGGTTGCTCCTTGGGGTACACAGTAATTAGGGGATACAGCGTCCCCTAGTGGTCACGTAGACTTGGAGCAACTGAACAGAGATGGATTGCTCAGCTTGCCTCTTATAACTTTGAAGTAAAATACCGCTCCGGCCGTAAAAATGGCAATGCTGATGCTTTATCTGGAGTCCCAATGAGCCACCCAATTGTTGCAATGTCCCAAGTATGTATGCTATCTAATGAGCCCCTGCCATCTCAGACTAAAGCTACAGTCCATTGGATAAGTGACGAAGATGTCTTGGTGTCACGGGTATGCTGGCGACTACGTCGCTCCGTCCGGCATCTTTTGTCTTTGTTAGTGTATGTGTCAATGACAATGTCTTATATGTGGAGCGCTTTGGGTTGCACTCTGTGCATGTTAAATGCGCTATACAAATAAAACTGACTTGACTTGACGATTGGAAGGCTGACCAACAAGCAGAGGTATGTGGCAAGGTATGTGATGAGTCATAATTTGCCAAGGCCTCCTTAGCGGCATGGATTGTCATTTAGCCATTAAGCGGCTACTATGACAGGCTGGTCATACATGACGGGGTCCTTTGCTGACAGATGATCATCCAAAGACAAATGAGTGTATTTTCCAGGTTGTCTGCCCAGCCTCTAGGAAGCCGGATGTGTGGGAAAAGCATCACTAGGCCGCTGGCCATGCTGAAGTAGAGTGAACAACCAGCAACATCTGCAGGCACTTCTTCTGGCCCAACATGGAATGTGAGGTGCGTGAGATGCAGTTGAAGTGTGTGACCTGTAGCCTGCAGAAAGATTGAGTTGTATCAAAGGCTCCCCTTCAGCTGATATATGTGTCCTTTCCCCTAGAAGTAGTGGTGATGGATTTTTCTGTCTTTGGGCAGAACTTAAAGGAGACGTTAATAATTCCGTGGAAATGCATGGATTCCATTTCCACGGAATTATTTTTGGAATCTGATCCCTTATCATACCTGTTCATTCGTACTCGTCGCTCGACTTATTGTGACTAAATTCAAGATGGCGCGAACGGTAAACTTCCTGAAGGTACTGTATAAATCGTCTTGTAAATAAACTACCAGTGCTTTTTCAAAGTTCTCAATGTCTCGTTTTAAATGTCAGGGCCATTGGAAGTCGACCAATGAAGTGTGTAGCTACTTTGAACCTCGTAAATGGTGTAAAACAGTGATTTATTTGCATGGCTAGTCCGATGCCCGAGGCACCCCCAACGAAAACCTGTTGGTAGTATTGGCTAACTAGCGCCACATTTTGGAGTGCAGGGGACAAGCCGAGATGAGCTATGAGACAAAAGTTCACACTCGGTATCATGTTTCAACACACTTTAGGTCAATATCACACCGAACTTCTCCTTTAAGACAACTATCCTGTGGTGCAGCAATTGTGCAAACTCTATGGGGTGTCAAAGAGTAGGACTACACCCTACCATCCAGCCGGGAATGGTATTGTGATGAATCAGATCCTCTTGGGAATGTTGCTGATGAGAAACAGAGCCATTGGCACCATCTTTCCGAGTTGTTACAAGTGTTTAACAACACGCCACATAGCTCAAGATTTGCTCCTGTCTACTTAATGTTTTGCCGACATTAGCATCTTCCTTGTAAATTGTATTTTAGTATATTTTTATATATTGTATTAAGTGTCAGTTAGTATAATTTGTATTTAGTATATTTAGCATATTCTTTATCTTGTACTGTCCTTATTATATTGCTTAGTTGTGTTTTTATATTATATACTTTAATTACTCTTTCTGCTGTTAGAGAATGTGTTTGTGTTGTATGTATACTGCTGAGACCTTGAATTTCCCCTGGGGATCAATAAAGTATCTATCTATCTATCTATCTATCTATCTATCTGTTGATGTATCACTTGGGGCAGACCAGCAACAGCCCAAGTATGACTGGGGGGATTGGGTCACAGACATCACCAAAGACCTACCTATGCCTTCCAGTTGGCGAAGGAGAAAATGTCCCATGCAGCATCACAACAAAAGCAGCGCTATGATCTCAAGGCCAGGGCGGTCCCTCTGGTTGTAGGTGAGAGAGTCTGGATTCGGAATCGGAATAGGCAAGGACAAGGTAAACTCTGTGGCCATTGGCACCCTGAGCCCTATGTGGTAATTGAGCATGTAGGTAGCACAGGGTTGGTCTATAAAGTAAGGCAGAAACTAAGGAGAGAAGGGTGGGAAAGAAAAGACCCTACACGGAAATGCTTTGAAGCCTTGTTGGATGTTGTGTCTGTATGTTTAGATAGGCCTGCAGTGACTGGGGTTCACAGCCGGACGCTCCAGTATATGGATTTTACACTCTGAGACCTGCTCTTGATGACCCAAGGGACCCTAAGCCAGTGGGCCCCTGACGGTCTGCTAGAGACAATTTAGGCCAGCCACCAGCTCGTTATTTGATGTGAGTTTTTGTGAGACGGTTATTTGTCAGGGACTGACAAAGGAAAAGCTTGGGGGTATGTGAGTGGGCAAAATATAATTTATTCACGTTTAATGTAATGCACTTGTTTGATTTTTGTGATTACTTGTCTTGTGTGCTGTGTCATGATTTTGTTTTGCTTTCATGTGTGAACCCTGATTATCCCTTGACCGTTTTTCCAAATGAATCAATACCAACGAACTGACAATATTAACAAACTGAAAGACTCTCAACCATCTAGCCTATTAGAACGGGGTTGCCTAATTGTATGAATGGGAGAAAAAGGTGTGTGGGGATGTTGTTTTACTATATTTGCAGGACCAACAGGCTCAGAGGGGAGCATTGAGTCAGACAAGGTAACTGCACCAAACACAGCAGCCGAGCCTGAGGTGCACAGCCAGACACACAGCAGTTGCGGCAACTACAGCAGAACAATAGCTCCACGATTTCGAGCCCTAGAACGTGCACAAGCTATATTTCGGGTGGCAGATTTGGTCTGCACCCGGCGATGTGAGTAGCCCTATCCTTGTCCTTTTGCCTAAGGTGACAACATTATATAAGAATCCTGGTATACTCCACACTGCCCAAGTTTCGTTCTGTTTCAGTGAAGCGATTATATCGCTGCCAGTAATCTGGGTGTAGAGATGAGTACAACCGGTGGAGGACTACTGCGCTACTGCGGAACGGTATTGTGCTATTTTGGACCGATTGCAGGTTGCCGTGCAGGGGACTGCTTGACAGGTACTAAATACTAAAAATAATCCCCCAAAGTAGTAGCTAGACCCAAGGGCGTAGGTTTGGTCTGAGCTTTGGTGGGGACACTACCCACTAACCCCCGCCCCCCCCAAAAAAAAACAACAAAAAAAAAAAAACACTCAACTCTTTCACCAGCCACTATAGATATATAAACTGATTAAAATGTGCTACTGTCCAACTACAACCCATGATTAAAATGTGCTACTGTTCAACTTGATCTAACTACACTGTGTAGCCTACATAACCTGATTTTAATATGTAGGCTACTGTCATGACTTCCTGGCTCAAGGCCGCCACAACATAAAAGGGGGGAGACCACACCGGAGTATATTTAACGAGAAATAGGTTTATTAAATAAACTATGTACAGAGGTCAGTAAATGTATGCCAAAGTAAAACTGTGGTGTATGTCAGCATAATGAAATGTAATGCAAAAAAATGTGTCAGTGGGGAGCGCAGCCGCAAGTGTGATGTCGAGCAAGCCAGAGTCAGAGAGCCCTCTCGCGGACTGCGAGGTCCAGGTTTTATCCAGCTTCCAATTACGCCACCAATTAGCCACGTCATCAGAAACCTAGAGCTCCCCCTGCAGGCCGAGATACAAAACACAAAAGAGCAGCCAAACAACTGACAGACCAAGAGGGCTAGTGATTAACCCAGCATGGTAAAGCTGGAGCGTCACAGCTACAGATATGTAGGCTATATTTAACATTTATTTTCTATTTGGTCTGTTATGAAATCATGCCCATTTAAGCACAGCTCAGTTTTAAGAAACTTAAATACATGCATGCTTAGCATTTTGTGAAATGAAATCATTAAGGCTACATTGACAAAGTCTTAACCGTGAGCTGCCTGTATATTCTCTGATTCTAATATTTACAGATATCTAGGTGATGTAAGCACAGCTCAGTTTTAAGAAATGCAGCCGAAAGACCATGTTGAATTTTGCTATAATTTATTTCAAACCCGGATTACTCTGGAACAGCTAACTATACGCGGGAATGCATTACACCTTTGTGTTCGGTAAGGTCTGCTGTTTATTCTGATATATGGTTTGTCATGTGTTGCGTGAAGAGTATGTAGGCCTACAATATTCCACCGAGACGAATGGATGTGGAGATAGGCGCAGAGAATAATTATTAAATCTCTTGAAGTTATTTTTCTCACAAACTGTTTATCACAGCAAACAGTGGCTAGCTAGCACCATTTAAAAGCTGAGAAAGGGCTCCTTCATGTGACACATGTGTGATGAGTAGCCTACTTCTCGAGGAGTTCAACAGAGAAGAATGGGTGAATTTGGACGCACTTCATGCTTGTAGTGAAGTAAAGCTGAAGCGCTGCATGCTGCGGCTCACTGGTAGTTATTATAGGTAACTTCAAATCAGCGCGATTTACCCTTATAGGCTACTGCACATTATAGTGTTAATTTTGTCACCTATTTTTAATTTAGTCTTAGTCCTAGTCTTGTGACGAAATGTCCTTTTTAGTCTTTGTCATATTTAGTCATTCAAATATCATTTTTGTTAGTCAAGTTTTAGTCGACTAAAAGTCTCGTCATTTTAGTCTAGTTTTAGTCAAAAGAAAACTAAAGATATCTTAGTCTTAGTCAGTTTTAGTCAACACATTTTAGTCTTTTTTTTATAACAAATTATTTCTGATTACTATTTGAGTCAAATGGTGTTTACACATCTCAATTTTCCAACAATATTGTGTGTCCACAGGGCTACTCGTCTGTTATAATTACTCATTCTGATTTTTTGTCAGTCAGTATGTTTACATGCACAGGTAAGTCGAGCTACAGTTATAGCTCGGCTGGGATTTGACCATAGACAGTAAAAGATTTGACTGGACAACTGTCATATTCGTAGACCAGTGTTTCTCAAAGTGTGGTCCGGGAATCACTGGTGGTCCGCAAGCTATCCCAAGTGGTCCGCGAGCAGACGTGGTAAAATATAATATAGATGAGTTGTTTGCAATATTGAACCAACTTGTATGTAAAAACAGTTCTGCAACACTGTCTATGTAAGATATGCCAGTTTAAATCATACAGTATGAATCCACACAATAAGCAAAGTGCAAAGACAATAAGCAAGGTGGTTCAGTGAGTAGGCCTATAGTGTAGACTAATTATAGGCTACTGTTGAAGTAGGTCTAATCTTTTTTTTTTTTTAGCTAGGGTTAGTTAAGTGGTCCTGAAACTGAAAAAGTTTGAGAAACACTGTCGTAGACCAAAGTATTAATGTTTTACTCCGCCTCGCTAGATGGCGATATGCGCCCAAACACAACACATTCCCCAAACAGACTCTCCATCTTAGCCATAGCTAACTTGCTAGTGAACTTTCCATATTAGCTTACTTGCTAGCAAACTTTGCATCATGAGTCTAACTAGTTAAATAGTTGACATTACATGATGAACATTTTCATATGGACATTCTGGGGGATGTTAATTTGTATGAGAGAAGCTTCAACTTCTGGGTATGTAGCATTGTGGCATAAAGCTTAGGTAGTTAGCTTGCTAACTCTGGCAGAAATCTCCAGTGTTCTTGTTCCATGTAGTTTCGTGTTGCAGCCACAGGGTTGCAGCCACAGCACGTAGACTAGCCTACAGAAAAGCTGTTGCGTATGGACTCATTCGGAATATTTTGAAAACGTAACAGCTAGATATTCTGTCTTCTCATTTATAGACGAAAATGAAGAGAGATTTTATCTTAGTTTTTATTTCATGCAAAACATTTTAGTCTTGTCTTTTTTCGTCAACAATAATGCATCTTAAGATAGTCTTAGTCAGTGTTTCAGGACATTACTGCCGTCTCGTCATCGTCTCGTCTTAGTCATGAAAAAAAAGGTCGTTGACGAACAAATTTCCTCTCGTCTTGTCTGACGAAATTAACACTAGCACATTACAAGATCTGTACGAAATGATCCGCAGCACTGAAGTGAGAAATTATTTAACTCTGTGTAGCGCATGTGTGCGCTTTTTCCCCCATTTCAACCTGAATATTGGTGGGGACATTTCAGTCGTAATTTGACATTGGTGTGGACACGTCCTTCGGTCCCCATGCAAATCTACGCCCCTGGCTAGACCTACCAGCAGCAATCCACGAGATGATAATCAGCAGGGAGGAGATCCCCAATAAGAGGATCCACAACTATCCACTGTGATACGCAAGCGAGTAAACCCACAGAAAGGATCCACAGTGGAGGATCCACAATTATCAACTATGTTGCGTGTTGGTACTTCCGAGGGAGAGCAAATCCACAGTAGAGGACTGCAGTGGCAGTGGTCAGGTGAACAGGAAGTGGGCCGTGTTCCTGGCGTGAGGCGTAAAAAAAAGAAAGCCCACAAATTGGCTGATAGCACTTAGCTGGACACACATCCATCATGCTACACACACAGTGTTGTTATGAAATGTAGTGTACTTTTAAACTGTGTATTTTGTGGTCAATTGACTTGTCATTTATGTCTATATTTAATACATTTGTAACAAAGATTGAGCCCCTTTGCCTCATTAATTGGTTCCATTGCCTACCACCTTTATTTTTAAACAATCAGGTTATAGCCTATTGCTGTCTGGTCACGGGCAGCCTTACTACTCCAATTAATTGACATTAACTTTAATGGGTATTTAAAATAGCCTACTTATCATAGTTCGCCGGCTAGATAGTTAATGTTACCTGTTGCTAACATATTCATTATTTAGAGTTTTATCCAGCATACAAGTTGATAGATTAAAGGATAATCCGGTATTTAGCACTTTGAGTCCCTTTTCTGGTTTGTTTTGGATGAACTAGAGTGGTGGACACCGACATTTCGCCTTTGACTGTTTCAGAGTGGCTGGCTATGGGCATGCACAAACATGTCCTTAAAACAACCCTTAACGTTTGTTTTCAAAACTGTGCAACTCACCAAGTGGTTAGTGGTGTTTGTTGATTATTAAAAACAAATATATCAGTGCAATGAATGATTTCAATCAGTGTTATATGCTATGGAACTATTTTTTTCAGATACCTCACAACCGCGTATAAACTTCCGCTCAATATTTGAGTCTGAAGCATAGACAGTAAAAGAGAGTCTTGCGGGGGAAAGACTACAACCGTAAACAGACCCCCTTTCCGTTTCCGGTAGCGCAGTAATATCAAGGAGCAATGAGTCTTCCAACAGAAATCAATGGGATTTTACAAAGTGGCAAATAAAAAACGACAGAAACTGTATTTTGCTATGCTACTTGTTTTGGAACATCAACGAACATCACTAACTCGGTGAGTTGCACAGTTTTAAAAACGAATGTTAAGGGTTGTTTTAAGGACATGTTTGTGCATGCCCATAGCCAGCCACTCTGAAACAGTCAAAGGCGATTCAAAACGAGTCAAAAAGTCGAGACAGGACCCATCATCAAAATTTTGGTGTCCACCACTCTAGTTCATCTAAAACAAACCAGAAAAGGGACTCAAAGTGCTACCGGAATTATCCTTTCAACAAAAAACTCCAACATTTTCTCATTTCCACTGTGTGTATTCACAGCCAAGTATCACTAAAGTTCCAGACTAGACCACAGCACTGACACATCACTAAACCACAGTATTTCAGCGGCAGGGGGCTGGGGAGCAAAGGTTGTTACGGCCATACAACATACAAATATTGTCACTGCCAGGGAGCGGGCAATGACAATGGCCACAGCCACCGTGAAGTGCCTACCCTGCCAGGTACTGTTATCCAAAATGTGTCTGACACATTTGTGTTTCACTGTCTAATATGACTGCAGTTCCATTCACCTCATTTAAAGACATCCCACCAACATGTTTGCTAACAGGATTTCAAGAAACATTGATATGAAATAAAGCAAAAATTACTCTGTGCCTATTTCATTTATTATCAGAGAAAAGTCTGAATGCTCTTGAGGACAAAACCTGTTACTCTAACAAAGAGAAGAGGATTTGCTTTACCTCCTGGGTACAAATGTGATAATCTCTGAATGTGTTTCGCTTTGTTAACTTTAATCTGGGAAAAGGTCTCTTTTTACAGGAAGGCATTATCCTGGCTCACCTCCACAAAGGACGTACTGTGCAATGTAATAACATTGCTGATGGAAAATTGCCTCTGCATAATAATAGCAGTTCCACGATTTTATTCTGCTGGCCATGCACCACTTTGAAAAGATTACAAAAATGTCCTAAAATTGCCTGGTTTGATTGTTAAAATGATGCTCAAGTTTTCAGTGTTCTTTATATTCTTGTACATAGTTTTTTTCTGTGACTGAAGTCTATTTGTGGGTAGCTGTAGGGCATAATTTTGTTTGTTTGAAGTCATGCACCTCCTGGTGGTGTGTGAGTTAATTAAGATATGCTCTGATATTGTGAGGCTTTGCGTTTGTCATTATTAGGTTATATTTACAAGTTAAGAGAGAGTGAGGAAAGAAGAGAAAAGAGAATCAGAGATGTTATCTTAATAAAAACTGTTCAGCAGACAGACACTTCACATAAGATGAAGAGATGTGATCGAAACAGCAGTTAACAGTCTTATGGCAGACAAATGACGCCGTGTAGATAGATATGTGTATCAAATGCTACTGGTCCAATCAACCAACAGAATGTGCTTGTGTTTCTTGTTTCCTAACCAAGGGATTTAATTTTTTCTCTCAAACAGGCAGTTCTTAGGCTGTGCAAAACAGCTTTGAAGCGTCAATGGTTATCTTGTGGTGGAACCATCAGTAGATTGCAGAGAGACAAACACACCCTCGGGAAAATAAATCATGGCAAAATTACAGCAATCACCACAAGTTTAACACAAATGCCAATTTTGTCAGTTGCAGCGAATTGCAAAGCCTTCGATGCCGTTTGATGTGGAGTATCTGTCTCCACCAAATCTGACATTCCATGCAGACATCAGTACATCTTTCCTTTAATTTTTCAGGTGTGCATTAAAAACATACTTCACCTCAAAGTGTGTTGTAAAATTGACCATAGCTTGTGAAATTGTAAAATCTACGTAGAAAAATACATTATTGGTACAATATTGGTGTAGTGTAGTCCTACCCACCATGGTCATAAGTAGGCCACATTTTGAAAAGGCCACAGCACCTTTTCTTTATCATCTTCAGTAAGCAGTCTTCCCTGCTGGTCATCTGGTGGGACTGAATCTGCCCATGACTTTCTATGAGTATTCTGCTCTTTGAGATCTCAAGTGTCAACCTGCTGCTAACTGAGATACAGGCATGCCGACTTTGTGCAATCAGGCTTGTAATTGCTAGCAAGGGATTACGGATGAACTGAACATAAACCAGAATTCAACTGGATACAAAATGGAGGAAAGGAAAGAAGTGCAAACTGGTATTACAAGTCATATACCGTCTATTGAAATAACTTTTAAGTAGGATTATCCGACTAACAGTATTGCCACAACAACAACAACAAATAATAATAATAATAATAACAATGAGACTTTGACATTAATCAGTAATGTCTTTATTCAGTAAATTGGTCTTAGTATCATCTTTAACAGAGTGAATAATGTTCGGCTTGCTAATAATTTCTGAAGTTTCAGCTTTTATTTCCAAAATGACATTGGGGATTTAACTAAAATGCATATTACAATTAATTTCTTGATTTCAAGCTACTTAGACTCTGCTGGTTGTCCTTCAGTCTTTCATCAACAGATTTGAGTGGGGAAAACAATGAGGTTAATGCAATGGAAGTGTGAAATCTTCATTTGGGACTCAATTTGACAGGAACCCTGTACAAAGAGCTCTAGATGAAAAGCCTTTGAAGGTAAATGGAAAGGGAGATGGAGAAGGATGACAAGAAAGAGAGAGAGCGCACTAAATTAAAATAGGAATATTCTGTTTCAGTGTAAATCTAAATTAAAGCCCACAGATGCACAGCAGGATGAAGAAAGCCTTGTTTATTAAACCCAAATTAGATCTGTGCAGTCCTCTAACGAGGGTCTGCAGAAGGAGAGATGAAGAGGGGAATGAGTAGCGATAAAGGGTATTAAGAAAGAGTGAAGAAAAACAGACAGAAATATAAAACTAGATAAGAAAAGAGCTAATAAATCGGTATACATACATAGTTCCATGGTAATAAGTGTGTCAGAACATGCTAACAATACATAGAAAATAAGGTAACAATAACTCAAGAATTCAAAAAAGGCTGCAAAGCCACAGCCATATTAAAAACACCCACTGCATCTAGAAAAAGATTGTGGTGTCTTCCTTTTTTAACAGAAAGAGCCAAATTCATATTTTACAGCCCTCATACCATGTTGTTACAGTGAAAGTAAAATTACTTGTTTCTGGGTAATAACTGGAAATGAATACTATATCTTACCATTTTAATATTACATTTGAAACCACCATTACGACAAAGTATTGCCATTTGAACTCCAAGATATTAGCATTTGGTTACAAACATATTACCACAACAAATGGTGGACAATTGTTCAGAAACAGCTTAGAAACTATTAAGTCATATTTTGTTTTGTATGAGCTCTGCTGTCATATTACTGATGTGTAAAGTAAAGTGCTACAGCATACAGCAAATATCGACAGAGGTGAGAGATCAAGAAAGAGGGAGATATAAAAGCAGAAGAGGATGGAGGATGACAGAAATGGAGGCAGCCACCCTGGGGAGTGACGCTGTCAGATAACAGTGGGCCGAGTCCGTGGCAGAACGCCCGCGGGACCGCGAGCCTGCTCATTACCAGCACTCCAGGCCCTGAGGCCAGGCTAGAACCACGTGGTCTAAAGTGGAGATGCACCACGACACACTTTGAACAGAGAGAAAGTCAGTATCACAGAACCACTGCACCATAGAGATGAATTAAGCCCATACATACAGTACATTCCCAACCGCACTGTGAAGTCTGAATCCAGTAACAGAGATTGCATTGCATACAGTACATCACATACAGTACACTCCTCAAACTGCTTTCAAAACTGAGAAGTCAGCATGGCAGATCATATTGCACCCTTGGGTGATAACCACACAGATATACAACCAAACACTCAATAATCAGAGTCTCAGTAATCAAAAAAGGATTGTTGGCCACACACTGCACCAAAGAGTTGGAACCACACAGTACTCTCCAGCAGGCACTTAGGAGTGAAAGTCCAGCATTACAGGCCACAATCCAGCACAGATCACATCAGAGGTGCGGAGAGCTTAGCCACAGCCAGACACCCAGAGGATTCATTTCCAGAGGTGAACTACCCACATCAGACCATCAGAACCACACAGGTAGTCCTCCCCGGACACTAAACTGTGCAAAGAACAATAGAGGAGCATGGACATTTTTAGTCGTGTCACATAGAATGCAAACCATACCGAGGGGGACGGAAGAAGCCTCAGCATCCTCCTGGAAGGCTACCTGCTCTGCCAAACCCTCTGGGACAGCCACCTCCTCTCTCTCTCCTTCTTTCTCTCTTTCTGTGTAGGAGGCCTCACAGCTTTTCCCTTGGATAAGATGAGTCTTGGACGCTCTCCTCAGAGCGCAGTGGGAGCGAAACTAATCCAACGCCGAGCGTTCAGTCAGTCAGTCAGTCACGGGGGCTGGGGACATTTTAGGCAAAGAAGAACTTCTTTGCTCTGCCTGCTGGGAACATGTGAACCATATAATGGAATGGGTCTGCTCGTTCATAATGAATTTTAAAAATGGAAGAAAAAAAACATTGGCGAGAGGAATGGTTTGACATATTGACAAAGCTCACATTGTGCGAAACGTTGATAAATTCTGGAGCTGCATGCACCACATGGCACACACTGAAGTGTCCACTCCACAGGAAACCCACATGTGACTTGCCATTGGCTACACCCTGACATCAGGACACAAAGACATCCGGCGGCCTTTAGGACTGTACCTTTCCCAATCATACAGGGAAACAGGTTCCTCAACAGCAGTTTTACAGCCGTTTCCATCCTTGTTGGAGCCCCTGAGGGTCAGTAGGTGTGTTTGTGGTGGTTTTCCGATGGTATGGTCAGGGATGACATCTGTGTGTGCAGCTCCCCAGTGGGTACTGGACACACAGATCAATGCTCATGGCCACCGACAACTAGAATCAATCTCTTTGTAATGCCATCCTGCTTTACAACCATAGGGGCTCAAACATGTGAGCTTACACACACACATACACACACACCCATACACATCAATGCACAGCAGTAGCGGTAGTTAATGTCAGGTTCAGGTTGGATGCCATCTTTTCATGAACCCTCCCCAAAAGGCAGCACAGATAAATTGCCTAAATGTGGCCTTGGCCAAGCAAAAAGCTTAAGGTCTTTGGATTATTTTTTTTTTTCAGTAAAGCTCTGCTAATGCATTTTGTAATGCATTGGTCATACTTCACAGTGAAAGCCCATTCCTTCTTTCAGGCAGTCACTGCCGGCACTTCTCCCAGAATTACCTTTCTTTTCTCCTCAGCCATTCGTTATGCTTTCCACTTCATTGGGGCTTCATCATTTATTTATTTTGTGAAACAACAAGCCAATTTAAATAAAATAAAAACCAACACAGAGTGATGGATGGATGGATGGGCAGAAATGCTAAGGGGAAAGTGCAGGAGAAAGCTTTTTAGCACAAAATCACCTGTCATCAGTTATATCAATTTATCCACAGTCCTCTTTTGTGTAGATGAAGAGAGAAACAGAACAAGAAAGGAAAATTTGGAGGAGTGAGTCATTCCAGAATCTATCAGTGGTAAACATCCCATTTTCTCCCCACCCTCTGCTTTATCTAGTCTCCCATTACTAAAGCCAGCCTGTTTGGTGGCAGGCTAAGCGCTGCCTTTGTTTGGGGCTGTTTGTCAGCCTTAATGAAAAGGTGTCATTGACAAAGACTGAGAGCCAGGCACAGACGCAGTCACCACTCTCACCACCTAATAAGTATTGATTGTTCACATGAGACACAGAGAGAGGAAAAAGAATGAGACTTTTATTTTCCCCCTCTCCTTAATCAAGCCACATTCGACGTGACTCCGTACATTATTCTATCCTTTAAGAGATAAGACCCTTAAAAGCTGCATGCGAGAACAGAGCTATTGTTATCGGATATGGTAATTCCTTATTATTGCTTAAAAACGGGCAGTCGAGCCCAATTACCCAGCATTCAAATCCTCTCACCTAGCCTCCCACTAAGTCGTTTCTCACTGCGAATATTTTCAGTCGGCCGAGAGGAGCTGTCAGTGTGGAACGGCAGAATTTCAATGTGTTCCTGGGCAGAGTTTAAGGATGCCGAAATGTCGCCTGAAGGTTTTGAATGTTTCGGGCCGCCACAGCCACAGGGGAAATCTTGCCATTCACCTCAGCCTTGGCTAAAGGCTCTGAGATCTCGCAAGGTCACTGGCAGGCATTCCACTGCAATTTGGGGACCAACCCCCCAAAAAAGTTGCGTAAATATTTGATAGGATTGGAATAAATGCCAGTGGCATTTTCATTCAGTAGCTGTCCATTTGGCATATTGTAGTTGAACACTGCTGGTGCATACATGATTGTACCTTTGCCCAGTACCACTGGCTCCTCCATTGATCAAAGGGTGGCACCAGTGTGCCGGATTGTCTTTTATGACTAGCTCTGCATGCAATATGGCTTTTTGTTATTCTTGTGCTTTTTCATGTGGGTCAATCCCTTTCCACATCATGTGTTTACTGTTATGGATTTTTGTCCCCATTGTGATAACCAGCACCCGCACTCTATTGATTGCAGATGCATGCGATGCACTGTAGGTACTGTGTGAAATTTGATTGAGCTACGTTGCGCTGTCTGTTATTAATGCTGTCTGAGGTACTGTATGCACTTTTATAATGAACTTCAAATGGCAGTGCTGAAATATCAATCTAATCACAGCCCCAAAGAAATCATGAGAGGCTAATTTAATCCAGTTATTGGTGATGTCTTTTCCTTAGTGTAGCTTTTGAGTTATGTATTTAGGCTGCTTTCATGAATATAAAGGCTGGGTTTATTGACAGAATGAGACTTGGTGGTGAATAGTTTTAATTGGAAACGTTCATTTGAGATATATAATTTCCTAACAATTGTAGAATGATTTAGATATAGTAGATGATACTTCCAACTGCTGCTTGAATACAAAATACTGCCTATCCCACTTGAAATATTTTTATCTTTATGGTTGATACTGGAGAGGGCTAAACAGTACTAGCCTCTACTTCAGATACTCATAACTCACAATCAGCATTTTCCAATCAGCCTACAGTTCAAGCATGGCCCTGAACCAAAGAAAGCTAATTCTCCCCAACCAGTGCTCTTATTTGATCCATCCTTTCTGTGAGCTTTAATTTACCTCAAGAGCACTCACTCAGCCATGTTCACCGTTCAGCTGATACTATTCCAACAAAATTGCTAAAGCAATGTTCCCTATTTTAATCTGTACAACATACATAAGAGAGCAGCACTGGTGATGTGCATTGGCTATGAGGCTATTAGTGTCATCCACCCTCCTCTGGCCACGCAGGCCCCTAGTCTGGCCCCTGCTCCTTACCCACCGCTCCCCTGCTCTGTGTTTCACTGGGCCCCCGTGGGGGAGGTCAATGGCTCCTCACCAGAGGCCCGCCACATAGAGAGAGACCCGTCTGCTTGTCTGCCGCGTGTCACTGCAAAGATCAAGTAGGGCTGGACCATTTGTTTTCGGGCGCCTTCTGTTCACAGATCTGCCAGTTTTGGATCAGAGTCAGGGAAGAAAGGGAGGAGGATGGAGAAGTTCATCCTCCACTCTTTCTGTTTTTCTTTCTCTCCCTCTTCTTCTCTATCTCTTTTTTCATTCTTTCTCTTGTTTGTATTTCTGCCCTTCTTTCTCTTTTGTCTCTCAGCTCTTCCCTCTCTCGTTCTCTGTCCCTCTCTGTCCTTCTTTCTCTCCTCCCCTGGCTGTGGTCTGTTCCATCCTGAGGGTTGCTGGAGTGTGAGGGTCCAGGCTGCTGAAGAAGCTGCTCCGGGCAGCCGTGTGTGACTGAGTTACGTCAGACCTGCCTCCACAGGCTCCTCTGTGCCCAGAGCATCACACACACACACACACACACACACACACACACACACACACACACACACACACACACACACACACGCACATACACCCAGGTGCCTTAAGAGGCTAGAGGCGGGGTGAGTGGAAGAAGAGCGTGACCGCTTGGCACAGAGTGCCAGGGCAACAGAAGCAGAGAACATGGGGCAGAGAGGGGGAGTCGGGGCAACAGAAGCAGAGAGCGGGGGCAGAGCGGGGCTCCTCCTGAGGCAGCCATTGCCCCCCCACCCCGCCTCCCCCTCAGCGCTCTCCAGGCCTTTAATTGGTTAGTTAGAGAACACCTGAGCCCCAGTGGTGGTGCCACTTTGTGTGCCCATCTAGCTTGCTCTTTGGTTTTAATGTAGCATTCTTATCTTTTGACAAGCATGCCCACGGGACACACAAAGACCTGAAAATGCAGACAAATGAGATTCACCCGCAACCACACACACTCACAAAAAGTGTACACATACACACACACACACACACACACACACACACACACATGTACACACACACACACACACAAATGTATGCACACCCACACCCACTATGTGTGAAGCATACTGTACACACATGCTTAACAATCAACACTTGCTCTTTGTGACAAGTACCATATGATATATATACTGTTTTTGTAGCGAACTCTACTATAATCTTGATACAACTGACATTAGAACTGAAAATACTTTGCATTATGCATTTGCCCTACATTTTATTTCTGATTAAATTTACTCCACAAAGTACTGAACTTGTCCATGAAATATGAAGAGTGAAACCATGCTGCAGGGTGGCATAGAAAAAGAAAATCTGTAAAACAGAAGTTCTACCACCAACAAACAGCCAACTCGTTGGAGTCTTTTTATCTTTGCTGCGTGATTTATTCAAAACATTTATATATTATGTATGTACCCAGATGCATTGGGGTCAGATGGATACAAATTTCAGAACAGATGAAAAAGTCAAACACTGCGTCCTCGTTAAAAATCCAAAGGTCCTGATTTAGTTTAAGATGTGCATTCATAAGCAGTGAGCTCGGCAGATGACACCATCAGTGCTGAAGGCTTGTTATTGTTCTGAGCGTGATCATGCGATGATGACTGAAGTCTGTAGGGCATAGTGGCTTGTTGGCAGCTGAGCCAATATCCGCCAATATCCACAAAGGCCAGGGCCTGACATGTATCAAGTGCAGCTCTGACCCATGACCTCCACACTGATCTCATGACTACTACCTGTCTTCAACCTTTTCTGTCATTATCTGTTTCTCTCTCTGGCTGTCTGTGTAAGGCAATCACCACACCCACACATACGCACACACACACACACACACACACACACACACACACATATATACACACACACACACATTCACAGATGCACACACACATGCACACAGGCGCGTAGCAAGCGTGGGGGATGTGGGTGTTATAACGTACACACTTTTGCTGGAACACGATTCCATCCCCCACACTTTTTCTCAGATTAAAATGAAAGTAAAATATGGAAATAAACGCTCCCGTAAAGAGTTGGAACCGTATCTACAACGCACACACAAAGAGACACAAATAGGTCTGTTGATTTTATTGGTCATCCAGCCAATCACATCAAGTTAGCCAGTGAAGAACCTGACGGCTCTTATCAAATTCAAAGTGTGCATCTTTCAACATGTGCTGCTGCTGGGTCTGCATTATAACGTCTACAGTGAGCAGATTTCAGATTTACAATATTGAAATGATAATTGTTACCGCATTATGCTAATTTAGTAAACCAAAATTCACTGTCTGACTGACAGTTTTTGTCACAATGTATAAATGCAGGGAGTCAAAGTGAAAGCGGGGGTGCGCGCACCAAGGCACTGTTTGTGCAGAAAGACCTTTGGCTACTGTTCTCAGAGCATTATGCTTTCTCTGTCTATGATCTGCAGCTTTTCTCAAACTATGGGCCTCCTCAACAATTAACCTACTGGTCCACGTAGCCGCGAAATTAAGTTATGCCTGGTGCTTCACACGTCTGATCTGATTTCACTGTCAATGTGTGTGTCGTAGTGCTACGTCTTATACGATTGCGTTCCATTTAGAACATCTTTTTTTGATCTTACAAACGGAGGCGTCAAGACACATTTGAGTTCTACATCTGAGAACTAAGATTTCCAGCATGTAGAACTCAAATAGAACGCTTAGAGCGCTCATGCAATGTGTGTGTCCCTGCAGCAAGTGAAACTGGAGGTAATGTGGGCTAGAAGCATAGTTTAAACAACAACATGGCTTCCTGTATCAATGGAAAAAGCATATAGACTGCTAATCATAATCTTTAAATTGACATTAATTAAGCTGGCTATATGCAACACAATTGTATATTGTATGTATATTCCCTTTGTTTGGGTAGACTTCAAACGTTTTTGAATTTGAGCTTACAGTTCTGTCACTATTCTGTGTCCTTTACATTTATTTAATATAGTGATACCTCGAAATTAGGCTGCTGTCTGTTAGGGCAATTTATTGTAGCCTGCTAACCCATATGCACAAAACATAATTTCTGAAATGATTTTTTGATTTATAACATGAGATATGTCTCCATGTAGGGTAGTGTCAAATAGTGAAGTGATAGCAGGTAGATCATGTAGGCCTACATGTCACATGAGCCACACATATGAGGGGCGCTGCTTCTTCTGTCCCTCCCAAACTGCATTAAAATGGTGTGTTTAGCAATCAGAATTTCTTTTTTTTTCGGGGTAGAAACTGCCGGACACCAATATAGTCCGCACCCCTCTCTGAAAATACTTACAACGTCCCTGTAGGGAGTTATTTATAATTTGGCAAGATTGTTTCATTTTCCTATCCCACAACTTTTAAAAAGCTTGATACGCCCCTGCATGCACATACAGACACACACACAAATATACACACACGCACATACACACACATACGGATTTATACACACACATGGAGTCTGTCTCAATTGGTGTACTTACGTGAGTACACTTTCGTGTAGTACCCTATGTGCACTGTGTGCTTACTGGCGGAGTGCGCAAATTTGAACAGAATAGTATTGTCTCATATCAAACACTAACTCCGTGCACTTCACGGAAATGACGATCGCAACATTTAAATGTAACTTTATTGGCGTCCTCAAATCGACAGTGACATCGTCATACTGTGTCAAAACATGAACCGTTTATGTTATAACTTACTTGTACCTCCGTAAAGTCTGTTTTCCACTGCTGCTGCTTCAGCTTTCTCAACCGAGATTACCACGAGTTTGAAAACGCTCCCTCCCCTTCCGCTATTTGGCCAAGATGGCGTCCGTTAAGGGCGTAAAGTGTCCAGCGTTGCACACTCAGCTTTTTGACCGTTATGAGTGCACCATCCGGGAACTTGCAGCGCCCTTCGTGTCGTTGGAATTTTCAGTGTGAACACCCTCATGCACTCAAATTAGGTATTGTAAGTGCAGAAGTACGCGATTTGAGACACAGTCATACACTCACAAACACAAGATATAAATGAAGAAGTGAGGAAGCAGTAAAGTTACAGCCAATGAAACAAAAAGATTTAAAGCTCAGAGATTTCAGAATTGGTGATTTCAGAAATATTCACCAAAGAATATGAAGTATGTGATACAGTAACCAGTGCATTGTCTATTTGTGAGTTGAACTGCAAAGTCATGCATGTCAAAGCTTGTCAGTCATGTAGAGTGAAAGTAGAGTAGTGTAGAGTGAAATATCTAATGCAAATCAGCATGCTTGTTATTAACAGTGATATTAACTAGATGTACCGCAGAGCGGTACAAAATATGACCGCCGCCCAGTCCAGCACATGTTTTCCACAAAAATAAGTCATGCTGAAAGGCATATATGATTCTAACTGTCTCACTGAATTGCATTATGCACACTCAATTCTCACTGGTATCTGCTAGACAACAAGTACCAAAACATGATTAGTTCATAGATTTCACATGTAATATACATTTTATACAACCCCACCCCCATCTTGCCTGCTCATAATTCTGAGAAATTCTTGAATTGTATGCATGTACATGTTTATGTTTATGTGTGTGTGGTCATCCTAGGCCCTACTGTTCTCAAGATATTCACAGAGAACTGTGTCTGGCCTACCCTTCTTTCGGGGGGTCCAGTCCAGCGGGGGGGGGGGGCTACAGATCAAAACGAAAAATGATGGTTCCATGCTATCCATGTGGGGGTACATGCCCACCAAGTTTTGTGTACCCCGGTCTTTCAGTGTCCCGGGAATCCTTGTTGGTGTACGTCACTAAATGTACACATAAATTATTTTATTGTAAGGCCCCCCATGAACGAAAGTACACAAAACTTGGCATGCATTCGGAGGGTGTCATAATGATCCTACACTTTCAATTTCGTGCAGTTTTGACCATGTCAGCCAGAGATATTGTGATGAAAACACCTAATTTTTTGCTTTTTAATTTTTAACTAGGTGGCGCTATACATGAAATAAGTGGTAATGGGATGGGTTGACATGGCCCCTTAAGACCAACATACATAAAAAAGATGGACCTCCTAGGCCCTACGGTTCTCGAGATATTCACAGAAAACTGTCTCCGGCCACCTACAGGCCAGTTGGTGTATAGTAACATAAATTAATTTATTGTGTGGCCCCCCCATGAACGAAAGTACACAAAACTTGGCATGCCTTCGGAGGGTGTCATAATGATCCTACACTTCCAATTTCGTGCAGTTTTGACTATGTTAGGTCACAGATACCTGCGATTACAACACCTAATTTTTACTTTTTTGTGTTTAACTAGGTGGCGCTATACATGAAATGAGTGGTTATGGAATGGGTTTACATGGCCCCTTGAGATCAACATACAAAACAAAAATGGTCCTCCTAAACCTTACGGTTCTCGAGATATTCACAGAAAACTGTGTCTGCCCTACCCTCCTTTCGGGGGGTGCAGTCCAGCGGGGGGGGCTACAGATCAAAAAGTTCCATGCTATCCATATGGGGTTACATGCCCACCAAGTTTCGTCTACCCCGGTCTTTCAGTGTCCCGGGAATCATTGACGGAAATTTGGACATGCGAAAAAAAAAAAAAAAAAGAAAAAAAAAAATCTGACTAAACCTATATGACCGCCGCTTCGCTGCGCAGCGGTCATAATAACTTATAATAGTCTAGGTTTTGCTCCTACTGCTTCCCCTGAAATTCATAACTGAAATCCCCTCGTTCACGAGTCGTGGATACTTTCATGTCATGTTCAGCCCACGGTTCAGTTCATAACGCCATAAAACTCGCCATCTAGCAAGCTAATCTATATCAGGTTTAAAGACAATAATCACATTCATTTGCTCCATTTTTCACCTGAAAAGCGTTAATCACAAACCCATTGATAACCAGCACATCTGAATACCATGAGTTACCATGCTGAATGAAATGTATTTTATCAAGATAAAGTTCGTGTTCCCACTCATAGCATATATCGTTAACGGCACTTCCAGCGGCACCCCAGTTGCTGGCACAGACTACCAACTTTAGGACAAGCCTGCAGGCACTCCTAGTTACGTCCAGTGAGGCTGCTAGCCCCCAGCCAGATCCTGCCCCCACATCCACTGGCTTCGGGCCAGAGTGACAGAGCCTTAGGGTGGGACAGGTGAGCCTCCATCCAGCTGATCCCACTCCAGATCTTCAGCCTGCTCAGGTGCAATTTCCTCTGCATTCAGAGGTCTCGCAGGAGTCCCGGTTCGGCGGAACCAGGCTTGCCCTCAAGTCTCCCTCCCAAAGGAGACGTGGTGCCAAGCGTCGTCCAACCTGGTCCTCTGACACCATGCCTCCGGTGCCCAGCCCAGAGACGCCTGCACCTGTGCCCAGCAGCCCAGTCGCCCGACGCCACGCCTGCCCGTCTCGGTCTCTGTCTGTGTCTCTGTCCCAGTCACTATCCTAGTTACCGTCCCTGTTACTGTCCCAGTCACCATCCCAGTCACTGTCTTTGTTCCTGTCCCTTCCCCTGCCCCAATGTCCGTCCAATGTCCGAGTCTGTCGTGTCCGAGTCTTGTTGTGTCTGAGTCTTGTCGTGTCTGAGTCTTGTCTGAGTCTGTCGTGTCTGAGTCTGTCGTGTTTGAGTCTGAGTCTGCCCCGCCCCGTCTGAGTCTGCCCCGTGGTCACGATCTGTCGGACCAGTCCCTCCGTCCAGGCCCCCTCCGCCCACCCTGGTTGGATTTCTCAGGGGACGCCAGGAGGCGTCCATAGAGGGGGGGGTACTGTCAGGATCTGGCCTGAACTGTTGATTTTGTGCCACCCTGGTGGCCATTTTGTGTATTGTCCTGTGTTTGTTTTTGCCTGTTCCCCATGTGCTTTGTGTTACTTGCCTGTCATCTGTCTTTGTCTCCGCCCCATCTCCTTATTGGGTCTGTGCTTCCTGTCTTGTTAGTTTTCCCTCCATTTCTGCCTCCTCACCTTTTCCCTGTTATTGTCTCGTTGGTTTCGTCCAGTCCTCTGTCTTTCTGTTAATTGGTATGTGTATTTCTACCCTCCTGTTTCTCTGTTCCTTGTTGGATCGTCTCTCTGTTTTGTCTAGTCAAAGTCCCGTATGTAAGTAAGTCTTTAAATGTTAAGTTTGTGTTAAAAATAAATTGTGTTTTGTCAGTAATTCTGCCTGGTGGAGTCTTGCCCTTGGGTCCGCCTGCACATTCCTGACAGTAAGAGCTTTTCGCACATTTTTGACAGCCAGAAAATATAGTGTAACTACATAGAGAACATCCCGGATTGCCAGTGGAAACAGCACATGTGTTCATCCGCCCTCCACACGATCATATCTCATCAAAATGAACTTGAAGATGATAACAGAACTGGTTGCCTATAAAAACATCCATCAAAAAGTGGCATATTGTTGTGTTGTGGCACTTTAAATAACAAACTTAATGTCTTTGCTTTCATCTGAGCTGTCAGACTGATTTTACCCCACCTATTTGGAGGAGCCTGCACACACTGTGAACTGATACTGATAGGGAGCTTAAAGCAAAGGTTGACAGGCATGACAGTCATTGCTTTCTCCACCCCGCTCCCTAAAATGACTTTGAGGTCGTCCTCGCCACAGAGACAGATGACACGCACGTGCCCAACGTCTCTTGGCCCTGCCTGTTATCGCTGAAGGAGAGAGATAGGGTGACGTGGGTCAGATGTGTATGTGTGTGTGTGTTTGTGTTCCCCATTGACAAGAGCCATCTTTTGCAGTTGGACAGAGTGCGAGGGAGTCCAGGCCAGACTGCAGCAGAGCAGACCTCTGTTTGCTGCTCCACCCCCCTCACCCCCCTCACCCCCCGTGCCTGATAACGAATGAGATAGCCGTGCACAGCTCCATCGCCCCTGGCCTCCATTCCAGATAAGGGCCAACGAGTGGATGGTGTCGACCACAGACAGAGGGAAGGGGGGAGGAAAAAAAGAAATTGGGAGTGAAGGAGGAGAGATGTGATAGAGAATATGGTCCATGGGGGGATGCAATGGGGGAGTGGGGAGAGACATAAAGAGCCTTGTTCTTTTTGCTCTCAGAAAACAACAGCTTCTGAGGTGTATGGGTGAGTGAAAAAACCAGGAAGATCTGCTCCCAGAAAAAAAGACATTTGTTACGAGCACAATTGGATCTGACATGCAGACAGGTAGATCCGGGTCAGTGAGACAAGTAGCCGCATGAGATGCATCAGAGACTTGTACAGTCGGCAAAAATATGTACCATAAAAACACACATCACTCTCAAAGCCTGTAGTTATATTTGATCAGAGTATGACTAACGGAGAGCTGTGCCAGTGTATGTAACATAAAGTTTCAAAAAAATACATGAGTTAAGCAGGAAGACATTTGGTCGCTGCCAGTGTTTGGCATACACTTACCTGCCTTTGTAATGTTTTTCTCAGTGACATCCCCCAGGAGGTTCTGGGTTGTTGTGTGTGTGTGTGTGTGTGTGTGTGTGTGTGTGTGTGTGTGTGTGTGTGTGGGGGGGGATGAAAAGCTTTTCCTGTTTCATTTCAGAGGTGCAGCCACCCTGCTGCCCTCCGGCTTAACATAGGTGTCACATCCACACGCAGACACACATACACAAGCACACACACACACACACACACACACACACACACACACACACACACACACACACACACACACACACACACACACACACACACACACACAGACACCAGACGCACAATGTAGGGCTGGAGCTATGAGAGATAGAGGTAATCAGCTGGAAACATGCCAAGCTTGTGCGCGCTAACAGGGGGTGCAGGGGTGTGATGTGGTGTGTGGGGGAGTGTGCATGTTGAGTGGTTGAGGAGAGGGTGTGTGTCTATTGAGGGTAAGGGGGGGTGAGGGTAGGAGATGGGGAGAGCATTCCCTTTTAAGTGAGCATAATGAGTGCGGGGGCCGTATGGTATGGAGATGAAGACGTCAAAGCCCCCCCCCCCACACACACACACACACACACACACACACACATACCTGTCCCTTTTTGTTCTCCTTCAAAAGTAAAAGGTCTTCCTGCTATCTCTCTCTCTGTCACACACACACACACACACACACACATGATGAGTGGAACAGCTGGAAGGAGCTGAAGAGTGTGAAGTCAAGAGGGGGGAGAGAGAGAGAGCAAATGAGAGAAAAAAGGAGAGAGAGACTGGAGGCACTCGTCTGCGTTGGGTGGCTGGGGCTAATAATACTGCATGTGCAGAGCAAACCAGGATGTGGAAATAGAAAGAACGAACAAATCATAAATAAAGTTCAGGGGAGAGAGAAGGGAGAGAGGAGAGAGAGAGACAGACAAAGATAGAGAGAGAATGAGTGAGTGAAAGAGTGAGCATTGCAAAAGCACCAAAGATGGTGACAGCGACCAGAGAGAGAGAGAGAGAGAGATGAAATGCTCTTAACACTGAATAAGCCATGATTCACATGTCCCTCTCTCTTTCTTTTATCGCCATAGGAGCGAGTGCTTCGGTGCCGAACTGTCAGAACCCATTTGGCCCCGCCTGTTTCCCCACCGCCTCATTGTCTCACTTTCAAACGTAAGCGGCACTCTGGGAAAAATGTCAGACAATGGTAATGGGTTTTTATTTTGCTGTTGACTCGCTCAGCCATGTAGCAAATGCAAGTGTTCTTCAGAGGTGGAAAGAGGGGCCTGAATGATTCATTTGTGGGGACGCTACTGGGTGTCCTTTTTCCCTTCCGTAGACCAGCTTAGGGTAGAGCTAGGGATGGCTACTCTACAGGATATTTGTATATATGTATGCTAAGAATTTTGGAGAGTTTCTGCAAGATCAACTCTATCAACTGTAGGTTATTACAATATGCCAATTAACCTGTGGGTTAAAGGTACTGTACAGTATAATGTTGTAGAAACCATTTTTTTCCTGAGTTCTTGGAAGATGTGGCCTGGGGACACTTTGCTTTTTACAGTGTTCTGTTCCATTATCGGCCTGTAATGGCCACAGAAGGGAAAGGGTCATAGAGTATAGGCCAATTAGTAAAGAGCATGCTTTCTAAACAGAAACAGCTCTCATTTATGCTCTCTCCCTGTTAACATCGGAACTCACATAGCAATCAATAAGATGGAGCCATAACAATAAGCCATCTAGCGATACACCAGAAAGATACCCAAAGTCAATTAAAATTTCATGTGCATTTCAATATCAAAATAAAAGCAGAACCTCAAAATCAGTAAATTTTTCAGAGCATGCTAGAATGGCATGACAAATATGAGCTATGGCATTTTTTTCAATGAAAAAACCTTGCAGAGTTTACAAAAGATTCTAAGGAAATGTTAAGAATAAAAAAATGAAAATTGAAAGGTGTATGGCATAACTCCTTTAAACTCATACCTAATTGATTAAAATAAAAGAAATATAATAAGAAATCTGAAATATGTACATTAAGAATAATATATCTAGCATTACCAAATTACACTAATAAACATTGTATTGGATTTGAGCATATAAACTAGCTTTTCTGTTTATGCATTTATTGGTGTTTGATGTACGATGTCTTGAATGATAAAATATTGGATTAACAGCATTCTGAAACAAACTTAAATATCAAACAGCATAGCAAATCAGCGAAGCCCTAATCAGGCGCTATCTGGATCAGAACTAAATACAAACCACAGATAGCTATCGTCTTGGTGGCTAGACTTCTATTATGTATTTCTATAATATGATAATCAGAAACACACACACACACACACACACACACACACACACAGACACACACACACAGACACATACAGGCCCCCTCCTGGATAAAGAATGTCAGTGAATAGATCATTTCAATCGAAGTGGGGGTTGCCTTTTTCTTTAAAAACCTGTGGCTTTTTAACCACACACAATAGTAAGAGACGACATGTTGATTTGTTACAAATGAAGTGTGCAATCACATTCATCAGCAACAAACAGGAACTTTCTTTCCGACACAAACCGAAAGTGACAGCCTGCTGGAGCGAAACCAGCAGCCCTAACCGTCTAAATGACGAGCTGCAGTCACACACAGCTCATAAATAAATCACAACCAGAATGATTTTCTCCTCTCTTGTTTTCCATCAACACGGTGTCTACTGTTCTCCGGCTATGATTTCAAACAAAAACCATGTGGTCTAACACTCTGCAGGGAACCGGAGGGGACGTGTTAGAATCCCCCCTAGAACAGCGGTGATGATGAGGTGAATTACACGGCGGGTTCCAACGCCATGTTCTGACCCCAGAGCAGTGCATGGTTCCGATACGGAGCTGTATGCTAATCCTCGACTGAACCGGGTCTCGACCACGCTCCCCTGGGGCTCCACCAGCTTAGAGACAGGAGCCAAACACACACGCCATCCCTCTTTCTCCCTCTTTGTCTCCCTCTCTTTTCACTCTTTTTCCTCATTTCTCTCACACATTTCTCTCCCTCTCTCTTGATTTCTCCCTCTTTCACTCTCTGTTAGCCTCTCACTGTTTCTCCCACTATCCCTTTTTCCCTCTTTCTCTCTCTCTCTCTCTATCTGTTTCTCTTCTCAGCAAGGCTTTGTAGGGGTACTAGCAAGGCTTTGGCATAGAGGGCAGAGTGTCCACAGCCATGGCTGGCACAGATCAGTAGTTGTGTGAATTTGCGTGTCCGTAGGTGTATTTGTGAGAGAGTGAGTCCGTGTTTGTGAGTGGACTCTGGGCTATGTGGCTGTGTGTGTGTGTGTGTGTGTGTGTGTGTGTGCATGTCTGTATGTGTGTGTGTCCTATATGGCCTGCCTGGTGGGTGATGCCACAGCCGGTTCTCTGCCTAACGACACAGGGGCGTCTCGTTCTGCCCCGCTCTGATTCTCACTGCGATAAGAAAATCATTTCAACTGTGTCAGTCTGGAGGAGGGAGTGGGGGGTAGAGGAAGGCGAGAGCGCCTTGTGATTAATGCCCATGGGAGGTAAATGAAAACCATTAATTAGGCTTCTTATTTTCCCTTTCAATATTCTGAGTCACTGCAGAGAAAGAAAGTAAGAATGTGGGGAAAAAAGGTCAACTTTGACACAGTCAAAGCTTAGGCAAACTTTGAATCATTTTCTGAAGCATTCACTGAATTTTTATTTCACTGGCTTTTCCAATGTGTGTGCCGCCTGGGTTTTGAGAATGTATTTCTGAGGCTTGTTCTTTTGAAAAGTGCTACTAACAAAAGGATAAATATTTGTTCTTGTTGACAGTCTGTCACCAGAGTGACTGTTACAAGAGGAGCCTGTGGGTAGTAATGCTGGAGTGTGTGAAGCTTTGTGTATATGAGTTCCTTTGTTATTACTCTACTCTTCCATGGTTGTTAAATATATATAAACATCCCAAATGATTAAAAAATAGTAGAAAAACAATCAGGGGGACCTTTGCTGCCCACAGGAACCCAGGTTAAAATCTGACCCAAGACCCTCTCGGGTTTGTCGGGCCGACCCAACCTGTTGAGAACTCTAGACCCTCTCCCATTCTCTTTCTCTATTACTGTTTTTTGACCAACAGAGAACGGGTCTTGAACTGATACCAGATCATTTGAACTTCATTTGATCATTTGAAAGAGTTTTACTTATTTTAAGGCTTCTTATCAAGACAAATTTGCTTAACGCACTGGCAGCCATAACCTGTAGAATTTCCATCAGAATCCAGCACCACTCCAAACACTTTCCAGACCTCTGATTTTCCCACTCCTGTAGCAGCGACGGTGAATTCACCTGCTCCAAGTTTACTTTCCACCAACTCCATCTTCTTCTCCAGGCTAAAGGCTGCACGCAGCGGTGTCAGGTCTGCGTCCCTCTCCATAATGCACGTTGCACGCAGCAGCCAGACTTTCTTTACAGTTTTTTCACTGAGCTGAAAAGATTAAGCCCGAGGTCCGACCCGACCCGAGTCATTTGCTTAAAGGTCCCGTCGGGTTTGTCGGGCCGACCCAACCTGTTGAGAACTCCCCCATTCTCTTTCTCTATTACCGTTTTTTGACCAACAGAGAACGGGTCTTGACTGATACCAGATCATTTGAAAGAGTTTTACTTATTTTAAGGCTTCTTATCAAGCCAAATTTGCTTAACGCACTGGCAGCCAAATTTGCTTGTTTTTTGCTTGTCTTAAAATAAGTCAAACTCTTATTAAATTATGAGTTGTTAGATACATCATCTGTGAAGCCAAACATTATTATGTTTTGGTATAAACGTAGAGCCTTCCATATTTGCAAGTTAGCCTACCTCAGTCTCTCTCATTTGATCTGGCACTTGCTGTTGGTCTGTCGCGTCACTTGGTAACGGTACCGATCCACTTGCACGACACTTCATTTTGTCGTGTCGCATTCCACTCTAGTCCTATGGGTGACGTCAAGCGACTTTAACGCGCCCGCAAAGCATTCCGGGAAGGCAGCGCTGCATTTGAAAATATGTCGCGCGTCAAAAAGCTGGGCGAAGCCCATCTTTATGCAAATGAATCCGTTGAACGTGAGGCGACTCTCCAATGAAAGGACGAGGTTGTAGGTCCTTTGTTCTACCACAACGGTGCCTGTGAAACTTTGGTTCCGCTTACAAGACAAATAATTTTTTAACGATCTCTTCCACGACCACCTAGTAGTCCATAAAACAAACGAAACTAGGATTTGGATGAATATATTGACTGTTGGTGTTTCTGGTGAGGATTTGAGATTGCATTGAGTAGTTTAAATAAAACAAGATTTCCAAATGGCTTGCATAGTTTGTTTAGGCTATTAATATGTTGTATACTGTTAAGTACATGCCTAAAATTGTGGTCCATTTGTGGAAAAACATAAGATACGTTAAAACGAACTAAGTATGAGCTGGTAACTGACATTTTAAACAAAACGGCCACACACGACTGAACGTGGGGAGGCAGCGCGACACGACAAAATGAAGTGTCGTACAAGTGGATCTGTACAGGTTCGCTCACGTGACGCATGCAACAGCACCTAAGCAGATTTTCTAAAATCGTAACGTTAACTCCTTAATATTGTAATAAATGTGGGTTTTCTTTGTCTTGCAATTAAATTGCATTAAATACCAGAGCCTGCAAATGAACACAACTAGTTGTTTGGGCAAAAATATAACATTCTTTATTAATTCATATCACCTTCATTCTAATTTAAAATGTGCAGGGGGTTCACGGAAGCAGAGGCAGTAAGTATGAAGGTATATTGGGTGCAAAAGTGGCGAGCACATTTAACTGCAGATTTTGCATGTGCACATTAAAGTCATAAATGTGTAACAGTAAAGTTGAAGTTGTACATATTTTTTTTATATCTTGTTAACACAAAATAGGGGCTACAGGTTCACAAATCCTTTTTACAGGTACACAAATCCTATCCTGTGAGTCACAACTTTCAAGAGTCATGCACTCGACACTTTTGCTCCAATCGTTGCAGCGCAGTTGGTGCGAAACACATTTGCACATCCGTGTTTCATAATCTGAGAACATGCAAAACATTCGTTCATTTGTAAACCCAAATGTGAACTAATGCATCCAAAGTTGTGCATCTGTGAAATAATTTCTCATTAATAAAATTCTACAGATCGCTTTGATTTTCTTGCACGACTACAAGTCAATTGATACAAGTGCTCAAATCTATTTAGGTAACCCCCATCAGCCTCACCTGTTGCAGTTCATTCAATTAGTCCAAATTCAGTCCCAGCTGATTAACAATCCCCACAGTCCCACAATTTAATCACATCACACTATCTATGAAAAAAATAAAAAGTCAAGTCATTTCAAGTCATTTGTCTCAAGTCTAAGTCAAGTCTCAAGTCATGAATAGCAAGTCAAAGTCAAGTTGAGTCTTTTATACATGTTGATCAAGCAAGTCTCAAGTCCTTAAAAAAATCAAGTCATGTGACTCGAGTCCCCCATGTCTGCAGTCTAGTGCGCACTGACGAGGACAAACTCGATGAGAGGCTGCTCGGTGGTAGTGGGGGAGGGGCATGAGAGTTGTAAACATTCAAAAGAGTCCCCTCAATTTGTCAGACTTGTCAACTGCAGCTTTAAATCAAATGATATTACCAAAAAGCGCTATATATAATTTTATGTCAATTGTAATACCCACATCTCAGTCGACCCCATTTGAATTTCAGGCGACCCCACATGGGCTCAACGTTTGTCAACATTTTTCTATTTCCGTATGAAAGTGAATTAATGTGTAGATCTGAAGTTTAAAGGTAGCTGTGACGTGCAGTTACCTGCCATCACCAAATTAGAGGATATTTCAGAACTATTAACATGGACAGCTCCCCTTAAGAGCATCTTACCTTTCAGTTAAGACCAGCATTATGCTTCTACACAAAGGGGTTTATGTGTAGTAAGCATTTGATTGTCAGTATGCATTTTGGATAACCAAAAGTCCTATGGGGAGTTTCCATAGACATTTTACAAAGCGCATGAGCATACCTTGGCAAATAATGGTCTAAAGCAGTCATATTTTCATTCTATATTGATCTACTTTTGCATACAGCTTCACAATACCTGGTGCTATTTTGACTGTTTCCTACGAAAACTACAGGTTGTCAGCTTTCTATAGAGGTCAAACATTTGATGGTAGGCCCCAAAAGAGGTGGGAACAATACCCTCGTAAATAGGCTCAGTGCAATTTCAGGCAAAAACTTGAAATTTGTATTGGAATTCAAGTGGTTAAAGTGTAATTCCAGAGTAAAAACAACCTAGGGTCTATTTACAGAAACCTGTGGCTTTTTACGGTAGTTAACTTCAAACTTTTGATTGAGAGCAAAATTACGTTAATTAGGAAGAAAATTCCTTGGCTTATACAAACATGCCTTACGCATGCCAATACAAACATGCCTTACGTTTAGCCAGATCCGCGCATTGCTGCACGATTGAATGCGTCCACTGATTTGGTAGAGTTCTCAACAGGCCTGAAAATTACAAATATCAGCGGTATAAAATAGCAACATATTCCCTGCCCCTTTAGCATTCACTGTAAGCCCATTCAGTGATAATAATAAATAAAGTGTACATTTAGGCTAGAACAAGGTAGCGATGGAGTTTGAGTTCTCAGATATTCGCCATGGCCAAAGTCAGCCAAAAGAAACAAATTAAGCTAAAAAAACTGCATAGTTCTACTTTAAAGTAATTGAGGAGTAAAAACAACATAGGGTCTATTCACGGTAATTAACCCTTAGAACCCGATTGACGCAAAGTGCGTCAAAAAACACACCCCTTCTTCTCTGTTACATTGCTCCGGAACGGTTCATCGCAGCGAGATGAAACCTTTATTGCACGACAGAGCAGAAGTGGGGCTTTCCAACGAGACTACACACTTGTCTGTACGATCAAGTATGAAAATTAAAAAAAATCATGAAATTAAATCAAATTGCATCATATTTACAGTCTATACTTCTCTGCGTTCACCTGCACACACATTACTCTAGTTTGAATTACTCGCGAACCCGTGATCGCATCGATATGGCAAGCATATCAGATGAAAGAGGAGGCACAGGGCTATCCATTGGTACCATGTTTATCGATCCTTCGGGCTTATAAAACCAGACGAAGTGACTGCAAAATAATAACGTCATGTACACAAACCAACGCTGCACACTCATTACTCTCGTTTGAATTACTCGCGGACCCGTGATCGCATAGATATGCCACGCATGTCAGATGAAAGAGGAGACTCAGAGCTATCATTTGATACCAAGTACATCCTTCTGGGTTATAAAACAGATGAAGTGACAGCAAAATAATAACTTCATATAGCTGGACTTACCCCACGTTTTTGTCTGTTCTTGTGGCAAAGCATGTTTATAATCCAATGCTATCATGTGTTTCTCTATGGCAAAGCATGTTCATATTCCGGTTTTGAGATCCTAGCAAATTCCTGCATGGCATCCAATTCAAGGCTCACATTGCATCCCAATTTGTTCAACAAATAAACACCTTTTTTGCCTTTACTTTGTTCATGGCAATGCAGTAAAAAGTTGAGAATTATTATGACAGCATACACACAGGCACGCAGGCTAACACATAACCTCGGGTCAAGTCAGGTCAGATCAGTTCGTGTCACAGATATGGAGCTCAGAAAGGTCACTATAAAAAATGGCATTTATTTCCGTAAATCACACAGCAAATATTTCTGTAAATTGCTCAGCCCCAGAGTATCCCTCCAACATGGCAATTATATTGCCCAATTCAGGACAGTCTGCCCTACAACCACATGAAATGCATGTAGAGCTGTGAGCTTGCTATGGTGAGATACATGTCAAAATATAAGAATTTTTATAATACACTTTTTATATTTTAATTCTTTAAAAATCAAAATAAAATCAATGCTAGTATTAATACATGAAATTATGGCAGATCTGAATAGCCTAGACTCTCCTGAAAAAAACAATATATAATATATGTGTGTGGCACTTACAATGACCAGAATAAATCCTTATGAATAAAGGTAGTGAAAATGCCCTAAAAACAGCTTAGGGTTCTAAGGGTTAACAACTTAAATTTTTTGATTGAGAGCAAAATTGGTGGCGTTTTGAGCAAGACCGTTAAAATCCAATTACGCAAACCAAAACGGCAGGAAAGAAGTAAAGGCACAAATATGTCTTATTTGCCACACTTATTATGTACTTGACTTCAGTGGTGATGCAACCTTATGTGACTTATGAACTGTTGTCACATTAGGCAGTTTTTCCTGTATCCAAGAATTGGTTTCAAAAATTCTTCTACTTCCCTCATAAATTAATTTCCACCCTTTACCTATGATGTGATCACTGCTTTTGTGAGTAGAATCAGGCCCGTCGCTATAGAAGGCAAGCAAACCAAGCAATTGCTTGGGGCCCCGAGCTGGCCAGGGGCCCCAAGACAATGACTGGTTAAGAATAAAATGCAACGACAAACTGTGAGCGCCCCTTTGATAGTCAATGCAGTAAAGTGCAATGACACTGTTACCGGCAATACCGGGATCCCCCTCAAGGGGGCCCCTCTCAGTAGTCGCTGACAGCAGCCAGCCAGCCAGGTTTATGATCTCTGCTGCCGGGAAAATATAAAACCTCGGAAGTCATAATGAAGCGGAGTTATGCGTCCGGAAGCCAGAAAAGAAAGAAGAGAAAGGAAGAGGATGACAAGAAAAAATAAGATAGTGGTAAGTGATAAATTACACTGGATAAAATAGCTCTACTTGTCTTGTACAAATGGTGTAATGTCGCAGCAGGAAGGCTAGCCTAGCAAAAAATGTTTATGTTAACTACCTGCCTGACGGCCCATGCTGCTTGTAACAAACTAGAACAGTTAGCGCAACTTTTTTTTCAGAACGGACGGAATATGGTTACATACTGTAATATGTTTATTAACTGGATAAGGAAGACGCAGATCTGTTCCAGAATCACTGTTTATCGTATTTAATGACATAACAATGCTATAGCTTTGTAATAAGTTTTGATGAAAGTGGCATAGCTTCTCTGCTATACTAACTATTCGACCGTGATGATCTATTTACAAAATGGGGGTTAGGAAAACCACACGATAAATTCTGTGCATCAAAGCAGACTGGAACATTCATGTCTAGCAGTATTCATGTACGCCAGCTGTTTACTGTCTTTAAAGCACCAGGTGCGTCTGTCTTATTCTCAAACAGCAGAATGCATGCTATGTTAAGCTACAAGTAGGCCTAGGTCAATGTATAACATTAGCTTGGGATGTTTTTACAGTAAGCATTGGTAGTTGTGAAAGCAGCTGCATCCCTTCTAAATATCAAAACATGGAAATGCTAACATATCTTTTCTTTCTCCCTCAAGGTGCTTTGCTTAAATTTCTCAGCCCTCATACCTCCACTGATGAAGGTAGAGTGAATTTCTCTCACTGAGCTGAGCTGTTAATGACCTTTTCCAATATGCTAACAGTGAAATGGTCAACGTACTTTACAGGTAATTTCATATTTTTTTTCAATTATTTTCCCAGGTACACCATTAACTTCATCCTCCATTCATGAGGAAGAAGCTGACATTGGATTATATGGTACGGTGGTGTTTTTGCTTATGTTCAAATGTTCAAAATTTTCAAAACTAATGCACAGTATATATATGCAACAGCAGTATTTGCACTGTCAACATTTTTTATTTATATAAAGTGTGGGTGAACTTAAACTGTATGGCTATGCTGTGGTTCCTGTAGGCTGTGCGGTGGGTGGGGGGGGGCCTCCATGTCCATTTTGCTTGGTGGGGGGGGCTCCATGTCCATTTTGCTTGGGGCCCCCAAATTCCTTGAAACGGCCCTGAGTAGAATTAATAATAGTGTACATTTCAAAACTTGAATCTTCTTCTGAATGGAAAGAATATAAGATATGGCATTAATTCTGTCCACATGTGAAGGGTGAAAAGAAAAGATTGAAAAAGCTGCTTAGACAAAAATATAGCTTTGGTGTCCTTCAAATCATCTGAGGAATCCCTGCAGATAACAGAGGTAGTCTAGTAGAGCTTCAATCTCTTTTGTTTTCAGAATATCTTTTGTGTTAAGCAGGGACGAAGAACTGAGATTGATTCAAGACTCTGGACATTTTTTTGTAATTAGGCTGCCTTTGTTCCGGGAAATGAGATAAATATGATCTCAAAAGTATTCTCCATCTCCAAAGCCTCGCTCAGTGTGCTAACACAGAAATGCTCTGAATGAGAGAAGAGGCTAGCACTCAAAGACGGCTCATGAACGGGGCCATTATTTCGTTTTGAAAGCACATTGTGGATGACATCGATATTGAGTCCACTTCTCCAGTTGGCTAACTGTAGCCCTGGTTTTCTCAACATTCTACAATACTGACAGATCCAATTATCTGCCAGAGGGTCCAACTTCCAAATCTTTCAAACCCAGTCAACCTCTACAGTCGAATTTATTGTCTATGTAAATGCATGAACATGGAGAACACATTGCCCATATGACAATGACAACAATGCAGGTCAGACATGGGTATAAGATGATGATTGTGAAATGTAGGGTATTCATTCTTTCTGACATGTATTGGCACTAGAATAAGGCTAATTTTATAAGATTATAATCAAGCTACCAGAGTTTGAACAGACTTAGAGCATGTGCTTTACAAGCATAAATAATTTCTTTCTTTTTTTTTAAATATATTTTTTTGGCTTTTATTTGGACAGGACAGTGGAGAGTGACAGGAAGCAAGCGGGAGAGAGAGATGGGGTGGGATTGGGAAATGACCGCAGGTCGGATTTGAATCTGGGTCCCCGTGGGCACTCGGACCCGTACATGTATATGGTACGGGCGCTGTAGCCTACTGCGCCACAGCGCCCTCCAAAACCTCAATTTCTTCATGATAACCCAAAAAAAGCCCTGTAATTATTTATTTCTGTTGATCAGAAAATAAAGCAGACCATTTAAAATTCATTGTTGTTGTTTAGGAAAGACTTGGGTAATTGAACAAATAGTTTACATGAAGTAAAAGAAGCAACAGCAAACTGCAGCATTGACTCTGGTATGTGTGTATGTTCCTGCTAGTTATCAGTTTCACTGCTCCAGTGGCTGGTTTTCCCCTCAAACTGTGTGAAGATTTATCATCCCATCAGGATTGAGGGTTATCTCTTGGGATTAACAACACGGTTTAGCACAGTAGTTCCCAAACTTTTCATGACGTCCCTCAACACCGACACGCAAAGTTTGAGATGTTCATATACCCCATTGCATGTTTTTAATGCAAGACAAATAACAACAACAACAACAACAAAATGCTATTGTAAATCATCAGCTGTTACATGGCTGCTTGGACATTGCTTCTACATTTGTACAGTTACATTTTTCAATCAGTCAGTTAAACATAAATATACTATCAGTTAAATATTTGTTTTTATTATATTCAATGAGAGTTCTTGTTTCAGGTGGATCCCTTATGGAGTCCCACACATAAACCACTACTTGCTTAGCACCAACACAATTGGCTTACTGCAGCAGCTCTTATATGCTGTAGTTGCTGGCAATCTTAGTCTTTGCATAATCCCACAGTGGGGATCAATTCAAAGATGATGATCCATCTCAGACATTACATTTATAGATAATATGACTATGATGATGTAAGGGAAATTCATAGAGAAAGTTCATGAGCACTATCCTGTCAACCTGTTCTCTGCTGATTGAGCACTATGTGAACAAGCTGCTATATTTTACCATGGAGTGCATGATTCCTGTAAGTGCAATACCCTGTAAAAATCAATGGCCTTGTGGTTCAGCTGTCCGCTATACTTTGAGTAGCAGAGGTAGGTAGACTTTCCCTGGCTATCTGCAGAGTGCATTATATAGCAGATGTTTCTCCTTAAAGATGTTTTTTTCATTGGCCTTCATAAACAATCAACAAACCATCTGTTGCTGCTCTGTTGAATACTGATGTGCTGAGACTTTGGCTTTTGAGTTAGAGTCAAGGTTGGCTGACACTTAAAAACTAGTTGAGAGTCAGGTGCAGTTGACAGTCATGTTAAAAGTGTGTAAAATGTGTCAAATAATCACTGGTCATTTGCTGTTCAATACTCACTCTGGGCCTTTCCAGGAAGGTTTTACTAGACCAAACAACCATGTGGTTATGAGGTACTGTAAACGTCAGGTCCCATCTGAGGGAAAGCCTCACTGGATGATGAGAGATCCAAGAATGCAAAGCCAGTGCAGGGGGCTCAACGGCAGTGCAACATACAACATTAATTTAAATGAATACATTTAAACTAGAAGGGCACGCGGAGGGTACAGGCCTCCACCAACACTGTATCTTGCAAAATCAGCCAAAGTGGACAAAAATTTGTGGAGTCGGTCCAACTCAAAATTGTATTATTTTCTTTGCCCAGACCATGGTTTACAACTTTCCACCAAGTTTCGTGAAAGTCTGACAGATCACTTTTGCATAATTGCAAACAAACTGCACCAAAAACAACCTCTTTGATGAAGAGGTATTGACAGAACCATTTTGAGGGATCAGAGTTGTTAGAAAAAATATATATTTATTTATTCTGCAAGGTCAAATTATCATAGAACCCTGAGGGAAGCTACATTTTTCTATCTTCATTTAATATGTTGTGGACAATGAGATTGGCTGAATGTGAGACACTGCCTCACATTTAAATTACTCAGCCATTATTATCTTCAAAATCACAAGTGGTGTTTGTCTACATGTAGTTCCCTGTTCACATTTCCATTTCCAAGACCTCCAGTGATCAGACACTCTGTAGCAGAGAGATGACAGCCAAAACAACACTTGACAACTTTTTCTAACCTAATAATAGTTATTAGGTGAGAAAAATCTTAAAATAATAATAATAATAATATGAGGATCAGGATTCACCAGAGGACACTAAAACAGAAATCATTTATAACACATAAAGCTTCATCAGAGACACTAGTTTTTTAAATAAATTATCCCTGAGGTAGTTGTTTAAATGTAAATGTTCCACATTTTTGTGGAAATATCTATGGACGGAAAGCTGTGTCGACACATCAGAGATCAAATCGGGTCAAACTCTTAACCTTGAGCGGTAATGTTGCGTCCTTGAATGCCATGGATCTTATATGGTGGACTTTCACATGATAGCCCACGGGACCTGCTATCTCAATCTATAATTGTTTTGCAAACAAACAAAATGTTGATGGCGCTGCCATTAGGGCTAAAACCCTAATGGTGTGACTTATATTGATTCTGACAAAAAAGCAATTTACAGCTTGTGAATGTTTTGCATGGATGTGTGCAGGTGTGCGTTCCTGTGGATGAGAGAAGCAGGGTGCGTTATGCACCCACCCATATCACTGTTGATAATGTGCTCTAACATATAAACAACTCGCCAAGGATTTCTGACCAGGTTTCTCTTGGTCAGTGGCATAATGATTTTTAAAGGGTGTAAGATAGCAATTTTGGATCGTGTGCCATAACACACCTTCTGCCACACCCCTGGGCGCAAAGCTTAATAAAAGAGCACACGGCGAAAAATCCGAGAGTAAGATATAAACGTTGCATCGGGATAATAATCCGCTTTGCACCAGGTTTTGCTTCGCGAAAATAGGGCCCTGTATCTCACTTCATGGTCTGGTAATAAAAGTTTTTTCGGCTTATGCTGATGTCATGAACCTGCCACTTTCAGTCACACATAGAGAGAAGTAACCGTATTGTCTGAATGAGAAGGTTGAAGGTAATCTGGGGCAGAGCCCATGGGAAAGCCACAGAAGAAATCATGGGGAAGGAAGAATCTGTTTTTCAGACGTATTATTGGATTGGCACAATGTCAGAACAAAAGGTGCCCTCGAACTGGAAGCACTCACACTTTCTGGGCACGGCTACCAAAAGGGTTACCGTGTTTCAGTCTGTTGCTCATTGTCACTGCTATGTCCTCAAACTGAGTTTGAGGCTGTGAATAGACAACCGTGCCCAAAAGAAAACTGGTTCAAATTGACTTCACTTCTTTCCAGTCAAGTCCCTCAGAGTGGCTCTGACCATTTCTTTTACCGTCTGCTCCTACTTAGCATACCTGTCAATCTTGGTGAGTTTTATCTAAGGTAGCTGCTCAAGAGGCTGGTGAAGAATTCTCTTTTCTGGCGCAGGCTGACTCGCTTCTCCATCCAGTTGTTTTCAATTCAAGGTTGTTCATTATTCATCACAACTATTTCCCGCTCTAGATACGTCTTCATACATATTCTACCTGTGTATGTCTCTGGGGTAGTGAGTCTCTACTCCTGCCCCGCTCCTCTGGAGGCTAGTTAAGGATTGTCTGGTTTACGTCTGCAGGCTAATGTGTTCCTCCTTTCTATCCATCATATCCATTCGTTATTCCTTCAGCTGTTTATTTGTCTATGAAATGCCACGTCCTGAAAAGAAATGTATAGCTCAGCGCTAGTTCTGGTCCTCTTGGGCTGGTTATAAAGTAAGCAATGTCTGGTTCACAGCTGCCTGAAATGACTGAGAAATTAACAACTGGTATGACTGACAAATTAATGATGGATGTCACATATCCTTCCATCTTATTCATTTGACGGTCATAACTTATTCATTACTCTGATTAATGTCATTTTTTTTACTCATTTAGCTGCAGTAGGATGTTTGTCTACCTTTATGTCCTGATAACCTATCACTGGTATATTCTGACATTCATTTTGTCCATCCACACTGGTTCATCATTCATCGATCTACCTATTTATCTGTCCAGATATGTCTTAATTTCCTGGCAGTCTACCTCTGCATACCTGTCTGCCCTGGCATGTTCGCCCGTGTTCCAGTCCTCACAGGGCTGGCTGAGGATCGCAGGGTTCACCCACCTGCAGCCTGACATGCTCTTCAGAGCTCACTGGGCCAGAGATAAGAAGAGTCCCAGCTGCACACGCCGGCCGCTGCTGTTTCCCTATTAGCACACTGTCTCTAATGAACTGGACTCTGCCGCTATGTTAATGAGATTAATGAATGTTTTCAGCGCCGAAATGACCATAATCAATAGAAGAAACAGCTCTCGTCAGGCTGTGGTGTAGTGCGGGCAGAGCAGCGCACACAGGTAATTAGCCAAGGCCAGAGGGTAAGGAGCCAGTCTAATGCAGCCCCAAATGCACCTCTAAAGGCTGAGTGTCTCCCACCATAGAACAATGAGGACAACACCTGAATGTGAATGCATGAGTAACTGCTACAGGATATGTAAATACTAGTTGGTTGAATTACTGTTATCATATACATATTTTAAATATTTGGTCAGTTGCACTGTCTGTCACTGCTGAACTGATGGATATTGCTTTTGCTTTTTACTTTTATAGTCTTAAAAGGGACCATGGAAACTCCATTCAACGAATGATCTGTGTGATGAGATGCAGAAGAAAGAGCCAGAATAAATTGTGTAACCATTTATAGAAAGCAGCTTCAGCAGTTCTTTGGCTCATAGAGGTAGAAAATAATTCTCTTTTATATTTTTCTTTCATGCTATCCATACCATTGACTGCAGTCTCGTGCGATGACATAATGATTGAGCGCATACCTAAGAGAGCCACTAAATCATCATCAAATACATTTAGCCACATGATGACATTAAACTTCCATCTCGCTGATTACATATCGATTGTGGTAATATGTAGATCCTAAAATGAATATGCCCACAGTGGTTTCTAAAGTACGTGGCTATGGCAGTCAGGTCCATTTAAAAGACACTGGAGAATAAGGGACTCTGTGCAGAGCATATGTGCAGGGCCATCACTTAGGAAGCTTAAGCAGAGATCACTTAAAGTGGCCCAAGTGGAAAAACGGGTGGAAAAGCACCGCACAAATAAATAGAGCAAAGAGAAAATAATGGCAGTAGATGCTATATGCATATGAATAGTGAAGGCAATAGAAAAAAGAGAGAGAAGGCCTCACTCTATAGGGACATATTCTTTATGGTTTTGCCTTAATGTGACTGTGTACAGTATGTCCTCAAATGAACTTTAAATCAACATTTTGCACTTACTGTGACACTTTCCCATTTGACTTATTTACCTCTTAGTAAACCAAATCAAGTCACATTTATGAAATAACATCTCTGAGGTGTAGCAGAATGAACACTTATATTGCCGAGGCACATGTCTTTGCAGGCGGGCAGCCATTTTGTTCATTGAGTGCTCTTGGCAGGTGTAATCACAAACAGCAGGAACTGCATAGGCCGCACTCTGTGATTACCCACCATGTCATAGCACCGCAGCTCAGTGTGTGATGGTGCAAAAACAATTCAAGTGGATTCACATATAATGTGAACACCATCAGGGTTCTAAATTAACTTTTTTGATCACCAGCCAATGTGGCTGGTAGCTTTCTAAAGTTACTAGCCAATCAGAATTTCTACTAGCCAGAATGTTTTACTAGCCAATAAGAGAATTATGAGTTTATGAGATGAGTGTCACTGAATGCATTTGATCATTTTATTAACATTGTTGGCATGAATACATACCACAAAATATACACAGAAAGTGCAAACACTTCATTTTATGTTTGGGATATCTATCTATCTATCTATCTACCTATTTCTCTGTCGATATCCTCATCCCCTGCTTCTCTCTTCTCGCCTCCATAAGTCTGTCCCAACCACTGCCGCAAAACAGTTTACAGTACAGCTACTATGTATTGGCTAAATGTTGGTCCCTCCTCTGTCTCTACGCAGTGTGTGATGTGTGTGGTGGTGGTGATCTGATCAGGCAACTTTTTAAAACTGATCATTTTCGCCTATACAAGCTTCTCACATTCCTCTCCATCTTCAGCTAACTCCATAGACAATAAAATAAATAATCTAGCTGCTTCAGGTTTTGCGGCCTCCGCTACATGGCATCAGCCTCCCACAAAGGAAATAGGTAAACACGTTAATATTTTGTAACGTGTTATGTACATGTGTTATGTACATGTGTTATGTACTTTTTACTTTACTTTACTAGCTAACTCCCTCCTCTTTCAGTTCATGCTCCCTGCTCTGGCTCCGTTCGTTCTTCTAATTCCTTGACTTTTCTGGTAGACGCTCCGTTCGTTTCAGTCTCTCGCGCTGGTTTCACTGCAAACTGCAAGCTGCGCGCAGCCAATGGGCGTATGAAACGTCATCACGTAGCATTACGGCACAGTGGTCATGGGAAATGTAGGAAGTAATGCCAGGGGGATGACCGAGAGCACGTAATGTAGGCTATCATGCATCACCGGCCAAACTGGCCGCCAAAATTAATTTTAACCCGCATTTGGCAGGTGTTAATTTAGCACCCTGAACACCATTAGTTAGATGCATATGCTTTAAGTGGCGTAGGCTACTGAAACTGATTTGGAAATTGTTTGTAGCCTATGTGTAATAGCCTATTTTGCCTGTCCACGCCTTGTCGTTTTAAAGTCGGGATTTGAAATGTTTGCGCAATTATAGCCTATTCTATGTAGAAGAGTTAAACGGGAAATTTGAGATAGGCCTTGTCAGCAACAGACAGGTTCGTTTATAAACAGGGTTGGAATTATAGCGCAAGCCTTTGAAGATCTCCATATGGATAAAACTTAGGCTACAACCAGGTAAGGAGTTTAGCACGTATCCAGAAATATTTTTGATAAGATATTATTTATAGGCATAGGTTAGGCCTACAGTAAGTCTGTAGGCTATGATGGATAGCCCATCTGAATGTTTTTGGATGCCGCCTGTGATTTATTATTTTTGGGCAGAGCTAAATCAAGGGGAAATAATGAGTATGTCTATTCTAAGGTAAAGTCCACAAAAATAGACTTGATGGGCCCGCCAAACACTGCCGGAACTTTAAGAACGAACGATATTTTGCGTTCCGAACCGGTTCAGGACCGATATGTTGGTGGCGGAACGCATGCAAGAACGAAAACGTTAAACATAGGCCTACCTGAACCGTTCGGAACGGAACGTTTGAAAAATAATTTCGTTTTCAAGCCCTGTACACACCCGAAGTTAAATTGTCTGATGGATTTTCTATTTATATGTATGTTGTTTTAATGGATTATCTCAATGTATTCATGAATGGTTTGCATTAAAACAATCCCGTTCAGCTTCATTACTGACCCCAGAGCCCCTGTAATTGAAAGCATGACAGACCCAGAACATCACCTCGGATCTCTTCTCCACCCTCCCACCCCTTTCCATCCCTCTTCCACCCACCCTGGTCCATCTCTCCCTCCGCCTCTGCTGCCTCCTGCAGTGTGCAGGGCCTGGCGGGAGCATCTTCAGAGAGAGCGAGAGACAGGAGCCTGGCAGGCGCTACAGCATATCAGCAGCAGACAGACGCCACCCCGCCCCACCCCACCACAGAGAGAGGGGCCTGCAGGGGGAGGGGACCGACAGCAGCATCCAGAGTCCATGATGGCCAACAAATTAATACAGTATCCAAAACACACACACACAGTGTCTCTCTCTCTCTCTCTCTCACTCACACACACACAGCCCCTGGTCTGATAACTGCTTTAACTATTTAATGCAGTTGGCTAGAGGAAATTATGTACTACTGTGGTTAAACATAATTTCCCATTAATCCAACATTTTCATTTTTGAAGGATGTTTTCTCTTGAAGTTCTTATGTAATCCAAGCAATGGATTACTCACACATGTATGGAGCATGATCGTGCTTTGCCTTCAAAGCCAACAATTTACTGCAGTGGAAAAACTTGTGATAACTTTGAAGGATTCTTCTGTATTTTTATACAGCACATGCCATATTTGAACTTCCAGACACACACACACATACAGGGCATCTCCAAGTGTCCACATTGGTCTTCAAACGCCTTGCTGGTGATCCTTGCCGCTTTGATCTGGTTTTTCAACCAGATGAACTTCAACAGTGTGGAACGGTGCCAGTAAGCCAAGCCATCACATTTCTCCCTGTCAGACGAGCTTTTTCCGATACATTTCACACCCGTGGGTGAGCTTTTCGAGCTTCACTCTCTGTGGTTTTGGACCATATGTATTCATCCTCCTGACATATTGGATAAAGCTTTCAGAGAGCATTAGATATTCATGAAGGGACATATCATCTCATAGACAAGGCGTTGAGCCTTGCTAATGATCTGCACAGTTATATACACATCAATTATTCACCCTGAATCAATAAATTATGGACTGTGTGTCACCAAGTGATGGAATTCCTCATGAAAAAGTAATATACATTAAAATGTATTAATATAAATTTACAATCCAAATGGTACGTATGTACATTATTGTGAATGCTTATTTGGCAAAAATCTATTGTCAGAACAATCACTTATGTACTGACTTGTCATTAATATACTTCAGATCTATGTTACATGAACTCAAACTTTACCTAAACCCTGCTTGAACCCATACATCTAACCATATCATAAACATGTTATGATAGCTTGTGTCCACTGATTTGATAGTGCCATGTCACTATTACTGTCAATGATAAAGCTATCTGAATACATACCAAAAACATTATTTAGCTGTCACAGAATCATATATATATTGTTTTTTATCAGCTAAGACTTTTACATCACTTTACAACACTGATTGTTGGAGAGCTGAAAACTTCTGCAGGAGCAGATTATGAAATGGTTATATTAGTCTTATGAAGTAAGGTCAAAGGTCAAATTGTCTTACTAAAAATAAAGAGTCACCGAGATGAGAGGGTTACAGTATCCCGTTATTTTGAAAAATACAGAGCCAATGTATATCACAGAGTATAATGTACATAGCATTTTTCCAAAAATCATATATTACATTTTCATTTCTCTTAAATTAAATTTTTTTTTCTCTTTCTCGCTTGCTCACAGCACTTTTCACTTTACCGAATAAAACTAATTAGCAGGCTGCATGATCTGGAGTTGAATTTTTGCTCTCTGGTCACAGAGACTGTAAACAATAGGTGAGGCCGGGCGGGCCTCTCTCGCCTGGAATGTAAATGGAGAGAAAACCATTTGAGTTTTAATTAGCCACTCATTCCCGCTGTCCTCAGACTGACCCGAACAGTAACAGAGCAAAACTTTGCATTTTTGAATTTTTAATTTGAAAATAAAGAAGAGGAGGGGAAAAAAAAAAACAATGCATGCTAATTATTCACACGCTCACTTTCCATGACCTCAACAGGGCAGACCTCTGAAATGTATTCCCAAATCACTTACCGGACGCCATAGGCATGCTTAATTAAGAAAGCTATATTAGTGGAACTAAAGAGAGAAAGAGGTACGAGCTGACACTAAAATCCCCGCAGTCAGGAAACTGTTTCCTAACAGCAGTTTGCTTGAATGAGAAGCAAGTGGCAGTGGTGTCCACTGGGCTAATGTCAGCTCTCATCTTCCAGCATCACGCTTGTGTGCTTGATTGCACAAAGAACTCTGTTCCTGTTATTGTTTTGCAGGACGCAAAAAACAAACAAACATTTTCTACATGTGCTTAGGTGAACTTGCACGGCACAGAGCACGGTAACGATGACAAACATCAAGTTGATTGACAGGAGGAGTATTATTGCCCCGGCCAGGTAACAATTACTCGAAAAAGGGATTTTGATTACATTACATTAAAATTATATTAGCACTGCAGAATGACAGCAAGTTATCAACAGCAATCAATAACAATATAATACTATTGAAATTGGATTATTATGTGGTCTTAGCTCAAAGAAGCTAATGATAAAGCAAACGGTGCACACACACACACACACATATCAATTCACCCAATATGCGTACACACACACACTAAAACACACCCGCACAGGTATGTCTTTCACACTTATCATCACAGCAGCTGATACCCTCTACATAGATAAGCGAGGTGCCATGTGGATAATGATGCTTGTATGAAACCCATGGGCAAGCATTCAGATGCGATTGTGGGCAATGTATACCAGCCAAACAGGCCCTTATCGCGCCAGAGGAGCAGCTGTGCTGCCGCTGAGACTAATGTATAATGCATATCTCTGCCCTTTCCAATTTGCACGAGTAAACAGTGCCAGCAGTAAGGACAAGGAAGAACAGCAATCTCAATCCCGTGCTATTCCGCACACTCTCTCCCAATGTGCTAGGGATGAATCTGTGAATCTGTCACCCAGCCTCTCCACTGGAGGAGACGACCCAGACCTCTCTCTCTTATAGCCCCGTCTCTTCAGACATGTTTTGATTTCAGATTCGCTTTGACGTAATGATGAGATAATGATGAGATTCAGATGCTGTGTTTAAGGATCCTATTCGGGAAAGCATACTGTACAGTTCCCCTTGCCTAATGCCTCTTGATGTGCTATGTTCTTTGAGACAGGGTGAAGTGACTTACATTATTCAAATGTTAGTTTTATTTGATTGGATAAAAGGCATTCACATTTTATGAATGCTAACATCTACAGTTACATTTCACTTTAGCTTGAGTGCTTCTTTCAAATCTGGCATCACATTTTCAAAACAATTAACACATAGGCCTAAACAGAAGTACTCTGGTCAAAATGAAAAAGGCTCTAACACTTAAAGGAGAATTCCGGTGTGATATTGACCTAAAGTGTGTTGAAACATGATACCGAGTGTGAACGTATGTCTCATAGCCCATCTCGGCTTGTCCCCTGCACTCCAAAATCTGGCGCTAGTTAGCCGATGCTAACAATGGTGGTGCTCCGGCATCGGCCTAGCCATGCAAATAAATCACTGTTTTACACCATTTACGAGGCTCAATGTATCTCCACACTTCATTGGTAGACGTCCGAGGGCCCTGACATTTAAAACGAGACATTGAGAACTTTGAAAAAGCACTGGTAGTTTACTTACAAGACGATTTATACAGACAGGTCCTTCACGAAGTATAGCGTTTGCAGACATCTTGAATTTAGTCACGATAAGTCGAGCGACGAGTAAGAATGAACAGGTATGATAAGGCATCAGATTCCAAAAATAATTCTGTGGAAATGCATGGATTCCAGTTTCTTCAGCAACTGGAATCCATGCATTTCCACGGAATTATTTTTGGAATCTGATCCCTTATCATACCTGTTCATTCTTACTCGTCGCTCGACTTATCGTGACTAAATTCAAGATGGCTGCAAACGCTAAACTTCGTGAAGGACCTGTCTGTATAAATCGTCTTGTAAGTAAACTACCAGTGCTTTTTCAAAGTTCTCAATGTCTCGTTTTAAATGTCAGGGCCCTCGGAAGTCTACCAATGAAGTGTGGAGATACATTGAGCCTCGTAAATGGTGTAAAACAGTGATTTATTTACATGGCTAGGCCGATGCCGGAGCACCACCATTGTTAGCATCGGCTAACTAGCGCCAGATTTTGGAGTGCAGGGGACAAGCCGAGATGGGCTATGAGACATACGTTCACACTCGGTATCATGTTTCAACACACTTTAGGTCAATATCACACCGGAATTCTCCTTTAAAAAATATAAAAAATGCAACAAACGCAAATAGCCTATTTCCTCTCACTTCACACTGCCCCTCCCCACAGCCCCGGTATTAAACCTCAAGTTTCCTTTCATCCAAGTTAGACATAGGTTTTTTTCACAAGTATGTCAGTATTCGAATTACCTGCTCAAATGAGATATTAACCAATGTATTGGCTCAATGCATCTCCTGCCATCTTTCAGTGGATCATCTGCTTGCTGACTGACTGGACACAAGTGAGATTGGGGGACGTCACCTCTGAAATACACACAATAGAGTCCCGAAGTGTGACGTAGCGTTTCCATGACGGCAGAATCACTGGATCTAAACAAACTTTCGAAGTGGCTTAAATAGCATTGAATGTAGACATGTGGCATCATTTCTAGCTAATAAATTGTTTTAAATGTAGGCTATAGCCATTTAAACATGCTTTACCTGCTAGGCAGCAGCTTAGCCACATAACACGAATTCCCTGGCAGGTGTAATAGAGAGAAACAAAATTCCAGTGGATATTTCACGTCTTCTCAAAGACTGGCGGCTGTTAAGAGTGACGTTTTTTGCCAAAAAAATAAAGCCAAAACGCGTCCGTGAATTTAAGGATTTTAACCGCATGCTGTGAAGTTACATGCAGGTCTCTTTTACGGAGGAAACCGATGCTAAAATAAAACTCTGTAGTCACAAATTTGATCGTGTTGGTATGAATATATGTTGTAGTATGTGATTCCTACAGTGTAAAAAATATATACTAACGTCTTAGAAATGTTGTAAAATTATTGAAATAGATTAAGAAAGCCACCACTATGGTGATTTCTAATGGTAGATTGATTTGTTTAGATCCAGTGAAATTTCTGCCTTGGCAACGCTACGTCATGGCTTCGGTACTCTATTAGCACTGGTGCTCCTCAGGGGTGTGTCCTCTCCCCACAGCTCTTCTCCTTCTACATGAATGGCTACACCTCCAAGGACCCAGCTCTTGAAATCCTGAATTTGGCAGACATTGCTACAATCATTAGATTCATCCTAGACGGTGACGACTCTTTATATCGGCAGGTTGATCAGCTGGTGCTTTGGTGAAGACAGGACACGTTGGAGCTGAACATGCTCAAGACTATGGAGATGATGGAGCTGAACATGCTCAAGACTATGGAGATGATGGAGCTGAACATGATGGAGCTGAACATGCTCAAGACTATGGAGATGATGGAGCTGAACATGCTCAAGACTATGGAGATGATGAAGCTGAACAAGCTCAAGACTATGGAGATGATGGAGCTGAACATGCTTAAGACTATGGAGATGATGGAGCTGAACAAGCTCAAGACTATGGAGATGATGGAGCTAAACATGCTCAAGACTATGGAGATGATGGAGCTGAACAAGCTCAAGACTATGGAGATGATGGAGCTGAACATGCTCAAGACTATGGAGATGAGATGATGGAGCTGAACAAGCTCAAGACCATGGAGATGATGGAGCTGAACAAGCTCAAGATTATGGAGATGATGGAGCTAAACACGCTCAAGACTATGGAGATGATGGAGCTGAACAAGCTCAAGACTATAGAGATGATGGTGGATTTTTAAGGATACAGCCCACAGCACTGCCCCACCCCTGCACAATATCCAACAGCCCTGTGTCAAGTATCTGGGAACCACCATTTCTCAAGACCTGAAGTGGGATTCCAACATCAAGTCAATCCTCAAAATGGCCCAGCAGAGGATGTACTTTCTACGGCAACTAAGGAAGCATACGATAAAGATAACAGTACACGGTGAGGCCAGCAGAAAAATATCATTACCACCCCATCCCCCAGCCTCCTCTTTAGGACATGTACAGCTCAAGAACAAGGAAGCAGGGAGAAAACATCAGTAAGTATTTCACACACCCTGGACACAACCTCTTTCAGCTCCTCCCCTTCATCAGGTGCTACAGGACTATCCATACAATTCCATACCAGACACAGAAACGGCGTCTTTCATATAGCCACCATCCTCATAAAAACAGATTACTATGCCATATATTCTTGGTTCTTCTGACTATGACATTGTACTTCATCCACAAATACTGTGTTACACAGACTCTCTTACATCTCATTTAATTTTCCTTACAGGCATTCCATGATGCACACAGAGTTGGACTAGCCAACCACATTGCACCTTATGTGGTACTTTGATGTAAGCAGGATGTACAAAGTACAATGACTAGGTTATTGAGTCTCAGCTGTGCTACTTTGTTTTCACCTTACAAGCCTTGAGATCGACTTGCCACTGATTATTATGATATATCAATGGTATCAGTCCTTTGAAAAGTTCCTTTGCAATTTATATTCATATTTTATGGGACTCTTTAATGGGTTTATGTTGATTTATCCCCAAAGTTGATAGAGACCGAATATTTTGTACTTGAATGTTATACTTTATGATATCATCATACAATATATTTAGGTGATGTATATCCGTTGCTGAGGAATAATGTCCTGCTAGAAAGCTATGACTCATTTTCCTGAAGCCTGTTGCCTAATTAATGAGGCTATTAGAGAAAACAATATATTGTAATACATCTTCCATTTCTCACTTTTTTACTTCCAATACTGTGCATACACAAACAGTGTCTAGCAATGAACAACAGCAAGAAGCAATTTATACATTTAGTTTCTCTGAATGTTTGTGTGCCATGGGGTCTGTCTGCCAAGCTTGGAAATCAAACTCGTACTCCTACTAGCTACGAATAATCATGAATATAATATCATTTGCAGTGGCATCAGGTTTGGCAAGATGCCAAAAAAGTGTTATTTTGTCTAGGAAATGTTACAAGGCACACAAACTAAGACAAGGAGTCTCACTGTAAAATGGCAGAACCATGCATGGTTCATAGTTAACCACCATTTCCAAAAATAATGATGGAATTGGGGATGATAGCGCTTTTTTGTCTCTCTTTGGGTATTTATTGGGCACAGTCTCTGGCAAATACAGCTGAGAAACTCGAAACTACAAAACATCGTCCTTACTCCATGATTATAGAATAAGACACTTCCTGTCTTATCTCAGTTATCATCACAGTGGTAATTTCACTTTTCACCATTATTTTACCCTGCAAATCCGAGACATGCCCAAAGGGGTCAAAAGGTCACCCTAAATGGGATTCATAGAGCGCTGACATGTAAATGAAGTGCTCGCAGGTGCAGTGTTGTTACTGTAGTTTTCAGTCAACATTTCAATGAGTCCAATTTCCAGGGTGTCACATCAAAGACAAATGCAGAAAAAAGCCTACTGTGCTACATGACAAGCCACCTTTCATCTTATCCTAATTCAGCTTCCCAGTTTATTTTGCTTAATTCAACGCCAGCTTAGATAAACACAAAAAAATAGGGTGTTGTGTGTTACAGCCAAGATTAGGAAGAGAGAAATAAACAACTTGTGTTTTGAAGAATAACCTGTCCTAATAGTTTGAGTTTTACCTAAACTCCTCTTATGCCTCTAAACCAAAGTAAAATGCGGATCCCTTCTGCAAAATATGAGTCGAATACATAAAACAGTATTTATGATCATAGGAGGAAATACCAAGTGCTTGAAAATGACAAAGGAGAAAGGCAATTGAGGTGACAGAGTAGATATTCTAAAATCATCAAAAGTGTGGACATAGTAGTGGCCATAGACTTTCATCTTGTTAGAATTAACATTGCTTTTTACAGTAAGGCTACATTCAGACTAGGTTTATTTTTTAAAGCTGCTAGCATCCATTTTACATTAAAATCCTATGGAGTAGACCACATCAAGCGCTTTTTATTTGACAGCTGACCAATTATACATGTAGCTGAGTAATGAGACGTACATAACCAGCAGGAATGGAGGTGGTAGCAGTGAAGAAACTTATTATGATCAACTTTCAGCACAATGAGCTATATGATACCAGAGTTAAACTGTATCACCATATTCATCAAATCAAAAAAGCATTCTGGCCAACTTTTCTTGTCAAAAAAAAAAAAGCCTAGACTGTTCACACCCTAATAAGTAGTTTTCTTCTGCCTGATAGAATTAAATGCCTGTAAAAGCTATACAAGACATCTCACAATATCTGTAAGATAGGCTGATAACATCTAAAGTGATACACCAAGAAATCTATCTGATTAAAAGGATATTCACATTGCTGCATTGAAGTATCATAAAATGTTTCTGTGGTCCTTCTGGAGAGAGTGTGCCTATATTAACACTACCAAACACTTGCTTTGAGACAGGCACCCCTGTTTGCGAGTCAGTCTGCCACGTTCTCAGTAGGGGGTGCTCTTGTGGTTGCTAAGCCTTGTGGAAGTTAGCAGGGAATGCTAAAGTTGCTGACTGTACCTCTAATGTTGGAGTTAAGCTCTCCCTGAAATTAACTGAAGATTAGTCATGAATACAGAACCTGGCAATCACTAACGGCTGAATTTGCATTTTTCAGTTTCATGTTCTGCATATGACCTACAACTATTATTATTGTGAAATACTATTTTGTGAATTTCAAGTTGGTACTGTATGTTGGAGGGATGGTCAGACTATACTGCATTGGAGCTGTCTTACCTTATTTGTTGCAGTAGATAAGCTCGGCTTGTGGACTAGGCTAGTTTAGCTCTATACTGCCACAATGTGTGTACATAAAATAGCCTCTCGGAGCTGTTGCTACTTTCCAACTGCTCAGCAAGCCCTAATCCCTGAAACCAGCACACACCAACACATCAAACGCACACACAAACATCAATGGCATAAATTCTACACACGCATACACACTGTCTCTCATGCACACACATCCGTACAAACACTCATGTTCTCAGTATTAATGGTACTACTACTGTCACACACACACACAACACAAAACACACACAAACACACACACACAAACTAAACCTCCCCACTGGCAGCCACACTCTCATTTCATCTGCACTCAGTCATGGGGAGCCTTGATGTTGCATCGAAAAAGTTGCTGTTTGTGTGTATATGTGTGTGCATGTGAGTGTGTGTGCATGTGTGTGTACGCATGTGTGTGTGGAGGAGCAGTAGGTTACTGGAATAGTGAGGATCTAGGGAGGCATGGAGTGTGTGCATGGTGCATGAGTGTGTGTGTGTGTGTGTGTTAGGGGGGGGAGTTATGGAGGAGATGAAGGCATGGCTGGTGGGTGGAGGTAGGTGGGTGAGCAAGAGAAGAGAAGCCCCCTCCATCTCGCCAGTAAATAAAAGGCTGGGGAGATCTGTAGCATGGGGTCCCCCCGGCACAGCCCCACAGAGGGAGGCAGATTAAACAGGATTGAATTCAGTGTCGCGCTGCCTTCAAAGGGCCAGCATCACATTGCACGGAAAAACGCAAGGCCACCGCAGCTTCCATGTGGACGCTGCACCCCTGCCATCCCACCTCGGACTCGTGGAACAGGGAGACTAGTGGGGCTGTGTCTGGGAAATGGCAGTCGGTGGCTTCAAATGACAATTCCATCTTCCTTCTCATGGCTTTCTTATCGTAGAAAAGATTGTCCTTTAAAAATAACTTTACTTCATCCGGTTCATCACTTCAATCTTTTTTTTTCCTTTGAAATATGACAATGCCTTGAGGTGCAATATTAGCATATCTCAGCTATAAGACAGCAGTTGAGTGCCAGGAAGGGACGCATGTGAGGAACCAGATAAATCATCTGTGATTTATAGAGGGAGCCATGTTTGGCTGAGATGCATTACTGTATGATGGTGTTTGGAATGCAGATTGTTAGGCTATTAATTGTTCATTGACTAGCCATGTTAACTAAACCAATTTGAGAAATTAATAACATGACATGTCCTTTCTGTGATTGTCTCTGTTTGTGTGTGTGTGTGTGTGCGTGTGTGTGATGAGAGGACATTGCAAATATGTCCCATTTCCACTTAGGTCTTATGACTTTCTCTGCCATGACTCTCATTCTTTTCCATATCTACATATTTCTTTCTTTCGTATTTTTGTACATTATCATCACATCAACTATCTAGATATAGGCTGTGATGATCAACAATACTGTCTTTTATGCTGTTATGGGTTGTGGAAAAACTGTTGCTGTTATGAACATAGTGATCAGCTCATGGAAATAATTTAAAGATCACATATCGTATTTCTTTCCCTACAATTTTAAATAGTTTCTTGAGGTCATCATAAAAACCTGTGTCATACTGGCCACAACACAAAAATGGAGAAGCAACATAACATCATTTTCAACCCTGTCTGAAGAGCCCTGTTCAGAGTACCTCATCTGTGTGTTTGTTCTTTTACAGACATGTTGCACGGTGGCTTTGCTTTAAAGCTACATTGTGTACTTTTTTGAGTTAATTCTTAGCAAAAACCCATTTGTTCTTTCAAAAATATGTGCTCATTCATGTGTAATTATTTCCACTTACTAATCAAAGTATTCTCGTAAGTGTAGAATCTGCTATTCCAAATACATACGCGCGAGTCGCGCAAATGGCTGAATCCATGTTGCGCCTCCATCTTTGAAATACATTCGCCAACGAGGGACATTCCTGGAAATTCAGCTCCGCCTTTCGCGCTTGTAGGCAACACTCATTGCATGATCAGTCTACTCGCGACTGCCGGCAGATTTGAAAGTCTGTTGAAAATGGAGGATTACAACTATTCTCGAGGACATGAAAAGGAGTCGCCAAGGAAGCGAAAAAGAGAATTAAAACGCCAACGCGACCGGAAAAACAACAGACCAAAGTCAATATTGGAGTGGCTTTTCTAAGATGGAAAGAGCTCGTGAGGAGCAAGGATTTTAAAAGGGACGCCGAAATGGCCTGCTTTCTCCTCGACAGGTAATTTGGCCTATTCGTGTAAACATACAGTCTATGGTGTAAATTCGAAGTTTTATAGTTGCTTGGCTTAGTATAGCATGGTTGTCCATAACGCTAGAATGACGTCTGGGATACTTTTCCTCGCGTCGATGAAAAAGGATTGTAACATAAATCTGCTATGACGGATCACAGGCAAAGGGCACTAAATTGTAGTTATTTTTCATTGCTTTTGCTTTGTAGCCTAAATATATCCTAATCTGATAATGCTAGTGTAGCCAATTCCAAGGGTGACGTTCACATCCTGAGGCCTGTCCTGTAGTCTTATTAATTGTAGACGTAGCCTACTAAATTGTCTGAACGTTTTTCACTGCATGAAAACAATTGTTGATTCTATGTGATTGTTGTTTGATAATAACTGAAAGTATATTTTTAATATCTTGGTGTTTACCATTTTATGTACTGTTATATGTTGTGAAACGCTCTGCTTATTCATTTCAGATGAGCATCTTGGCGCAATTGCAGAAGCCCCTGAAATTGAGAACCTTGAACAGAGGTAACCCATCAATGCTCATAATGTCTATACCCGATGACATTCTCTATTGTATATTTTCATGATATAAGCATTTATATATATTTTTTACAAAGCCTACATGACATGAGCATCGTGGAGGAGGATGTGGACGAAATTCAATGGTCTTGTTATGTGATGCACGTGCATGCCTTCATTGTAACCTTGCCTGTAACTCAGTCTAGGCAAAATAGCACTATACAGATTAGTAACAATATATTGAACTATATAAAATGGCGTGTATGTCTAACGACACTGCATGTCTTCCACAGGATCAGCTTTCCAGGAGACTGCAAATTTAGAATGATGGCCCATGTTGCTTCAAAGGCACCATACAAAAAGGAAGGGTTCATGTGTAAATACCATAATTTGTTAATTTCTGTAAATAAATATATTGCAAATAACATTGTTGACCATGTTACTGTCATTTGGTGTTTCAAAATGGTAAATTACCACAACTCCTTTTTTAATTATAAGTTTGTGGATGTAATGTATGAGGTACAGCATGAACAGTCTCTTATCAATTCTAAAAGTTTTTATTTTCATGAAAGCAAAATATAGCGATGTACCGGTGTAAAATAAATTAAATACAGTTTTAAAAGGAACAGGCAGTACAAGAACACTAATACAAAACTATTTACAATAACACAACATTACAACATTATAGGAAGGTGAAATAAATTCCAGAGATGTCCCTGAGGGTCAGGGAATTTATCCCTTATCCTACACACACAGCTTGGGATCACTCTTCTATTACCCTGTCCTAGAGACCCATGCTGCCAGAAAATGAAATGTCTGTAGGTAGCATATCTGAACTCTATTGTCATCACCTGGCTCTCTTACATGGCCTAATGCTGTGATGTCTGTGATGTACTGCCTGTGAATCTGGAGAAAACCTTCATCTAGGCAGTGCTGTGTGTAGTGAGGCAGAAGGCTCACACAGGTGGCAGGGTTTTGTCCACAGCATTTTCTCTTCTGATCGATTGGCATGTCTCTGCAGTGTGTACAACTACACCAAGGCATCCCTGGCACAGGTGGGGGGACGACATGTCTGCACTGATGCATCAAACACCAGACCTGGCTGCCTCACTATAGCAACTGTGTGGTGAGGTTCCTGTGCTCTTGCAGGCTCATTCCATCCACAAGTCTGAAGAAATAAGACACAAGAAATAAGATCAGATAGGCTTGTTTAGGTAGCAAAGTTAGATTGTTAGCAGAGTAGTAGTAATAGTAGCCTACTCTGTGTCATTTTTCAAGTGTTCACACAAAATGATGAATACTATGTATGTGTATGGACAATGAAAAGGTGAAAATGTTGTGTAACATTTTCTATAGACCATAACGTAATTATGTGTCGTGATTTCACTGGGAGACAACTCGCATCATGCAGTTGACTGGCAACAGCTAGAAATTGCTACAAACAATTGAGATACAAACAGGCAGGGAAGCTACACCAAGCGCGTGACTGAAGCGTTCCGTTCACAACGCGTAAAATCAATTTTAGATGAATGGTCTATTTTTTTTCTGCAGCAGACGCAACGCAAACGAACGTGCCTGGTGCAGCTTCCGAGCTAATTTCGGTGTCATTGACATTGATACTGTTCAGAGAAATATATTAAAAACACAAACCTCCGTTGCTTCTCTCCTTTGTCTTTGAAGTTCTTCCAGTCTCTCCTCGTCATCTTTTGGAGTCTTACTTTTTCTTTGCATAGGAGGTCTCATCGATCCTCTGCCACCGGCTCTTGGCTTTTCTTTACCTTTCCCTCTTCCTTTACCTTTCCCTTGCACCTCCGTTGCATCGACTGATCTCTGACTCTGCTCACTGAGAAAAATAGTAGGCTACGCTGTAAACATTGCCTTTACACTATTAATCTCGCACATACAGAATAACGATAGCACTGAATCTACTGTACTATAACATTAGCATGCATTCGTTTGGAAACCTGATAGCTGATGCTAGCAATGAAATAGTAGCCTACCAAAATAATGAAAACGTAAAACTAGGCTATTCACTTTACATAGAGGTCATACCCAACATGTTTACTGGCTATATAACTAAATGCAATGTGTAATTGTTTTCTAAAGTAACCTTATAACTGGAAGGAACACCGGACGAAGTCGTAGTACTGGAAGCAATGTTAACTTTGGCATGAAACGGCCACCGTAGGAGTTAAAATGCGCTCGGAATGGGAGGGGCTAGAAAGTAATATTCAGTTGGTTGTCATATAGAATTTCACCGCTAGATGGGAGAAGTTCTTACACAAGGTAGCTTTAAAGGATAATTCTGGTATTTAGCACTTTGAGTCCCTTTTCTGGTTTGTTTTGGATGAACTAGAGTGGTGGACACCGAAATTTTGACGATTGGTCCTGTCTCGACTTTTCTGACTTGTTTTGAATTGCTTTTACTGCTTCAGAGTGGCTGCTGTGGCATCCCGAGGGGACATGTCGTGGACGGACGGTATATTCCCGTAGAAGGTCATGGAAGTCCCAAGATGGCCGCCTTCGTAGAAACTACATCTCCCATAATGCAATGGGAGGAGTGCAGGTGTTTGGGATTAATCATCAAGGCAGAAGGGAGGCCAACAAAAGGTGGGCCTGGTGGAAGACAAAGGAGCACACGGAGAAAGCCTTGGGACCGCTGCTCCAAGAAAGATACGTTTATGGACTGGAAAGCTGGAACTTGAGTTTTGGACTTTTGAGTTTGGATTTATCTGGAGGACTTAAATGAATGTCAACTCTTGTTGAGACGGAGCTATAAAAGTTTTGGTTGAGTATTTTTCTAACCCTTCCTGAGTTACTCTAAAGAGTGAATTGTAGCAAAATAAAAGCTCCAATCTTCTGTTAACACAGTTTGTTCTTGTCCTAATATTGCCCACACGGCATCAGAACTCAGAAAACCCCTCACAACGCTACACTGCCTACAGGCATGCACAAACACGTCCTTAAAACAACCCTTAACGTTCGTTTTCAAAACTGTGCAACTCACCAAGTGGTTAGTGGTATTTATTGCTGTGCCTTTACTTTATGAAATCTTGCCAGATATATTTAGGAACTGTTTTAGAAAAGCAATAAGCCACTTGAGTCCGTAGATTACACTCATAATAGAACAGCTAAAGGGGGTTTTAGGCACTCTACTTAGCTGTTCTACAATCAGTGTAACCTACGGCCTCTCAGGGCTTATTGCTTAAATATATGCTTTTCAGCCGTGAAAAACGTACTATTATCAAATGCACAGCGTTTTTGAATTGGATGCAGGACATTTTTGAATTGCGGCTTTTGCAAATGTGTCTCCTGTGTCTCCACACCTTTATACTTTCATGTAGCCAATGAAGGCAACAGACAATCCGTCTTCTCTGAGTGAGGCCTTCACTTCCATCTAAGGCTGATATTTGACAGCTGCTGACATGCTGTCATACCCACAAAAGCGAGCATGTTTTCTCTCCAGGTTACTCAATTAAATTACTGCTGCCTGACATCAGCCTAAGATGAAGTTGGCTGCCTTTAAAGCTAAGAAGAGCAACTTCTCTTTGTGACAGTAATGAGAATAAATGTGAAAGGAGCCTGTTGTGTTGACTCTTTTGGCTCGTTAAGAGTCAGGGGATTAGGAATGCAGTGAGTATGTTTCCTTCAAGTAAACAGAGTTGTAATTGGCAGATGTGTCTTATCACTGCCACAGGAACTTTTTTCTCATACCTCTCTCTGCAGAGACAGAAACCTAGACTTCACTTTTACCTAGACAGCCCAGTTTTACTTCCACTTTTACCTAGACAGCCCATTTTTACTTCCAATGACTGATACTTGGCATTCAAAGGTGCTCCTTGTATTAACTTTAAAAAGGGCCTTGCAGCTAATGCAGTCTAATTGTATGATTGGAATCGAGAGAAGACTTCTACCATGGCATAACGAGGCTTTTCTTGCAGGAGCGTTTCGAGCGGGGAACACAGCAAGCTGGTTTGCATATGACCACGACTATGGCACACCCACCCTGCTCTGGAGCCGCATAGCTAACCTGTGATGGACGTCCCCGAGCAAAAGCTTAGCTGTGCTGCAGAGTGCACACTCATCTGCAATTATAAGAGACGAAGGGGTTCTAAGTCTGTTTCTTTTTCTCTTTTCTTAAGCGCCTGCTAGCTTACAAGGTCGACAAAGGTGGGATGTGATTGTGTGTAAGTCTGGTGTGTGTGTGTGTGTGTGTGTGTGTGTGTGTGAGGATTCAGGAGGTGCTCTGGGTCAGTGGTGTGTTGTAACAGACAAAGCATGCATGTTTATTTGTGCACACAAGTGATATGCTAAGGTTTGGTATCTGGGTATGCTCAGTAATTCATACACTTGTGTGTGGTTGTGCCTATGTATCGATGAATATATGTGAATCCGTGTGTCTGCACCTGTGTGTGTGTGTGTGTCTGTGAATTTGCGTGACAGTGTATGTGCTAGTGTTCCAGAGTGTGTGTGTGTGTGTGTGTTTCTGTGTATGTGTGTGCACATGTAGGTGTGTGTGTGTGTGTGTGTGTCTGTGTGAGTGTGTGTGTGTGTGCATGTGTATGTGTGTGCATGTGTACGTGTGTGTGTGTGTGTGTGTGTGTATGTGTATCGTGATGCAGGCTGAATTCTGATTGTACCTCTGCCACCCTCGTCCCTCTCAGGTTTTTGACTGCAGAGAGAGAGAGCCCAGAGCCCGGCAGCCTGCCGAGCTGCAACCTTTGTCTCGCCGCCATCGCTGGGTGCCGCTTCTCAGGTGAACAGAGCGAATGTGATTTCTTTTGCCCTGCTGGAGGTCTGCTACTCATCAGCAAAGCGCTCTCGGCTGGGCCGGCCACTGCATCAAATCACCGGCGCCACGACTTCAGTCTATTTCACTGTCGGAGTGAGAGAGAGAGGAGAGTGGCAGAGAGAACAACAGAATAAGGGTAGATAAAGAGAAGGAACAAGGGAGAGAAAGCGAGAGGAGGGGAGAAAAAGCAGAGAGCAAGGGCTGAAAAGCCAGAGAGAGGAAAGAGGAGAGAGAGGATGTGAAAGAAAGACAGAGACAGAGGGGAAGAGAGAGAGAGAGATCTCTGTATCATCATCATCATCATCACCAGTCACTCCTCTGCAAAAACACTTTACCAAATAACAATATCACTACTCGCTCAGATAAGACAATGGCTTGATTTTATGGCTCATTGGCTGTGCATTTTCCTAGCGGAGACAAGATGGTTCTTCGTGATGTCTGGCTGGCATTTACCCTGTTTGTGTTGTACAGTCAATCGGCGTTTGTAATCTGCTTGCAAGCCACTGGCCAGAGCAGTCAGGGTTCACAGTGAGAGTGAATCAGTGAGAGTGTGTGTGTGTGTGTGTGGGGGGGGGGGGGTGCACTATGGATTACAGGCCGCATGTAAGACAGATCTGGGCCAGATCCTGGATAATTTCCCTTGCTTAAGGCTGCAGTCCACTCCCAACCCTGACGCCCACTCCATCACATTCTAGCAACCGGAGCAAAACTGATATTATTAGGACCTCCGTTTGGCCAGACCTGATGTCTGCCCCCGAGACGAGGAGTGGGGTTTGTACGTCACACGATAAACACCGTGTGCTTTGGCTTGGCTGGTGGCAAACACAGTGTACTTAGCTGGAAAATGAGCAGTGGGATTGTAGCCACAGATGTAATCTGTAATTTAGATGTAATTTGTAATCCTCCTAAATACAAATGTAACCCTTAAATGGTCTCACAGAAGACAATATTAACACAAACATTGTATATAGTTATTATGACCGTCGCGCAGCGAAGCGGCGGTCATATAGGTTTAGTCAAGAATTGTTTTTTTTCTTTTTTTTTTTTTTTTTTCGCATGGCCAAATTTCCGTCAATGATTCCCGGGACACTGAAAGACCGGGGTAGACGAAACTTGGTGGGCATGTAACCCCATATGGATAGCATGGAACCATCATTTTTCGTTTTGATCTGTAGCCCCCCCGCTGGACTGCACCCCCCGAAAGGAGGGTAGGGCAGACACAGTTTTCTGTGAATATCTCGAGAACCGTAAGGTTTAGGAGGACCATTTTTTTTTGTATGTTGATCTCAAGTGGCCATGTCAACCCATTCCATAACCACTCATTTCATGTATAGCGCCACCTAGTTAAACACAAAAAAGTAAAAATGAGGTGTTGTAATCGCAGGTATCTGTGACCTAACGTAGTCAAAACTGCACGAAATTGGAAGTGTAGGATCATTATGACACCCTCTGAATGCACGCCAAGTTTCGTGGAATTCCGTTCATGGGGGGCCACACAATAAATTAATTTATGTTACTATACACCAACTGGCCTGTAGGTGGCCGGAGACAGTTTTCTGTGAATATCTCGAGAACCGTAAGGCCTAGGAGGTCCACCTTTTTTTTGTATGTTGATCTCAAGGGGCCATGTCAATCCATTCCATAAACACTCATTTCATGTATAGCGCCACCTAGTTAAACACAAAAAAGTAAAAATGAGGTGTTGTAATCGCAGGTATCTGTGACCTAACATTAGTCAAAACTGCACGAAATTGGAAGTGTAGGATCATTATGACACCCTCTGTATGCACGCCAAGTTTCATGGAATTCCGTTCATTGGGGGCCACACAATAAATTAATTTATGTTACTATACACCAACTAGCCTGTAGGTGGCCGGAGACAGTTTTCTGTGAATATCTCGAGAACAGTAGGGCCTAGGAGGTCCACCTTTTTTATGTATGTTGGTCTTAAGGGGGCATGTTAACCCATCCCATTACCACTTATTTCATGTATAGCGCCACCTAGTTAAAAATTAAAAAGCAAAAAATTAGGTGTTTTCATCACAATATCTCTGGCTGACATGGTCAAAACTGCACGAAATTGAAAATGTAGGATCATTATGACACCCTCCGAATGCATGCCAAGTTTTGTGAACTTTCGTTCATGGGGGGCCTTACAATAAAATAATTTATGTGTACATTTAGTGACCGTACACCAACAAGGATTCCCGGGACACTGAAAGACCGGGGTACACGAAACTTGGTGGGCATGTAACTCCACATGGATAGCATGGAACCATCGTTTTTCGTTTTGGTCTGTAGCCCCCCCGCTTTACTGGACCCCCCGAAAGGAGGGTAGGGCAGACACAGTTTTCTGTGAATATCTTGAGAACCGTAGGGCCTAGGATGACCAATTTTTTCCGTATGTTTGCCTCCAGGGGTCATGTTAACCCATTTCATGTGCACACATGTGCATAAACAGATACACACACACACACACATACATTCACAGTAATCATACGTATGACACATACTCACACAGTAGACATATGTATGTATGCATGCACATGCACAAACACACATAGGCAAACACACAAGCACGCACACACACACACACACACACACCCACACACATAAACATAAACGTGTACACGCACACATGCACACAATTCAAGAATTTCTCAGAATTATGAACAGGCAAGATGGGGGTGGGGTTGTATAAAATTAATTTTACATGTGGAATCTATGAACTAATTATGTTTTGGTACTTGTTGTCTAGCAGATACCAGTGAGAATTGAGTGTGGCTAATGCAATTTAGTGAGACAGTTAGAATCATATAGGCCAGCCATCACCAAATGGCGGACCGCGGTCCGAGTCCAGACCGTGACGTGATCCTATCCGGACCCAGACCATAATAGCCTAATTTAGATTTCCACGTAAGATTTCAAAGCTGCGCTAAATGTTTCGTTGGTTAGGATAACAGCATTTACTTCAGGAGCTTCAGCAACCATCATTTCGCTTGCTGCTACTCAGTTGCTCAGTTGCTGCTGCCAGTGAAATCTGTGAATTCTGATAAAGTCGAGTCAGTGAGTAGTAGCTACTATGGAGAAGAGACTGATAGCCTGAAACGAGCGAGGAGAGGAGACGGGACGAGAAACAATCAGATGGATATCTAAGTTAACGATAAGTAAGTTATTTTCAAATCATCGATTGCTCAAAGAGGAGAAAGCTAGACAGCGAGAACAGAGCTTTATATAACGATACGGGGCAATACCACGCAAAACTGTCACGTCCGTAACGCCAACTAAATATGGATGTGACAGTTTTGCGCGGAATTGCCCTGGACCTCTTCTATATTCTGAGACAGGCGATTTTAAGCGCCAATTTGAAGCACCTCTACTAGACAAAGCATATATTTTAAGCAAGCATAGGGTAGGCTAGGCCCATTCAACAGTGAACTGAGACCACAGAATATTTTACAATTTAAGAAGGCAATATGATTGATCCACCACAATCTAGTTAAGCCTACATGCATTCACTGCCCAACAACGTGATATTCCTGGGTTTCCAGGATTTCGGTCAACATAAAAAAAAAAAAAATTAAAAAAAAAAAAACTTGCTGATTAACGGGTTCAAGGAACCAGCTGTGGAATATCCATCCTTGTCTCAGCTCAAATTTTATTTTAAGTTCACGTTAAGATCTTAAAAATAACCAAGGCTACTCAGTTTTTCTGCCCAATTAGGCTACTCTTACCTTGCCTTATTTCTCCTCATTTCGAATGTTGCCTTTTAGGCTACTTATTTTATTTCACATTAAACATTAGGCCTAGGCCTACAATCTTCTATTTCTTGAATTTCCCCTTGGGGATCAATAAAGTATCTATCTATCTATCTATCTATCTACAACAAGGCTCCATCCATCCTAATATTATACATACATACACAGGGGCGGACTGGGACCAAAAATCAGCCCTGGCATATTTGGCCCAAGCGGCCCTCAAATCACTCGGGCACGCCTAATTAAATACAAAATCTTTGCATTACCCTTAAATACACTGTCATGGAGCACTGAAAGTGATGTAGGCCTCATTTACTTACTATTACTGCTATCACCTCTGATCAGAGGTAGCCATGGAGCACATGATCTCCATATTCAAGTAGGCTATACAAGCAATTATTAAAGAGTTTCTGCTCAAATTCAAAGTATCATTTCAAATTATCCAATAGGCTACATTTAAACTATACAATGCTCAATTGACAGCAGCACCAAAAAATTACTGAAGTCTGTGTAAAGAGTTAAATTACCCAGATTGTCGTAGACATTAATGTAATTTATACCAGTTATCACTGTAGGACATCTGAAACAACACAAAATAAACAGGGCTGTTGCTGGAAATATTTTATTCCTGTATATACTGCCTACTGTACCTACATTGATGGTACATTTTGGAACAGTATAGCTACAAGCATTTTGGAACAGTATAGCATATTATATAGGTTATAGTTGACTTGTGCATGACTTGACGTTTTGTAGCCTACATTTCTGTCAGTCTACAGTCTTTTAGCCCATCTTTACTATGATAACCCTTCCAAGATAGAAACCTTATCTACTTTGAGAGACCAACCACCACTCATGCAATCGATGTTGAATTTTGGCCATCTGACGGAAACTGATTCAACTGAATCAATTAACGTCGATTTGACACTAATTTTTTGCTGTCCAGGTTTGCAAATCATTAATTTAGAAAATTTAAGTTGCGCTATTGTTATTATAATCACAGCAGAGGCGGACTGGGACCAAAAATCAGCCCTGGCATATTTGGCCCAAGCGGCCCTCAAATCACTCGGGCACGCCTAATTAAATACAAAATCTTTGCATTACCCTTAAATACACTGTCATGGAGCACTGAAAGTGATGTAGGCCTCATTTGCTATTACTGCTATCACCTCTGATCAGAGGTAGCCATGGAGCACATGATCTCCATATTCAAGTAGGCTATACAAGCAATTATTAAAGAGTTTCTGCTCGAATTCAAAGTATCATTTCAAATTATCCAATAGGCTACATTTAAACTATACAATGCTCAATTGACAGCAGCACCAAAAAATTACTGAAGTCTGTGTAAAGAGTTAAATTACCCAGATTGTCGTAGACATTAATGTAATTTATACCAGTTATCACTGTAGGACATCTGAAACAACACAAAATAAACAGGGCTGTTGCTGGAAATATTTTATTCCTGTATATACTGCCTACTGTACCTACATTGATGGTACATTTTGGAACAGTATAGCTACAAGCATTTTGGAACAGTATAGCATATTATATAGGTTATAGTTGACTTGTGCATGACTTGACGTTTTGTAGCCTACATTTCTGTCAGTCTACAGTCTTTTAGCCCATCTTTACTATGATAACCCTTCCAAGATAGAAACCTTATCTACTTTGAGAGACCAACCACCACTCATGCAATCGATGTTGAATTTTGGCCATCTGACGGAAACTGATTCAACTGAATCAATTAACGTCGATTTGACACTAATTTTTTGCTGTCCAGGTTTGCAAATCATTAATTTAGAAAATTTAAGTTGCGCTATTGTTATTATAATCACAGCAGAGGCGGACTGGGACCAAAAATCAGCCCTGGCATATTTGGCCCAAGCGGCCCTCAAATCACTCGGGCACGCCTAATTAAATACAAAATCTTTGCATTACCCTTAAATACACTGTCATGGAGCACTGAAAGTGATGTAGGCCTCATTTGCTATCACCTCTGATCAGAGGTAGCCATGGAGCACATGATCTCCATATTCAAGTAGGCTATACAAGCAATTATTAAAGAGTTTCTGCTCAAATTCAAAGTATCATTTCAAATTATCCAATAGGCTACATTTAAACTATACAATGCTCAATTGACAGCAGCACCAAAAAATTACTGAAGTCTATGTGTAAAGAGTTAAATTACCCAGATTGTCGTAGACATTAATGTAATTTATACCAGTTATCACTAGCCTAGAAATCTAGACGCACCCTAGCGGCGGCAAATTAATTTGCTCAGCTTGTACGTCTAGTATCGAACCATAGGAATTTCTATTGGCTTAACACCGTGGATGACGGCCAATCACAGCGCTCTATTTCGTTAGAGAGTCTTAAGGCGGGCTTAACAGGATAACGACATCCTGCGACGGTGAACAACAAGGAAGGTGGGTGGCTATGGCAAACGAAGAGCGGTTGTTTGAATCGGCGTTGGCGTCAACTTTGGAGGAGCTGGACTTTGCTTTGGAAGTGCTTTTCTTTGAAAGTAGATCAACACAATGCACTTAAGTCATTCCTTTCGAAGAAGGATGTATTTGCCGTTTTGCCGACCGGATACGGATATGGTCGTAGCGCTGGCCTATTGCATGCCTAGGCAGTTTGAAAGACAATTCTCTGCCCGCCCCTTGGATTAAGCGAGGTGAATGATTCGATGCCAGACTATACATGTCAATGATATAGGATGGCCAGCCAGGCTAAGTTATCACTGTAGGACATCTGAAACAACACAAAATAAACAGGGCTGTTGCTGGAAATATTTTATTCCTGTATATACTGCCTACTGTACCTACATTGATGGTACATTTTGGAACAGTATAGCTACAAGCATTTTGGAACAGTATAGCATATTATATAGGTTATAGTTGACTGTGCATGACTTGACGTTTTGTAGCCTACATTTCTGTCAGTCTACAGTCTTTTAGCCCATCTTTACTATGATAACCCTTCCAAGATAGAAACCTTATCTACTTTGAGAGACCAACCACCACTCATGCAATCGATGTTGAATTTTGGCCATCTGACGGAAACTGATTCAACTGAATCAATTAACGTCGATTTGACACTAATTTTTTGCTGTCCAGGTTTGCAAATCATTAATTTAGAAAATTTAAGTTGCGCTATTGTTATTATAATCACAGCAGAGGCGGACTGGGACCAAAAATCAGCCCTGGCATATTTGGCCCAAGCGGCCCTCAAATCACTCGGGCACGCCTAATTAAATACAAAATCTTTGCATTACCCTTAAATACACTGTCATGGAGCACTGAAAGTGATGTAGGCCTCATTTGCTATCACCTCTGATCAGAGGTAGCCATGGAGCACATGATCTCCATATTCAAGTAGGCTATACAAGCAATTATTAAAGAGTTTCTGCTCGAATTCAAAGTATCATTTCAAATTATCCAATAGGCTACATTTAAACTATACAATGCTCAATTGACAGCAGCACCAACAAATTACTGAAGACTATGTGTAAAGAGTTCAATTACCCAGATTGTCGTAGACATTAATGTAATGTAGCGATCTCACCCTCAGACAAGATTCACCTTTGGCCGGGACGGCCATTTATTGGAACAGGAAGACTCATACGGATACAGACAACTACATAGGGCAACACAGGGGTAGTCTCAGCTGCACATGCTACACACAATAAGGGTTTACCACACACATCAACACGAGGATAAACACATGAGGTACAACTAAAGAGACTAACACGCTAACAAATACACAACATGGTAAACGTAACTACAACTATTATAACCGACATTACACATTCTAGCATTCACTCGCACTGCATTCTGGGAGACACTCATTCAACGTTAGACATGTACATCCACCGACGCTACAGTAATTTATACCAGTTATCACTGTAGGACATCTGAAACAACACAAAATAAACAGGGCTGTTGCTGGAAATATTTTATTCCTGTATATACTGCCTACTGTACCTACATTGATGGTACATTTTGGAACAGTATAGCTACAAGCATTTTGGAACAGTATAGCATATTATATAGGTTATAGTTGACTTGTGCATGACTTGACGTTTTGTAGCCTACATTTCTGTCAGTCTACAGTCTTTAATAGCCCATCTTTACTATGATAACCCTTCCAAGATAGAAACCTTATCTACTTTGAGAGACCAACCACCACTCATGCAATCGATGTTGAATTTTGGCCATCTGACGGAAACTGATTCAACTGAATCAATTAACGTCGATTTGACACTCTTTTTTTGCTGTCCAGGTTTGCAAATCATTAATTTAGAAAATTTAAGTTGCGCTATTGTTATTATAATCACAGTACGACCTTACTATGTTATCATTACCATATCATTACATTATCGCAATTAATAAGTCATCATAATCATCATCGCCAGGCGTCAGCATGGCATATAGCCTACCTGCTCCACCACTGAGTTCTTATCATGTAGCCTCAACTAGGCTCGCTCGCACTCTCCACCACCTGCACTGTCCCTCTGTTCTGTAAGCTTGCTACATCCTCGTTTAAACTCAATGAACTTCCAACATGTTGCTGACATTATGTCCCTCTGCTGTATGCTTGCTTACATCCTCGTTCAAACTCAACGAACTTCAACATGTTGCTGACATATGCTAGCCTACTTGCAATATTGTATTTTTGAAGCTTCTACATTGGTGTTAATTTTGCACAATTGTCACTAGGCCTACCGGCAACCGCCGCAATTTCGTGTAGGCAACTTTTGATGCGCAGAATCCTGGCTCTGAGCCAAAATTGGAGGGGTGGGGCCTGACGTGAGCTGTTATTGGATCACTCCAGTGTCAATATGAAAATGTAACCAATGGGCCGCTGATTGTCCTTATTGTGGGCCGATCGTTGGGCAAAATAATTATATAGCCTATTCTATCAGCCCAAAAGGTGCGTCGGCCCACCGGGAAAATGCCCGGTATGCCAGATGGCCAGTCCGCCCATGTACATACATATACATAGCCTAAACACGCACGTCAAACATTATAATGCTCCGGACCTTTGCTTGAGGACATTTTCCGTAACTGGACCTCGCTGAAGATTAATTGAATACCCCTATAGGCCTTTCAGCGTGATTTATTTTTGTGGAAAAAATGTGCTGGACTGGGCGGCGGTCATATTTTGTACCGCTCTGCGGTACATCTAGTTTAAATTGTTATAGCAAAAGTGTTAATATCATCTAGTGAGAGAGTGTTTAGCCTAAACACTAGGCTCAGTAAGTGTTAATAAAGGTAGAGTCTGTATGATTCTGTAGAAAATGTGCGATGTTTAAGATGAACAGCCAAATTTGAATTCTGTAATCCCTTCCATGCTTCAAGTAGAGTGTGGATTGGCTGGCGTAAAGTCCGAGCCACTGTGTTTGTTTCCCATTAACAGAGCCAGCCCTGTGTTTGAATACCGAGATTTAAGTTTCTTTTTTCTGAGCACAGACAGTTTGAGTACTGTGAAGAGCAATTTGCATCATTTGAGCTTTTTTATATCTATATCAGATCTGCTGTGTAGGCTAGATCATAAAAAGTCTGTTTAGAGCTGTCTGTATCACCCTCCAGCTATGCTCTGTGTTTCAGTCTCTCAAAGGACTGACCACACTTTGCCTACGGCAAGCAGTGAGTAAACAGGATGGATGGATCATTGAGGTTGAGGCCATTTCTTTTTTTTTTTTTTCAACGTTTGACCCGACACCATATCAGACGCCTCTGTCTGTCATAGCTCATTGAGAACTCACAGTGTCATAGCAGACCCTTACTTTACAGTGCACTCAGATGTGTGCTGTAGATAAAGTATACATGGAATCAATTCAAAATAATCTTTGAGGTTTGCAAACAGTTTCCCAGAGACTGCACAAACATTTTGGGCAAATACTTAGCCATGTGTGCACAGAACAGCAATGCAGGTGTGGGAGAGAGAGCCACAATCCTGCAAGAATCTGCATATTTGCCAAACACATTTTTGTCTTGCCATCATTTGGCTGAGAGCATCTAAATGTAATCCTCACTGTACTAAATGACACAGTAGGGTGAATTTGTGCAATACTTGGCATGGATTATCTCAAGCATAGCATGCGAGTTCTGAGCATTTGACATCCTCCTCTCATGGGGTTTGTGGGAGAATAAGGTCATACCTCCTAATTATAGTTACTGATGAGAAATCTCATGCAAAATGAATTCCGTTAACCTTCAGTCAAAGGTTATCCTTCAGAGTTTTTTTTAGCTACAAATGAAATGTTTTGCTGGTCTGAATAGCTAACTAAATGGAAAACTTATCTCCAACCATCAGAGAGTTCAAGTGGTTAGTTTGGCATAGCTCCCCTACATTACTAACTAGACTACTTCTCCAGTCATTTCACAGCAGCATAGTATTTATACTGATAGTAATAGGTCTAAGTCTGTGAAATGAATACATATAAATGTAATTCACAACATAAAGGATTTGCTATGGTGAAGCTACCAGTTCATTCTTTCAGTGGTGAGATGGGTTTAAATAGTAGTTCACACCTCTCGTTCTTGAAGACACATGAGACTACAGATAAACTTGCTCCCCGAGCGCCGCTGTTGTTGCAGGCAGCTCACTGCGCCGGGATTAGTGTGTGCTTCACCTCACTGTGTGTTGAGTGTGTTTCACTAATTCACGGATTGGGATAAATGCAGAGACCAAATTTCCCTCACAGGATCAAAAGTGTATATATATACTTATGCGACGTGTTGGGATCACTATGAAAATCTCCACCAGGCCACTATGGAAGAAACTCCCTACAGCAAGACTATCACCATATTCTGTTGGTGTTATTGCAAGGGTCTTCAGAACACTGCAGAAATTTGAATCAGGTATGGTATTAATTGATAATAATGACTGAAAATAAATAACGGCCGCTGACATTGACAATAAGTAGTGTTCCTCCGATTCACATCTGTCATATAATTCTGCAAGTAGCTCATTCTCAAGTCAGCAAGCAACACAAAACACCAGAAAGTACAAAGTCCAATATGTTTGAGAAACTATTTTTGTCTCGGTGCAGGCCACAGAATTGCAGCAAAGCCCTTACAAAAGGCACATTTTGGAGAAAATTGTTGTGTTGTGTAACTATGTAATAAGTGGGGGATAATGTATTGTCCGATCTGCTCCAGTCTTTCAAGAGGAATCTGCTCTTTCTTAACTGACCACTGGACAATACATTTTCCCTTACATGACGTACCCTACAGTATCTACACAGAGCTTAGACGAAGGTCTTATGCAGAGTGACTTAGCTGTTGTGGAAATGTTTGCCTTTGTTTTTTTATCACAACCTCATTTGCATAGAGTTCTCATTTCAATACAATAGCAATCCCAAACACTGCACAAACCATCCGACCTTCACGTTCTCTACAATGTCACAACAAAAACGACAGTAGAAGCACTTCTGGTCATAGTAGCATAATTCAAACAAATCAACTTCAACAATTTAGATGAATGAATAATAATAATAATAATAATAATAATAATAATAATAATACCCATGAACACTTCATGACTGCCTGTTTATTTCATCCAGTATCTGGGGAGGTATTTGGGAGCGGGGCCAGAGAAGCCCTGACAGCACAGCAGCTTGTGAATTGTCTGTCAAAGCAAATGCACTGACCTTTCGGCCATTTCAGACAAACTAACGGTGGGAGCGCTGTGCGGTGCTCTTTGAAGGATGCTCCTGCTCCTCTCACCCCTCTGCCTCCACTCACTCCTCTCTGCTGACCTGCACTCACGTGTGGAGGAGGCAGGCACTACTACTCCTCCTCCTCCTCCTCCTCCTCCTCTTCTGGGTCCTGAAAGAAGAAAAGAAGGTAAAATGACAAAGAGGGAGAGGAGAAAAGAAAACATGTATCCCTGATTATGGAAGCACTGTATGTGTCTTGTAATTAGTCGTGGCCTTCTCATTGTTGCATGTAATGAAAAGCTGCTTGAAGTTAATTGAGGGACAGCCAGAGCACCGTGTGTTCACACTCAGGGTCGTGTGGCGTGGCCAACTCTATCTGTGTGATCTCTCCGCTACACAATGAAGATGGATCAGAGGTCATGATGAGGAAAGCAGAAGGTGGGGCTGATTCCTTTCCTCTCATACAGTACCTGCCCTTCCTTCCTGCACATCAGCGATTGAATTCACTGCGTAACTGTTAATTATTAGAATATGCAGGATTTTCATCCAAGACGAGGCTTTACCACAAAGTGTTATTTTTAATAGCAGAACAGCAGAAGGATTAAATCTCTGCATGTATAAACAACAGCTATGCAGTGATACACATCTGCAGTCAGTGATGTATATATGTATATATATATATATATATATATATATATATATGTTTTTCATATTACAGATAAATCCAAGTCTCTTTTCTCAGATGAATGTTTGTTTTGCTGTCTCACATTCTCCTACTTCATGTGGAGAATAAGAGTGCCCTCTACAGGCCAAGTCTCCAAAGTGTTTCTCTGAGAGCCATGCATGTGGCAGGCGTAGCTTCTCTGAGAGCCATGCATGTGGCAGGCGTAGTTTCTCTGAGAGCCATGCATGTGGCAGGCGTAGCTCCAAGTCACACACAGACTACAGTGAAAGCAGCAGTCAGCCAAAGGACAAAATTCATTTCTTCTAAAAGTAATTTGCACTTCAAAGCTTCCAGTCTCATCCTGCCTGTTTGTATATATATATATGTGCGTGTGCCTGTGAGTGAGTGTGTGTGTGTGTGTGTGTGTGTGTTTGTACGTGTACGCTGTACGTGTGTGTATGTGTGTGTGTGTGTGTGTGTGTGTATTTCCTCAGCTGGGTCTTTACTATGAGATCTCTATTTCTTCATCTCTCTCTCTCACACACAAACAAACACACACACACACACACACACAGACAGATACATACACAGACATATTCAATTTAAGTGACCAACATATCTTTTGAATGACCAACCTGATCTATGATGTCATGGTTTTGTGCTTCAAATGCTCCCTGTCTCTCATTGATTTACATATGCAGTGCAATTTTTATAACACAAAAAACTAAAAGTGCGAGAGAGAGAGAGTGAGTTTGTTTTTGCCATTAGGGGAATAGGTGTAAACCACGCTTGGTGTGATGAATTGCAGAGGAACACAGACCCTGAGGGAATCTCGGCTCCTCTTCGCAGGCGCTTGGTGTTAACAAAAAGCAATTAAATGCCTCTATGCTCGCCGTATTGATCATATCTCCACAAATAATCTATGTAAGAACAATTGCACTTGTGTTCATTTAACAAGCAGCTTGTGTTCATACACTGTAGAGAGCAGTGAATGGCCATACACAATGGGGTCACATAGATCAGGTATTAAATTCTACAGACACACTGCTGCCCGACAGCCTTTGGAGCGCAATGCAGTGAAAATGCCTCAAAATGTCAGGGCATAAAGATTTATCTGGGATCTACACTATGGAGACTTGGGGTTGTCTTGATCCCAAGGCTGCAAAGATCATTAGTCATCCGAAACAAGACAGGTGAAGTGCCCTGTCCACTCACGTCCAACGGAGGAGACCCTTTTCTCTCCAGACGTCCGAGTGTTTCAGCCAGGCCATTTTACCAATGCAGAAGCTGTCTGTGCCATATTAGTGACAGTGTTAAGAAAGATGAAAGAAGCGCCCCCTCACACACACACACACACCTGTGACCTTGAGATGCTAATCTTAAAGCAGACTCCTCTGAGGTGGCAGTTGAGAGAGAGAAAGAGAGAGAAAGATTTAAAAAGTGAGAGAACAGGAAGAGACAGAGAAAGATAAGAAAGACAAGAGAGAGAGAGAGAGAGATGGTTTATTCATATAAAACGTGGCCTGGTGCGTCCCCACAGGGGAGGGTAAAATGTGCATCGATCAGGCCACCGTGTTGACCTTTAGGACGGGCCACATTGGGAAGCCATCACACAGAAAGCACCAAGGGTCCCTTAGTAATGATTCCCTGCTTCATGCCAAGCAAACACAAGCTAATTAGGGTATAAATAAACTATGAGACTGAGTGTGTATGTGGCTCTGTGAGTGTATGTGTGTGTGAGAGAGAGTGCGTGAGAGAGAGTCAAAGAAAGAGAGAGTAAAGTGTCAGAAATCATGTGTGTGCATGCATGTGTGTGTAGAACTACAAACCTGACAGTAAACATAATATGCGATGCACCAGAATATGATACTCCTCTGTGACCAGAATAAACAGGTCACAGAAGTTGTTTAGATTGACCAAACTACTTATAAAACCTTTCACACACACACACAGGGAACCACTGGTCAAGCTATTTATCTTTCATGCCAGGCATATTTCCCTTTCCCGAGTATGCCCCCACCGGTTTGTTATGGCCAGGCAGTGTGAAGGTCAAGCGGGAGTCCATTGAACGGTTTCCTCTTTCCTCCTCCTCCTCCCTTCATCTCAGGCCGCAGCTACTCATGCATGGCTGACCTTCTCCAGCTAAGGCTCTGGAACCTTCCGCTGAGCCTGCAGCCTCTTCTCTTGCAGCGCTGGTGCCCAGGCCAGCCAATCCTCTCAGCTTATTACCGGGTTTCACCACCTTCAGCACAAAGAACCCCATACTGTCTGGCTGTATAGGATATTTTAAACAGCGCTTTTCCACAGCAGGAGCTCACAGGTCATTTTAGCACCTTTGTGCTTCGGACTAGGGAGTGTAGAACTGGTGGACAAGCGGCGTATTACCCACGTTGGTGCATAACACAGGGTTCGTTTTCCCTCCTAGAATGCCCAGGGAAGAGGGAGGGGTAGAGCTACTAGATCAAAGGCTTGATGATTACATTAACATTAACAGTAACATTGAAGGAAGATCAATGTTTTTAATACTGAATGTGCAGCTTATTGAATGCAGCTGTATGAATAACCTAGTCCTCAAAAGCTGCTCTTCAGTCATGTTGTTGTGTTATGTATTTATTCTGCGCAAAGTGAGAGGAAAGGCCTTAAGGGCATGTCTCACGGCACAGTCGTACGTGACGCGGGGTGACGTGACGCGATGCGGTGTGCTGCGCGCTGGTGAAGAAGGACGAGTGGGCTCGCGAGGTGAGCGCAGTGGGGTGCCGTCCTCAAAGTCCACCTAAATCCATCCCAAGCTTTGGGCCGCTTTCATGAGTTGAGCCTGCCGTAATGATCCCCCTCCCCACACACCCTCCTCCAGTCACCCCCAGCCCCCAACACACACACACACTGAAACACACACGTAGCACAACCAGGGGCAGGCTTTGATCTCGCTCCACATTCAAACTGAAGAAGAGGAAGATGAGATCACGCTGCCTTGGAAGTTTGGTGCGGATCGATGACAAGAAAAGAGTGTACAATAATTTAAGGGGAGAGAAGAAGAGTGGAGAAAAGAGGAGAGAAAGGAGGAATTGAAAAGGTAAGGGTAAACCTGAAGCTGACTGCTGAATAGCAAAATACGCTGCGGTGGACTCTAAATCCTTCAGCACACTAAAATGTGCCTAGGAAAATGTTCTTGAAGTCTGAGTGCCCTCTGGTGGACATATGTGGAAACACTTCTGCTGATTTGCTAAGCTAAAAGGTCAGAACATCATCAACATTCCGGAGCATAACCCATAATCTTATTTTTTATTTCCACAGAATTGCCCAATCTCAGAACATTTGGAGGATGACAAAACACATGTTAATGGCCTACCAGTTACAGTCACATTTCTATGGTGTTGTTTCATGCCTGCTATCTGTTGGCCTTTTCCACATAATAAACTGAGTTGTTCATGCATGCTGTCAAGGGAACAGTCATGGCTTACATAGCATGCTGTCATGCTTAAGGACTCATTAATGTTTAACACGTCTACCATTTTAATGACTGTGTGTGTGTGTGTGTGTGTGTGCGTGTGTGTATGAGAGAGAGAGACATGGAAGACTAAAAAATTGAGACGTTTTACCATCCTTATTGTCAATACCATAGCAAAGCACAATATGAATAAAATATGCCCCACAAAAATCCAACAACTCCCCATGGTCAGTACAACCTGTTTGTCTAGTAACTATTGTTCCTTTGTTCTTCAATTTCTCCATAGGCCATTCAGTCCTCTCACTGTTAAGCAATGCATGTCAAGACCCCACCTCTTCCTGCAGTGTCATAAAGACAATCACATCTATTTTTGTTGCTTTCCTGTGTGGCAAACCCACAGGTGTTAAAATGTGCAAAGCCATGGTTAATATTTGCCTCAGTGGACAACCTTGTTGTCGACAGACAAAATGTCCTACATACTTCAACTCACCGCCCAGACAGAGGTGAAGCAAGCCCCTTGAAGGGCCCTGAACATCTCACCATATGGGGAAACGCGACCTCACTGTGTGATTAAACACACGATTCCAGTCATACTTGATGACTGATGGGTGTTTTACGTAACACCAACCCACACCTCAAATAATTTTATTACAACAGCATTAGTCTGAGATAAAGACGCTGATAAAGCCGTGAGCCAGGCAAAGTGAAAGGCTGGTGGTTCTTATTGACATACAGTTACCCCCTCTCACTTGCACCGACTTAAAGCAAGGTGTGAGCCAGCTAAAGAACACACTGTATGTTGTTAGAGAGGGGAAATAGACATTCTCTGTGAACAGAACACTCAAGTAATTGACCCGGCCTACATTTATCCAAATACCTTTCAAACAAATGTCTTTGTATTGGAATCCATTGTGCAGTGTCTGATTTGTTAAGTACTTTGTCAGCCCTCGAGACGTTTGCAGAGGGCTGTTACTGGCTGTGGTAATGTTTCATGGAGCGTGAGCAGTGTTCTCTGAGATGCCTCACCTCCCCAGGACTTTCCATGACAACTCCACAACAGCACAGTGGTACACACACAGGATGTTCAATTACATGTGGTGAGTCACCAAAGCTATAGGAGACCAGCATCTACACAAGATGGAGATGGTCCTGGGTATAAGAAAACAAACAAACAAAAAAAAAGGAAAAAATATGATTTGAGTTTTAACAAAATCTTTACACAGATTTGCAAGTACACTCAATCGGTGATTAATACGCATATAATGTACATAAATACATTGCATCTACATACACAATAGGATGCATTACAATATGTGGATTTCTACAATACTTGCAGATACTTCTACAATACTTGCACTTACAGATTCAATAAGAATACAAAATCTTAGAATGCAAGACACTAATTTCACTGCCTTTCTTTAACAGGGCTTGAAGTTCTCTGGAACTGTGTCTGATTTCAGGTGGGGACCAGGCTATTTAGATCTTGAAAATAGATAGTTCTATTTAAAATCCAGCAACATAAAAAATACAGCTCCTAAGCTGCATGCTCACTCATCAACATTTCCTACAATGTCTGTTCACTCAGTGTCATCCTATTCTAAGTATAAGTACAGTATATGCACACTTACCACTTGAAACTGGCTTGATGCTTTCAGTGCACACATATACATGCACAGTGTCTCTGTCTGAGCAGTGGTGTTCTGAGTATCCCATTGAACACTGACATCCATGGCAGATGCTTATGTGAACTGCTATGGAAACCACTAGATAGAGAAAACAGCAAAGAAGCCAGCTAGACATTACTGCATTGCATGTGCTTGAATGTGACGGTGTTGGTCAAAACAATCTGACAGTGGCTGTGTTCCAATTAGCATACTTCTGTACAATATGTGCACTCATATTAAGTATTGCAAGTACAGAAGTATGTGAATTCAAGTTTGGAACACAGCCATTATTGGACATATTTTTTCCCCATTTCTGCCCCATCTGTTTTAGATTGTTCATAAGAGGAAATACCTAATCTAACATTTAATTTTTGAAAGCTGATACAATTTTGCATCACTTGGCATTGCTTTGAACAAATTAATATGCATATTGCACTGCATATTGACTGTATTTCAAATGAATGTGCATCACTGTGAAGAAATAAATGATAAAATATAAATGCTTTCCTTTCATTTCTTGAGTATGTGTCCTGGGTAATGCAGAGGTGATGTACTGTAGAAACAGAGTGCTGTGTGGATCATCTGTAGAGCCATAAGACAACTACAAGATCTTTATGAGAAGACCGGAGAGGACAGGGAGCTCCAGCTACACTCCTTCCGGTTCATTCACGGCACTTGCCTGACATCCTCAGACAGAGACCATATGGAAAACTACAGTAGAAAAAAAAAGTTAATGTGCCTGGTGACCCATTCTAAGCAAGTGACCTTGTACAAAGAACATTAAAATACTCCCTCACATTTGTATAGTCTCGTTTTCTTTCACCATTCTATGAAAGGCGAAGGTGAAGTGTGGCGTCTGCGCCTTTCGTCTAGTATTGAGGTGTCGCCCGGTGCGTATAGTCTTCAAAAAACGTAATACTCAAATGAATAAAGGGGAGATCGCACACAGGGGCTGAGTAGTTCCAACAGTGTATTCTTAAAGAGCCGAAAAAACAGTTACAGGCCACATCAACAAGGGGTAAACGTTTCGGGTCTAGCCCTTCATCAGTATTCCTTGTGCGTCACCATTCTATGAAATACATAAAACAAAATTGCCCTGTATCATATTCACTTGTGGAAAAAAAAGGACATCATTACATTTGGCACAGTTTGAGATAACTTACGTCCTCAAATGAATGGCGTCAGAGCTGACACTGGAATGGCTTTAAAAGACTAACCACAAAGTAGGCAAAAAAACATGACCATCCCAGGGAGGAGGCCCCACTTCATCGCACGCAATCGTCCTGGGCCTATGGCATCTGTGACATCTCTTATCTCTGTTGTATAGGCCTATTGCATCCTCTCTAACAGGAATAAAAGCACAAAGCATGCAGCGACATATCATCAGGTAACCATGTACACAGTCTTCACAGCTTGTAAATACCCCATGGGTTTTATGGCCTAAAGATATTCATCAGTGCAGTGATGAAGTGAAGTGCAGTGTTCCATCCAGATGGGACGTTTTTTTTTTTTTTTAATCTGTATAGGACACCAACCTGTCAGGATAGGCTACCTATTCAGTTATCCAGGGTGACACTGGGAGAAATTTGGGATTCAAATTAGGGTTGGTGAAGGTTAAGTGTTAACAAAAACACTGGTGTCCATTAAAAAATAACTTAGGTCTAGGTGCGGTTAAGTTTCCACAAACCATATTATACCTTATTTTAATGCAGGCTATTAGATGATGCGCTTACATCCAGAGCTGCTTTTAAAGCCACAGTCCCCTAGGGCACAATAGTGCAGCCGGGAATCGAACCCACGACATTAAGGGGCATAAAGGCCCTGTCTGTGATTCTGTGACAGCATTCAGCTGCCACCTTCCATTAAATGCTCCCTCCATCGATAGTTTTAAATCTAGGCTTAAAACTTCTTCACCTTAGCATTTCTTGCTCATTTATGATTGTTTGATATGTATGTACTCTTATGTGTCTGTGTTATGCACTGTCTTTTTTGCCACTTTGTACGGCACTTTGGTCAGTGTACACTGTATTTTGAATGTGCCTTATAAATAAATGTTACTTACTTAGGCTACTTACTTACTTACCATCACGCAGGTGATTTGTGCATTTTTGCTGGATCCATGAAACGCATAGCCCACAAAACCCAAAGCCTGTCTACAGGACTACAGAATTCAGTAATCATCGCAACGAACGCTGACTTTAGCTAAACTCGTCTAAACAGCACCCTTCGTCCTGCTTGCAAACGACCTGACTGACGTAGAGAGGCAACACTAAGTTCACGTAGGCTAATACATTTGTCACAGGATTGTGCAAAGTAGTGCTGCGGTAAAACAATAATAAATAATAGGTTAACCTGCATGTTTGTCGATTTCAAATATTTGAATTAAGTGGAGCCAGACGCTTTGATATTACGTCCAAATTCTGAACTTGATCACTGCACGTTTGACGAGAAGTATGTTCTTCAAACTTCATTCACTTTGGGCCTGTTGTTCTCTATAGAGTGACGTCAGCACTATGCGACATGTCAGGATGGCCGAGCGGTCTAAGGCGCTGCGTTCAGGTCGCAGTCTCCCCTGGAGGCGTGGGTTCGAATCCCACTTCTGACAAATATTTTTTTTTTTTAAAGAAAAAAGATCATGAGGAGATTGACCGGTCGCAAAAGCCACGCCTCTTAGTTATTGTTGCTATGCTCATCAAACTCAGACCAACTCAGAGTTGACTAGAACTTCAATGGTTAAGACTGTCTTTAAAAGTTACAGCCCAGGACGGACTTGATTTAGAATTCGTCGAAAGACTCCAGTATGACATGGAGATACATGTATAAAAATGAATATCTAGCTTTGTTGGGTGACAAACTTAGACGGGAGGCGACTATTGACTTGCATGCATGTTACAAGGACACTGCGCCATATGTAAGGAACATGCTTACATTGCAAAACCACTGCGACTTTATTAATTTATGGTGAATAAAAATGTTACACTACTGTGCACATCCCCATGCTTTTCTGACGTGAGCATGCTAGCACGCAGCGGTTAGCTAACTATGCTAACGTTAGTTATCTACAGGTGACAATCATATTATACACAATGCTGGCAATGATGAGAACAATTAACATCCTTGTTTTTCTTACTTACATTGAGTTGACTGTGTGGTTTAATGCAGATGTGGTGGAGCACTGTTTCGTATGCCATCACAGCTCAGTCTGTCATCTGATGCTGCATGGACCGCATCTGGACCACCATCATATTCATTTATTAACTTGCCTAACTAACTGCCACACCATAGACTTTATAAATACTACTACTAGCATTAATAATAATATCAATAATGCTAATGGATTAATTAATGTATTAATTTATTAAGAATGCATCTGAATATTGTATAGACATGTAGCCTACCCCTGCTTCTGAAGAATGAACCTGCCCTTGTAGGCTTTGTAATAAACACCCTCACTAATGTCAATGAAGAAATTGTATTGGATTCTTACTTCCGAAATGGGCTGTGGGCGTGACTGTCAAGGTCTATTATAACTTTAGGCCTTAGCCTACCTCTGGTACTAGCTCATTTAGCCATGAATAAAGAGTGTATGTTTGTCTGAATAGTTTATTATTGACAGAGGACATAATCTTTATCATAAAATGTTTGGACACACTTTATTAGTTCCTGTTTCACACATTCCAGTAAATGCCCTTGGTAGTTTCACAACAATAGCCCGTAAAATGTTTTATACACTTTGAATCCATTTCATACAATGTTTAACAAGTTTTACTCAATTTAATTTACAACAGGATGCTATTTTTTTTGTATGTTTTTATTTCAGCTAAACTGCACTGACACACCACTGTCCTGTTATCAATATAATAATTATTTATTGATCAAGACAAAAGTCTCTTTGTGTGCAATACATGTTCCTCTATTTTTAAGCAATGCAAATGTCCAAAAAAGGATTGGCGACCTCTGAACTTCCCACCAGAGACCAAAAAGAAAAAAAGATTTACATGCCTCATCTGCACCTTAGAGAAAATTATTATACGGCTCTTCACAATGCAAGTAGAATGCTCCATTGACTTGAATGGGATTTCCGAAAGTTCTAGCGGTCATTATTTCTTAGGAAAGGACCTCTGAAAACAAGAATGACCGCTGTCAATGGCAACGGAGTTTGCGCTTGGAACTTCATTCAAAAGTGAAAGCAGACGCGGTTGATCATGTGTTCTAAAGAATGTTTGATTCAAGTTCAGCGTGTGTTGCGAACCATTTGTTTCTCAGCAAAAGCCACGACGAAACGGTAACAAACTAGATGTACCGCAGAGCGGTACAAAATATGACCGCCGCCCAGTCCAGCACATTTTTTCCACAAAAATAAATCACGCTGAAAGGCCTATATGATTCTAACTTTCTCACTAAATTGCATTATCCACACGTACTCAATTCTCACTGATATCTGCTAGACAACAAGTAACAAAACATGATTAGTTCATAGATTTCACATGTAAAATTCATTTTATACAACCCCACCTCCATCTTGCCTGTTCATAATTCTGAGAAATTCTTGAATTGTGTGCATGTTCATGTTTATGTTGTGTGTGTGTGTGTGTGTGTGTGTGTGTGTGTGTGTGTGTGCGTGCGTGTGCGTGTGCGTGCGCTGGTGTGTGTGCCTGCGTATGTGCCTGTGCAAGCGTACATATGTCTACTGTGTGAGTATGTGTCATACGTATGATTACTGTGAATGTATGTGTGTGTGTGTGTATCTGTTTGTGCACATGTGTGTACATGAAATGGGTTAACATGACCCCTGGAGGCAAACATACGGAAAAAAATGGTCATCCTAGTCCCTACAGTTCTCAAGATATTCACAGAGAACTGTGTCTGCCCTACCCTCCTTTCGGGGGTCCAGTCCAGCGGGGGGGCTACAGATCAAAACGAAAAACGACGGTTCCATGCTATCCATGTGGGGTTACATGCCCACCAAGTTTTGTGTACCCCGGTCTTTCAGTGTCCCGGGAATCATTGTTGGTGTACGTCACTAAATGTACACATAAATTATTTTATTGTAAGGCCCCCCATGAACGAAAGTACACAAAACTTGGCATGCATTCGGAGGGTGTCATAATGATCCTACACTTTTAATTTCGTGCAGTTTTGACATTGTCAGCCAGAGATATTGTGATGAAAACACCTAATTTTTTGCTTTTTAATTTTTAACTAGGTGGCGCTATACATGAAATAAGTGGTAATGGGATGGGTTGACATGCCCCGTTAAGACCAACATACATAAAAAAGGTGGACCTCCTAGGCCCTACGGTTCTCGAGATATTCACAGAAAACTGTCTCCGGCCACCTACAGGCCAGTTGGTGTATAGTAACATAAATTAATTTATTGTGTGGCCCCCCATGAACGGAATTCCACGAAACTTGGCGTGCATTCGGAGGGTGTCATAATGATCCTACACTTCCAATTTCGTGCAGTTTTGACTATGTTAGGTCACAGATACCTTCAATTACAACACCTCATTTTTACTTTTTTGTGTTTAACTAGGTGGCGCTATACATGAAATGAGTGGTTATGGAATGGGTTGACAATGGCCCCTTAAGATCAACATACAAAAAAAAATGGTCCTCCTAAACCCTACTGTGTCTGCCCTACCCTCCTTTCGGGGGGTCCAGTCCAGCGGGGGGGCTACAGATCAAAACGAAAAACGATGGTTCCATGCTATCCATGTTGGGTTACATGCCCACCAAGTTTCGTGTACCCCGGTCTTTCAGTGTCCCGGGACTCATTGACGGAAATTTGGGCATGTGAAAAAGAAAAAATAAATAAATAAATAAATAAAATCTGACTAAACCTATATAACCGCCGCTTCGCTGCGCGGCGGTCATAATAAGTGTAAAGAGACATATCATGGAGTTTATTTTTTCGTTTTGGCAAGTAGCCGTATAATAAGCGGGATAATGTATAGAAAGCTGGTCATTATGGGAAAATAAGTCCCTTCATGGCGAAACAAGACCGGTTCGCCCTGTCGGGACTTATTTTCCCCATAATGGCCGGCGTTCTATACATTATCCCTTACACAATTAGAAGTGGCAGTGCCGTCAGAGCTCTGGCCATGTCACATTTTAAGGCAGAGGAAAGGCTCAGCATAATAATGCATGTTTGATGAACCTGAGCTGAAGACAGGGGGTCCTCATTAATCACCAGTGACAGGAGAACTGTGGAACTGGAACGGTGCTCTCTTCCTCGGAAAGGGGAACTGCTTGTAACACTGGTTGTCATTGTCAATGGCAAGCCAAAAGAGCTCAATAAATATACACAAGGTTAAGCATTAATCCCAGTGTTGCCATGTCTCCCAGGGCTAATGATGAAATTAATGATTAGTAAATGACAATAGTTGAATCACACATTTCTATAGTGTATGGAGCAAGCCCAAAGCATTTTGGACATACTCTTCAGAGTATAAGTTAGTTCTAGTATAGTTCTGCCACACACCATAGACTTGATGGTAATTTTGATACCATAGATTTAATAGAGACCCAGTCAGACCAATAGTATGAAAAATCAGGAACAGAGTTTATTTACAATGATGCGCATCAAGGGAGATACAGCATGACTTCACCTAAAGATCCATCAACTGCTCTAACTAGACAAGGAAATAGTTAGAGTTTAAGTATCCTTCCAGGCTGATGGGAGATGGCGTTGGTCTTCCCATCTCACGTGGACTACACTGAATCAGACTCTGATTAGTGGCAACCTGGCAATCCGGAGCAGATAGCTACTGACGCAGCCATGCAGAAAAGTGAAACACTGCAAAGTCATAATATTCCCGCTTATGTCACACACAGATATACACAGGAAAAGTACAGATATCATACAGTCATTACCTAGAATCATACTTTTAGTATCAAAGTGACCTACTAATGAGAAATGCAGAACATTAAACCACATATTGGAATATTGGACATAATGTTCTATTCCACTTTCTCTCAGACTTAATAAATACTACTATACATAGCCTACTACTACCACTAATAATAATAATGCTCATGGATTAATGATAATTTATTAAGAATGCATCTGAATAGTGGAGACAGACCTGTACTCCTTGTTTTGAAGAATGAACCTGCCCTTAACTATACCATGTAAACACCCTCACTAATGTTCCCTTTAAATTGCACTATTGAAACGGTCCTCTCTATACCTGCTCTGCAAAGTGTGTATCTGTACAAACCTCAGTCACATAAAAATGCCAGTGGTGTTTTATGACATGTCTGTCTACAAACACTTGCAGCAATATCTTCAGTTCAATCCTTTGAAGGTGTGTGTTTGTATGTGTGAGTGGGGTTTTGACATAATTTCCCCTCATTATCATTCCTCTGTTGAAACCCACCTACACCTCAACGTCACACACACATGGCAACAGACACACACACACACACACACACACACACACACACACACACACACACACACCTGACGGCCCCCTGCTGTCCTTAAAACTCCAAGCACTGTCCACTCCCTCAGTGAGTCAGAGTGAGAGAGTGGCAAGGATCAAGGCTCACTCACAGCTCCCCCTCCACATACACCTGGCCACTGAACGCTATCAGTCGGACAGTAGTGACGGCACATCATGCTAAGAGGCACAGGTCTGTGGCTGCTCTCGGCAGTGATCTGCCTGAATGTCCTGCATGGGGAAGCTTACACAAGGTGAGAACACCTGGCCTTTTTTGTCTCAGACTCTTTGGGCTGTTTTGGTGATTTTTTGCCTGATTGTGCGGTTTGTCTTGACTTGGTCCAGATTTGATGACAGCAATTCATCCGTTACACTTCCAAATGGGAGGACAGGTGCAGGTACAGCAATTACAACCTCCACAACCTAACATTTTCCAATCAAAATGTTTTCGGTCTTGCTGTATAATTCATATGTCCAGATTGTGAAACCACAGTAATGGGAATTGTTCTAATGTAGGTCAGTTGCACAGTATTTTTTCTACTACTGAATTGCTCCCAAGGAGTGAATGTTGACATGCATTCATAACAGGTTTACTAACAGAACAAAGGCAATTAAATTTAGAATTAAATGAGAAACGTTTTAATTTCATTAAATATGTAAGGCATGGCTATAAAAGTACACTTATTAAGGTTACACATCTTTCAGTGATTCCAGTTACAGATTTCTATCAGAATATACTTTGTTTGTCTCTGCACTTAACATATACCATATAGCCACATTATTGAAAATTATGAATTAATTCTCTCATTTTCCTAGAATATATAACACAATGTGATTTCAATGAGAACCTCACTCCACTTTGTGGTTGGAGTGCAGCAGGGTTGTTACGGACGCTGAGTGGAGAAGGTACTGGCATTGCATGACAAAACAAGACTTTATCAAAGAATATTTAATTTCTATGGTAGAGATACAAGGACATTATATCTACTGTCTTTGCTGTGTGAAATCATCATTGCTCTTTGCCAGAGTGTCTCGCAGAGACAATTCCATTGTGCTCTCGCGAGAACTCTGGATTTCCAGGGTAGTGAAATTGCGCATTTTGCTTATTGCTTAGTTGCTTATAGAAAGATCATAACCAAAAAAAAAGTGTGAGACACCATGTACGTAACACATCTATGGCATGTTGCAGCTATGGTAATAATCTTTTATGATGGATTGTTATCTATTACTCAGTAGGTTTTATTTCACAAAGCCAACAGGCAAAATGAACGAGAATGCTCCCTTTGATAGAACCATTAATCACATCCTTGAAAGTTTATTTCTCTTTTTGACACTGTCAGACATGAAACAGAAATAGACTTTGAAAGTCATTTCAATTGAACCTGAGGTCAAATATGAGGAAGAATGAGCTTAACACACCCAATTATTGGGTATGTTCAAAAGCAATAGACAGTTTAATTTATGACACCTTATAAAGTAATGGAAGTATGTTTAACACTGAGATAAAAATCAGAATAGTGTAGCACAAGAAGCTGAGAGAGCTCGAATGAATGATGACCCTTCCGGAATGTTCTCAGAGTGTTCATTATCATGACCCTGTTGCAGCACGAGCAACATATATATTGGTTTTGTTAAAGTTTTTTTTCTCTCTCTATCTCTGTGAGGTACATCTAGTGATTATGTCTTAATGTAATGCCTGTAATGCCTTTCTCAGGGGAGTACCACCTTGTGATGGATGACTCTGTGATGAGCCCCTCTGGCCGACTGGAGAGTGACGTCTTTAACGCGTCCGAGGAGTCGTGCCTGGAGTTCTGGTACCACGTGCCAGCTGGCCACAACAGCACAGAGCTAAGGGTCCTCCTGAGGCGTGCAGACACAGACACAGGGGAGACACAGCTGTGGAGCTCGTCCACCACGGAGGACACCGATGCCTGGAGGCAAGAGTTCCTTCCCCTGGGGCAGTCAGAGGAGATGGGCATGCAGGTATGATGACCTACCATAAACACTCAATTACAGTGTAAAGGTGAAATCCGCCATGCTTATCCAATACACTTTTAATCCATTTTGGTGGATAAAATATCTCATCATGGTGCTCTCGCGGTCTGTTCTGCATGCTGTCTCAATAAGTCTCCAGTGTTACACAGTCTTGGCTCAGCAAATGGAGGAAAAAACAAAGTAGCTTGGATCGATCCACAAACAACTCCAGCTAACCAACACATTGCTTTAGGAACAGGCATGGACAGGAGGGGTGTTCCAGGGAGTGGCTGTTATATTAGTATCACAGCCTGTACCTGTCCCTCCTTTCAGCTTATCTCCCTCTGTAGTTCAGTAGAGTCAAAGAGATAATGGGCTCAGATTGTATATGACATAATGATAGGTAGGCTACACCCTTCTGTATGTATGCACTGATGTATCCATTATGGTAGCATGCGACAGCATAATGGCTGTTAAACAGTGTAGTATGATATAAGTGTTCCTGTACTCCTGAGGTTAAGAGCTATACATATTCTCTGTTTACCTATAGGGGATATACCTATAGGCTATACCTATATCTAGGTGATGGCAAGACAAAGTGTTTTATGACTGAGAAACTGCAATCCTGTAAAACTGTCTTTATTCCAGTGGTGCTACGGCACAGTTCTGTTAGACTTCTGCACATATTTGAACAGGGCACGGCAATAGGAGTATAACAGGTCTTTGTCTTTGTCAGGTGGTATTTGAGATGGCCCAAGATCTTCCCGAGGATGGGGAGGTCGCCATTGATAAAGTTGGAATCAGGAAAGGACAGTGTGGTATGTCATTTTTGTACATCTGTGTAGTTACATTGAAGTCATTATGTAATAGTTCAGATTTAAACAGGCTGTTGAAGTCAGGTTAATAGGATTTTTTTACATGACAAAGTTATACTGAAAAATAAATCATAAATTTTGAACAATAGTCCTTGCTGCAGAAATTGTAAATATTCAAATTTAATTTTAATTTAATATAAAAATGTATTCATTTGATTTTAAATACTTTTTTTCAAATGTCTGATTTGCAGGGGTGCAGTGTCAGGATGGGAGTGAGTTCTGGACAGACGAGGCCACCCGTTGTGTGTGCAGCGGGGGCCGACTCTCATGTTCCCCGGCCACCTGCCCAGAGGGACACACCTGCGTCCAGTCGGCCCCAACCGGCAGCTCTGAACTCTCCGGCACCTGTGTTGCCCACAGCAAGCCTCGCTACACCACTTTTGACGGGGTCAACTTCGGCTTCGTGGGGCCCTGCACCTATATCCTGGCCAAGACGTGCGCTGAGGGAGCGACAGAGCAGCCTCTACCCTTCATCGTGGAGGCGGAGAACGAGCAGCAGGGGAACTCGTCCGTCTCATCTGTCCAGCAGGTGAACGTGGACCTAAAGGGTGTCCACCTGTCCATGCTGAGGAAGGAGTTTAAAAGAGTTATGGTGAGTCTCGTGGTGACAGTGAACTCTCTCAGTCAAATTAGCCATAGGTTGCATTCCCAGTCGTCTCGCAAGGCGAGAAATTACTCTGTAAATGTCAGCAGGAAAGGAATAATTAAACCTCTCAATCCAGAACTCAACAAGTAGTTTTTTTTTTAATATCTCTGCCTTTGAAGTGAGAACTCAGAATATGCAGATATTGGTAGAGGTATGGTATTCTTGCTCACACTGAGCACAAGCACTGATGGGTTTCAGGTGAATGGCATGTGGAGAAGTCTTCCCTTGAGCCTGAGTGGAGGGACTATCACAATCAAAAAAAAAGGAGCCAAAGTGATTCTGAAGACAGACTTCCTCCTGACCGTGTCCTACCACGCCTCTGGGGAGGTGCGGGTGACGGTTCCCGGCCAGTACTTGGGCAAGCTCTGCGGCATGTGCGGCAACTTCAACCACATCAAAGAGGATGACTTCATTCGGCCGGACGGCTTGCTGGCGGCCGACGCAGACACCCTGGGCCAGAGTTGGCAGAGCGGCAGTACTCGGTGCGACGCGCCCGTTCTGCCCAGCGTGTGCTGGGGCCAGGAGACGCTGGAGTACGCATCGGAGCCCTACTGTGGCGCCGTCCTGGCAGCCGACGGGCCGTTCGCCGCCTGCTCGGGAGCCCTGAGCGCCGAGAGCTTCATTGCCAGCTGTGTGTTGGACATGTGCACCACCCACGGGGACCCGGAGACCCTGTGCGACCTGCTCAACACCTACGCCATCACCTGTGGCCAGGCCGGCATCACCGTGCCCCAGTGGAGAAACAGCTCGTTCTGCCGTATGTACTGCACAGCATGTCTAACCCATCAAAAGAACAAACACATGATATGACAAATAAAAACAGACCAATATATAGGTGCACTGTAAATTTGCAATTCCATCTTATTAGATGCATTCAGTGTGAATTCATCTTTAGTGAGAAATATAACCAAAACATGTGATGACTCTTAACAGCTGTGCAGGAACACCTGGCGCTGCATCCTATGCCTCTTCTTCCCTTTGATTATGCATTGATTATGTGTCGACTATACTAAAACCACCCAAGTGAAGGTCCATCTCTCTCCTGTCCCTGTCCAGCTCTGGTGTGTGCTGAGAACAGCCACTATAACGCCTGTGCCAGTGGGTGCCCCGAGGTCTGCTCCAGCATGGACGTGGCAGAGTCCTGCGGAGGGCAGTGTGAGGAGAGGTGCGAGTGTGACCCTGGCTTCATGCTGAGCGCAGGGAGCTGTGTGCCCGCCCAGGACTGTGGCTGCTGGGTGGGCGGGGAACACTACGAGGTGAGCCACTGGTCTTTAACACACATGGCTATTGCCAAGACACAGATCATTAACAATCATACGCTCAACATCAGTGAGGCTCACTTGTGGTGATGTTGAAAGAAATTGATAGCATGTTCACTGATAGTGATAATAATTAGATGGAGTGATATGGTGAAGGCGTCCAGATGAAGACCAACATGGAAAAAAACAAAGCTGAATTGGAAGTTCAAAGGATGTGTTACCGCTGGGTTTATATCTGCCATATCTTATCTTTGTTATTAGAAAGGCATGACGTTCATGGCAGGGCAGTGTGACAGGCTTTGCCACTGCATGGGCCAGGACAATGTCCTGTGCTCTGCCTCGTCCTGCTCCGCCGACCAGGTCTGCAAGGTCAGGTACGGGGTCATGGGCTGCGAGCGCCCTGAGCTGGTCACCTGTTACGTCTACGGTGACCCCCATTACATCACCTTCGACGGCAAGGCCTACAACTTCCAGGGCGGCTGCAACTACACGCTGGCAAAGACGTGCGGCCCCACGCCTGTTCAATTTACTGTGACGACCCGCAACCAGAACTCTGTGCGTCCCACCTGGTCAGCACTGGAGTCTGTGGCCCTCGAGTTGGACGGCCTCCACATCGCCATGAGGACGGGCAAAAGAGTCTATGTGAGTCGGCCTTGCAACTCACTATTAAGTGGTTTTATATTGAGACTGTCACAGTGAAACACTAGAAAGTGCTTTTAGAATCTCATAAAAAAGCTCTTTAGGGGTTTTTTTGTCTCAAAGTATCATTATTCATTTATGTCTGTGTCAGAGACACTTGAATGTCCTTCAAAAGCCAATAAGGTGGTTAACATCAGCATGAAATATTTTGCCAAGCAGTAGGTCCATGAATATATAGCAAGATTGTGTTTCATAGAACTACAAAATTATTTTATAGGTTAGTTATTGTAGCACGACTTGCCTCATCTTTACCTGTTCATCTCTCTCACCTGCTTCTGTGTTGTGTCTGAATGACAGGTAAACGGAGCTGAGGTTTTCCCACCTATGGCACCTAGCGCTGCCATCGACATATCCTTTAATGGATCCTATGTTCACCTGCACACTGACTTTGGACTGTCCCTCCTCTTTGACGGCGAGAACCGTCTCTTCCTCCAAGTGGATGAACGCTACAAGGGGCAGATATGTGGCCTATGTGGCACGTACTCTGGCAGCCAGTTTGATGATTTCGTGACCCCCGACGGAGAGCTCCTCGGCAGGCCAGGCCCGTTTGGGAACAGCTGGAAGGTGGCAGACACCGACTGGACGTGAGTTACTTTATCTGTGTGCATCTCTTCCCTCTTCTACTGTAGCTTATAAGTTGTTCACAACGGCCATCTAAGGGTATACTTATTGTCAGCGTGCACTTTACTATACTATAGCGTGCACTATACTATATTGCTCAAAAAAATTAAGGGAACACTTCAATCATACCATCCAGTGGATCGGTACTCTGACACTGTTTGGTTCTTAGCATGTAAAACTTTTGAGGTGAGTGTTTTATTTTGCAATAACCGTCAGACATTATGTGAATGTAGTTTGAGAATGGAGAAAAGGGTGGAAGGTTTTAAAAAAATGTGTTTTAACAATTGTGGAAATTCAAATTTAATTCAAATTAAAACAGTGTTCACTTAATTTTTTTGAGCAGTATATTATAGATGTAACATACCATTATATCTATTCATCTGTATGAAGGTAAACTTATTTTGTATGGGTTTTTAAAAAAAAAAAAAAAAAAAAAAAAACATTATTTGTTTTCTTTTTTTTTACTGTATATGATAAGCTGATGTGTTAGGTTTAAAGGTTGTATCAGCAATTTCAGGCCCAAAAAAGGCCCAAACATAAATGATCACATTCATCTAATCTTTACTAATGATCCGCTAGCTGCCCCATAAGCAGGCCGTCAAAAAAACGTGTCTCTGTAGGCAGCCTAGGCTCCAAGATCTGTACACAAAAACAATTCCATCAAGGGTTGGCAACCTACTTAAAGGCAAAATAAAGTGTTTCAACCAATAACCGATGAGATGCGCGCTTAGGAGAGTTTTAATTGCACGGGAGGGAGGGGTAGGGGAGGGAGTAGCGAGCTAGCTCTCTGTTTTGTTTGAACATCAACAGAAGTGACGTATCCCTGCTATCGCTGATACAACCTTTAACCAAGTGCTCACTTGTACTGGCTGTTTGTTTGTCCATCAAACAGTTGCACAGACGAATCCGCCGTGCAGCCAACCTGCCCCCCCGAGCTGCAGCAGCAGGGTTTCCAGGAGTGTCGTAAGATGTTCGGGGACACTTTCATGGCCTGCCACATGTTCGTGCCCCCACAAATTTATGTGGACAGCTGTGTGTACGACCACTGTGCCACCATCGGGGACCTGGACAAGCTCTGTGCCTCGCTGGAGTCCTATGTGAGAGCCTGCGAGATAAACGGGGTGGCGCTGGGGGACTGGAGGAAAGACACCGTCTGTGGTGAGCTGCTACTTCAACTGCATTCAACTTCCATATCGTCACCTTCCTAATAATGGCATAAGTCATTTTTTTCAGGTTTTTTGGAAAACACAAAGAAGTTGAATGATGATTCAGGCAAAAAAAAAGTCAAAAAATTACTAAATGCCATTATTTTAGGAAGGTGACGATATTTGGTAACACTTTACTTGACAGTATCGACATAAGCGTGACATGACACTGTCATGAACACATGACACTCTTATTACACGTGAACCCTAACCCTAATCCTAACCTCAAACCCTAATCCTAATCCTAATCCTAACCCTAACCCTAACTCTAACTCTAACCCTAACCCTAACCTCAATCCTAACCTAACTTGTTAACTCGAGACAAAAACCGAATGACACTTAATGACAGAAGCGTCATAAACATTCATGACTTGTTTATGACACGTTCATGACACTGTCGTGACACTCTTATGTCGAAACTGTCAAGTAAAGTGTAACCCTATATTTTACTGACTTGCCATGAGTATCTCAACATTGTATTAGTCAGAATTCATTCATTGTACTAACCACTCCTCATTCTTGTCATTATGTGTATAAAAATGATTGACCGCTGTTTTGCTGTGGCTTTCTTTACAGCCACAGCCACAGCCATACCAATTACAACAACTCCAACCACCCCATCTCCAGCTCGTAAGCACTCTCACATTTCAATACAACTATTCAAATGATCATGACTGTGAGAAAAGACAGGACTACCCACTCAACTATATTATTTCTGTTTTAATTACAGATTGCCCATTAAACTGCAATTTTGACACTGATGAATGTGGATGGCATCAGCTTGTGCAGGACAGTTTCGATTGGACCAGACAGTCAGGCTCCACCCCTTCGGACCTCACTGGACCATCCAGTGATCACACAACAGGAAGTAAGCCCCCCATGTGCTATCAACGGCATCCTATGGAAGTTTTTACCTTAATACAAGAGCTTCAAAGTCATTTTGATCTTGTAATAGGGAGAATGGTGCCTTTCCAGCACCATTTAAAAATAATCCACAACTGTAGGGGGGGGGGGGGCAAGTAGCAAAAAAAAAAAACATAATTTGCACTGGATTACTTTAAAAGAGAATTCTGGCATTTTTCACATATCTCTGTTTCTCGAGGTCACCGAATGCTGTCGGTACGAAAACAAATAAATAATAATAATCATAATCATGCCCCCAACGTGTAGCACTGTAGCTGCCTGGCTGCTCTAGGAGTTGGCTGCAGCAACTCAAGCTTTTCGTGCGCTCAATGACATGCATTCTCCTTTGCTCAATTGTAGTTCAGTTTCTAATTACCTCCTCGCTTCGCAGGTGGCTACTACATGCACCTGGAAGGTGACGACGGGGTCCATGGCGACTCGGCCCGTATGATGAGCCCGGCGTGCACCGTGCCAGGCGACCACTGCCTGCGCTTCTGGTACCACATGTACGGCACGTCCTTCCTTATGGCACTCAACGTCTACCAGCTGGTTGACAACAAGGCCACAAAGGTCTGGTCCAAACTCAACAACCAGGGCAACTACTGGCAAGAGGCGAAGGTGAACATTAAGGTGTCCGGGCCGTTTCAGGTGAGAGTCCACTCTGAAGAAGTATATGGGAACTGATGACACACTGGCAGGTTACACTTATCTAGTAGATATGCAAAAGGATAGGATAGCAGTCTCCTGTCCTGTACAGCTTATTCTCATCAGTCTGCATTGATTTTGCCAGTCAGTAGTCTGAATGTCTATATTGTTCTTGATATTCTTTATTGCCAAATACTCACATGAATAAACATAGCTTTTTTGGAAAGCATTATAGATATATCAAAGAATAAACAGTGGTGGTGTTGTTATTTTGAACAGCACCATGCCTGATTCCTCTGAGTCAGTCATCTGATGTCTTCCTTGAAATGATTGGTTCTATATTATACTAATGCTCTGTTGGATTGAAAAGGTTCTTCCACATCAGCAGTCTAAAGATAAGATTATCTGTTCCAAACTGCTGCTAGCACTGTTGTCAAGGATTACATTTCATTACATTCCAGCACTGTTTTGTCCAGCAAGAGTTCAAAACCTTATTTTCACAAGGTGCATGCCTGTGCCCTGTAGATCATTGTGGAAGCAATCAGAGGTTCCACTGAGTTGTCTGACGTGGCACTGGATGATGTCTCGATAACATATGGAGGATGTGGAGGTGAGGTCAGATGTTATGAATGAAACACTCTTCACTAATTTCGATCTCAGTGTTGTTATACTGTAGTTTTTTCTTTACATTTCAGAAAAAATGACCCGTATTTGTAATTTTTTATCTCCAAAAAAAGATTCATCGAGCACAGGCATAAACCCTACAACACTCCCCCCGGTGACAAATGGAAACTCAGGAAATCCCCACCCAGGTAAGTTTTGCACATCAGGAATCCTTATGTAGGCTTAATAAGGCATCAGAGTATAGAACATGCCCTCAGCAACATGCAGTACTCATTCAATTCAAATGTGTTTCACGTCTCCCACAGTCTGTGACATCGTCTGTAATTTCGACAATAGCCTCTGTTCATGGCACCAGCTGCCCACTGACAGTTTTGATTGGACATGGCAGAGTGGCTCCACCCCTACTCTGATGACAGGTCCCTCCTCAGATCACACCAGTGGAGGTAACAACATTTACTCACAACTATATTCTACTTTACATAACTTGAATAACACAATCTCATGATTGTCTATCCATATCAATCATGTAAGTATACTATCCCTGTAACCACAGCAAATGAGACCCAGTCACCTTGTCTATTTGAAACAATTCAAATGTCAAAGTTGTTCCAATTCTGGATATGAAGACATGATATAGACTTGCTCTTTAAAGTCATTCCTAAAGGTCAATCATATGCTTTCCAGGTGGCCATTACCTATATGTTGAAGGAGACGGAGAGCATAACGGTGACACGGCTCGCATCCTGAGTGGAGAATGTTCTGATCCGGGTCCCCAGTGCCTTCAGTTCTGGTACCACATGTATGGCACAGCAGACACCATGGGCCTGAGCGTGTATCTTCTGGAGGACCGACTGGCACAAGGAGTTTGGACCAAGAGGAACAACCAAGGAGATGAATGGCATAAAGCAGAGATTGACCTGATGACTACGAGCCCATTTCAGGTGACTAAAGCTTTCATGGTCACTACCACGTACAATTGATAATACATAAAAGGTCAAAATATGTTACATATCATTACTATGTTCACTAGATAATTTTAGAGGGACGCAGAGGAACAACCGAACTCTCTGATGTGGCCGTGGATGATATCTCACTTTATCGTGGTTCCTGCGCAGGTATTTAACACCTACTTACAGAATAAAATTGACAGGGTTCCCATGGGTCATGGAATGTCTGGAATATCATGGAATTTTAATAATGTCTCTTCCACATTTATTCATTGGCAGAAGCATTTATCCAAAGCGACTTACACATCTCAGTTAATGCCTGTTAAAAGGAATTATTCAGATCCTTTAATAATCTTGTGTTGCTTCTGTCTATCTCCTTTTTCATTTCATCACAAAGACTTAGTGAAACCAGTTTCCCCTTCTCCCACTTCAAGTGTAAATATCTCAGCAACTACAGTCATGCTAGAGACAACAGCACCTCCAGTTAATCCAGAAACACCAGCACCTCCAGTTGATCCAGAAACGCCAGCACCTCCAGTAAACCCAGAGACACCAGCACCTCCAGTAAATCCAGAAACGGCAGCACCTCCAGTTAACCCAGAAACACCAGCACCTCCAGTTAACCCAGAGACACCAGCACCTCCAGTAAATCCAGAAACACCAGCACCTCCAGTTAACCCAGAAACACCAGCACCTCCAGTTAACCCAGAAACGGCAGCACCTCCAGTTAATCCAGAGACACCAGCACCACCAGTTAATCCAGAAACGCCAGCACCACCAGTTAACCCAGAAACACCAGCACCTCCAGTTAATCCAGAGACACCAGCACCACCAGTTAATCCAGAAACGCCAGCACCTCCAGTTAATCCAGAAACGCCAGCACCACCAGTTAACCCGGAGACACCAGCACCACCAGTTAATCCAGAAACACCAGCACCACCAGTTAATCCAGAGACACCAGCACCTCCAGTAAACCCAGAAACGCCAGCACCACCAGTTAATCCCGAAACGCCAGCACCACCAGTTAACCCAGAAACGGCAGCACCTCCAGTTAACCCAGAAACACCAGCACCACCAGTTAATCCAGAGACACCAGCACCTCCAGTAAACCCAGAAACGCCAGCACCACCAGTTAATCCAGAAACGCCAGCACCTCCAGTTAACCCAGAAACACCAGCACCTCCAGTTAATCCAGAGACACCAGCACCACCAGTTAATCCAGAGACACCAGCACCTCCAGTAAATCCAGAAACACCAGCACCACCAGTTAATCCAGAAACGCCAGCACCTCCAGTTAATCCAGAAACGCCAGCACCACCAGTTAACCCAGAAACACCAGCACCACCAGTTAATCCAGAGACACCAGCACCTCCAGTTAACCCGGAGACACCAGCACCACCAGTTAATCCAGAAACACCAGCACCACCAGTTAATCCAGAGACACCAGCACCTCCAGTAAACCCAGAAACGCCAGCACCACCAGTTAATCCAGAAACGCCAGTTAACCCAGAAACGCCTGCACCTCCAGTTAACCCAGAAACACCAGCACCACCAGTTAACCCAGAGACACCAGCACCTCCAGTAAACCCAGAAACGCCAGCACCACCAGTTAACCCAGAGACGCCAGCACCTCCAGTTAACCCAGAAACACCAGCACCTCCAGTTAATCCAGAGACACCAGCACCACCAGTTAATCCAGAGACACCAGCACCTCCAGTAAATCCAGAGACACCAGCACCTCCTCCAGTAAACCCAGAAACCCCAGCTCCCCCAACAGTCAAACCCACCACATCTGCACCAACCACTCCAGAGCCAAGTACGTCTTAACTTCCTGAAATCACGTCCACCCTACCCTTTGCAAATTATACAATGTCGTTAAACTATTTTTTATCGTGGCTTGTTTCTGACAATCTCTTAATGTCACAAACAATCTGACTACAAGCACTAGTTTCTACACAGACCTGTGGATATCAGAGCACACTAATGTCCTTGTGTCCTCATTCTGTGCAGCCCCATCGTGTCCAAAGAATAGCCACTTCACTGACTGCATGCCTGCCTGTCAGCCCACCTGTAAGCACCTGCACGGCTCTCCGCACTGCGACACAAATGAACCATGTGTGGGGGGCTGTGTGTGCAATGACGGCTTTGTGCTCAAGGACAGAGTGTGTGTGCCCATCCGAAAGTGTGGCTGCCAGGACAACAAAGGACAGAACCATTATGTAAGTGACAAATTAGTGATAATTATCCACAATGTGTGTGTTTGTGTATGTGTGTGTGTGTGTGTGTGTGTGTGTGTGTGTGTGTGTGTGTGTGTGTGTGTGTGTGTCTGTGTTTGGACAAAACATTCATGAGGAGACAGGCATAAACAAAATATTACATACAACACATTTTTTTCCATTAATTGGGATTGCTTTGCCAGCTAAATATGTCTGGGGCTACAAACATTATCATTTTGAGAACTTAGCCATAACTAAATTAATTCACTAAAAAGTCATAGCTGAACTTATCTTAAATGTCACAATGCTAAGCAGTCACAGCAAAGTTGTATTCTGTTGTCATTCCAGTTTGATGAGGTCTGGTACACAGATCACTGTGAGAAGAGGTGTGAGTGTGAGGAGGATGATGGTGAAGGACACATTGAGTGTGACGATGATGAGTGTGACGGGGATGACATCTGCTATATGGATGGAGAGGGAGAATACACGTGCAAGTCCACAGGTAAACATGGGAGGGCAAAGACTGATAGAATACTGATTACAAGTAGCACACATACTGATAGAAATACATGCCTCACTTGTCATCGTGTCTGCATAAATGAATCTGCTGTAAACACATGCATTCAACACATTTTGTGGACTCTTGTGCACTTTATAGGTTAGATAGCTTTTTCAGAGTACATGTTATGGATGAAGCCTGTAGAATCTTTAACCACACAAATGCCACGTTCTCAAAACAACTGTTTGCCATATTTTCTGACAGACTTCAGTGAGTGCACTATTGAGGAAGACCCCGAGTACAGAACGTTCGACGATATGAAGCATGACTTTGAGGGGACCCACTCTTATGTCCTGGTCCAATCAATTGGTCTGCCAAAGAACCTCCCCGACGTCTATGTTGAGGGCATCAACCGAATAAAGAATGATCAGGATGGGGACAGCAGCGAGGAAGACCATGATGATGACCATGACAGCAGAGGAAGAGACGACAGCAGTGAAGAGGATGGCAGCAATGAACATGGAGACAGTGGCTTCCCAAGGGAGCTAAAGATCAGAGTCTACAACCACACTGTGGAATTTAAGAAGAACAGGAAACTTTATGTAAGTCATTCAACATTGGACTGTGCTTTTGGAATATTCTCAGTGCAGCACTGTTTTGTCTTGACAGATTTTTCACACCAACTACATGTTTTTTACCTAGTGCATGGTTGGGTCATAGGTCACACTGTTCTTGGCAAAGTAATATATTTTCCTGTCTTTGTCGGGAATGTTCTTCCGTGAACAGTACTTCCGTGAGTCTGTGATCAAACTTGTGATCTGTGACCTGAATGCCATTGTCTATGTGACTCAGATAAGTGAGATAAGAAGTGTTAGAATGATGCGGTAGTGTTGCAGCAGCAGTAGTGAGGTGATTCTCTGTTAAACTGCAATCACTGCTTACCTGGTACATTGTCCTTCAGTCAACTCTCTGGCAGGTGTCAATAAAACATGGTACTCTGGACTTTTCTTCACCAGGTGTTACCTTCTAAATATCATTTACTTCTAATACACGTTTGACTAAACTTCAAAATGCAGCTGCAGACAAATAAATGTTACAGGGTCATTCATAAAGTACCTTTAAATAGGCATCTAGAATAGATTATATTCAAACGTGGAAAGGCAAAGGAAGCATACTGCCCTCTGCTGGTCTTTCTGATTAACTGTTGTTTTATATGTACATCACCATGCATGAAAAATGCTGTGAGATAAGCACACATAAGCAACTGTGATACTGAATGTGAAGTCTCTCTCTCTCTTTCTCTCTCATGCAGGTGGATGGTATGAGGTCTCAACCACCAGTATCACCAACCACAGGTCTCAAGGTCCTTCAGCGATCCTCTCGCATCTACCTTAAAACAGACTTTGGATTCTCTGTGGAGTTTAATGGAATTGGCAAAACTGGTAAATAAGATCACAACATTCATATTAACTATCAATATATAAAGTTATTAGTAATAAAGAAACCTTTCTTGAATTTCCAACAGTGATGCCTTCAAGGGTTAATTCCAAACCACTCACTCTAGTGTACAATACAACAACCATTTTTACGCCCTTGAGCTCATTCAGTTTGGACAAAATCGATTGATTGTTTTGTGCTGTCATTGTAATGCTGCAGAGATCATCCTGCCACACACATACAAGAGGAGAGTGGGAGGACTGTGTGGGAACTTTGACGGCAAGAAGAAGAACGACATGATGAAGCCAGATGGCAGCCAGGCCAAACGTGTTAAGGAATTTGGAGAGAGTTGGAGAGTGACAGAGGAGAGGCTGAATATAAGATGGAGGTAAACGGGGCAAATATGCACGCAGACACACACACACACACACACACACACACAGACATGTACACAAAAACATGTCCACACACATGTATAAACATAAACGTACACAAACACATGTACACAAACACAGATGCACGCACGCATGCACGCGCACGCACACACACACACCTGCACATGTGTACACACCTGTGTGCACACCTGACACATTATTCAGACTTGCAACAGGTGCTTAATTTATGGTTTCAATGCTATAATCATTAATAATGTAAGAAAAACCTTTAAGAAATACATATATGTTTATAACTGTTTACCCCAACATTCTAAATCAATTGTATACACCATATTGCTATGTAGCATAGTAATATTATACACCATTTAAAAGCTTGAACTCTTGGGAATCCATATATGACAAAATTTTTCATGTACAATCTGTATAGTGCTTTTACATTGTCAGATTAATCTTACTATGTCTCAATCAAAAATGCCCCCCCCACTTCTGCCTTCGGTGCCTCCCTACTTTCTAGCTGCAGTGTATATCCCTTAGCAATAAGTAGATGCAGCATATTGGGTATTGAAATATTCACCGGAAAATTGAACATTCATGTTGTTTTATCCAATATTAGTCGTGCAGATGTATAGTCCATCTTATACTGTACACACCCATTGAACCAACAAAGAAAATGCAAAAATAGAGACTTTTGTGTAATCATTGCATATTTTGTGTAGTCATTCTACACACATACATTCCAAATAGTCTACAAGAAACCTCAAAGTGTAACCTTTCATTTGAGACCAGGATTATGCTTCTACACCAAGAGGTTGCCACACAGTAAGCATTTCATTGTCAGTATGCATCTTGGTAGCCAAAAGTCCTATGGGGAGTTTCCATAGGGCATTTTACAAAATGCATGAGCATTGATGGTAATTTTGATACCATAGATTTAATAGAGAGCCAGTCAGACCAATAGTATGAAAAATCAGGAACAGAGTTTATTTACAATGATGCGCATCAAGGGAGAGACATCATGATTTCACCTAAAGATCCATCAGCTGCTCTAACTAGACAAGGAAATAGTTAGAGTTTAAGTATCCTTCCAGGCTGATGGGAGATGGCGTTGGTCATCCCATCTCACGTGGACTACACTGAATCAGACCCTGATTAGTGGCAGCCTGGCAATCCGGAGCAGATAGCTACTGACGCAGCCATGCAGAACAGTGAAACACTGCAAAGTCATAATATTCCTGCTATCTCTAAACACAGTCACACAGAGATATACACAGGGACAGTACAGATATCATACAGTCATTACATAGAATCATACTTTTAGTATCAAAGTGACCCACTAATGAGAAATGCAGAACATTAACCCACATATTGGAATATTGGACATAATGCAGAACATTAAACCATATATTGGAATATTACACATAAAGTTCTATTCCACTTTCTCTCAGCATATTTTGGCAAATAATGGTCTAAAGTACTCATATTTCATTCTTTATTGATCTACTTTGAGATACAGATTCACAAGCCCTGGTAGTGGGCCTCAGTTGTGTTTCCAAGACAAAATAAATGACCAATAGGGCAGAATGTGGTAATTTCCAGAGATGTACAAAACCGCCTAAAAAGAAAATCATCATTCTACCCTTTGCCACTCTCTGACAGTTCATCACACAGTCAATCTATTCGTACCAAAATAATCTACTAGGCCTCTGCTTTCAAAAGAGGTCAAGCACTTGTGGAAACAGGGCCATTGTTAGTAGGTGGTGTGCAATTTCGAGCAAAAACTCAAAATAGGGGGGTTAATGTAAAGATACTGTACTGATATTTCAACACAATTCAAACAAACAAACGTCAGACTGTTAATCATTTGTTCAAATCCAAATGGTCCATTTGTCACTAGAAGTCCAAATGCAGTGCACAAAGCAAACTGAGTCATGCTCTTGTGATGCTCCTTCCCTTGTGACCTGACGAGAGTAGAAATGTGAGGCCATTTTGTGATGCTTTTAGTCTTTGATCATATGGTTTTCTCTTTATCCAGGCGATCAGCAAGGCGTGGTTTGTCTCGACTCTGAGAGAACATCTACAGGCCAATGGCATGGATTTCATACTTCTTTTTCCTTTAACATAAATATAACTTAAGTGTGTCACATACAGTATACACTAGTGCTTTCATTTATACTGTAGATCCAGTTTATTTTTGTTTGTAATATTTCCTTTTAAGATTTCCTTATGTTCCATAGTCTATTGTACATTAGAGTCATTATATACCTTACATTATAGTAGATGTGAGATGCTTTGTATACATTATATAAGTATTATCATCAAATAAAGTGATAATGTCACATTTCTTTACATTTAGTTTCTTAAATGGTGTCTGTATGACTGTTACGTAAACTATTTAACATCATGAATACCAAATATTTGTTCAAGTAAAACAACCATCCTTTGTCTATGTGTGGCAGACCTTCCAGAAAGATATCTTGCCATTTTTTGCAGTAGAAAACCATTAAACAATACGGGACTATGAAAAAACCTTTGTAATGTGATCCGACCTCAGATGGGTTGACAACAACCCATCTTTTGTGTAAGATTTGACAAGGCAGACAAGGCTGAGGTGCGTGGTATGCTTATGTGTCCTGTTTGTGTTTGTGTTCCGTGTGCAGATAAAGTGGTGATAGCCATCTGCGGAGTGCTGATAATCTGAGCTCCTCTTCATATGTTTACCTCCAATATGTTTTCCAAAGGCAGAGGTCATTCACAGTGATGAACACCTCAGTCAGAACTTCAAAGCCTTAAAACGAGTTGCAGTGACTTAAAACTTACACATCAACCAATCTGCATGAGCTTTCAAAAAGGCAACTAAGAAAAACAACTAAAACTAAACTAAATTATTTAATTTGTTGCGTGCCTTGGCAAAGAAAATGAGATGATACAGTCCTGATGGATGGACTGTATGTGTATATTCATTTCATAGAGATATGAGCAGTACCTAGCCACAGGAATCTTGTCTTGCTGGTAGAGTTATGTACTGTAGCTGGCCATGCCTACTAAATCTCCTTTCAGGAAGATGCTAGTCTGGATGGAACAGATAGCAGACGGCCATTGAAACTATGTAGAATCAACATTGTAGTAGGGTGGCCTATGTGTCTAATTTGGGGGCTTGTGGGATTCGCATGTTCATTTTTGGAGAGTATTATATCTTTGTTCTAGGGGTTCTTACGAGTAAAATAGGGACCCAAATTTTGAAGGACCCAAATCAAAGGTCAAATTCAGAAAAGGTCAAATTTGGTGTTTTGTCCTCCTTTGACCTCACATTGCTGGTATTATAGCATAGGGTTTGGTGCCAAAAAGCAAAGATATTCTACAAGGTAGTGTGCAAAAGTGGGCCACATAAACAATACAACATTATAAAAAATTTTTAGGCTGATGATTGATCTCTTTAACAAGAAATTGTGCCTAAAATTCTCAAAATTGTCCGCTTAAAAAAATAATACTTCAATATCAATACTATCAATTCATGCCTATTAGTGTGCTTGAGTGTAGGCCTAGCCTGCTCTGTCAGTTCTTGTCTACACCCATTCAGAGCACAAAGTGCAGAGATCTCTGTTAAATCAAGTTTAATAGACTTTTACATAGTACCAGCTGAAGTCTGTAAGGCTTTCCGTAGCCTATGTAAGTGTGAAGAAAAGAAAGGGTAAAGGATCAGATAGACAAACAGACAGGTGTGTGTGTGTGTGTGTAAGAGAGAGAAAGAGAAAGAGACACTACAAGCATGGAAGGATTATGAACTTTCAGGCCCCTGGGCCCAGATGTATTAAGGGCCCCCCACTAATTGTTGCGGGGGACATTTTTTTAAAATTTATTTGATGTGATTTCCTGTATTCTGGTGCATTTTGGGGATGGCCAATAGAGTGGCGAAGTCCCGCCCATTCTACTTCCGGTCCATGGGACCTATCTTTCAAAAAATTATGAACGGGAGTTAATGGAGAGATAACAATTATTTTTTGGTCCAGTTTGAATTGTGCCACGAATTTCACATATGATGTGTGTGAATTTAAAAGATAATTTTTCACGTCAAGAAAGTACTGTTGTTCGATAGACTTCAAAAGTTATGTTGGTTTTGTGCGAATCCACTCAGTGGACTACATCTCTCGTCTCGAATGATATACGTCACCAACGTAATGAAACGAGAAGAGCTGTTATGCTAGTTAACGGTTGCATCTTGCTGCCTGCTATGTCACTTAACAGTATGTAATGTACAGTCTATGGACGAATACAATTTACCTGATGTGTTTAATCCTCTGACTCATGGTATTTTCTTCAGCAAGGAAAGCCCAATTAAGACCTGTTGCTGGTATGCTTGTACAATCTAGTGTGGCTGTGAATGAGCTAACGTCACTAGCGCGACTGATGGGTTTGTAGTCGTTGGAATTCAGTTAGTTACGAAACAAACTGCAAATGTCTTTACATGAAAAATTGTCTTTAAAATTGACTAACATCATATGGGTAATCCAAGGCACAAGTCAACCAGGACCAGAAAATAATTTCTTTTTCGCCATAGACTGCCGTTCAATTTTTTTGAAAGATAGGTCCCATGGAGGCAAACGGAAGGGGCGGGACTTCGCCACTCTATACTTTAATTCAATCAGATTCATAGCCTATGTGTTGATATGATGTGTTGATATTGAGGCAATGATTCCATGCAATGGCTTGGGCCCCCTGACTCCTTGGGCCCCTGGGCTTGGGCCCGGTAGGCCCGTGCAGTAATCCATCCCTGACTACCAGTGACAGTTGGCTGATGATAGAATTAAGAATATCGAATAACCTGAAGCACATAGTACTCTGTTCTTCATGGTTGGTGATATTAGTGACCTTCTAGCCTGCTACATTTGAGCAAGCACATTTTCATAGTTCATGGTGGCACAGTCTAGTTAGGTTATATTCTGAGGTGTGTCTTTCTGTTAGTCAGGTGATGGCACACATATTCTAAAAGAAACAGATTTTGGGCTATGTATCCAGTGGCACTGTGGCAGATATGTGTGGACTCAGGGATGGGCACAAATACATCATAATGTATTTCCAAATAAAATACCAAATACCCACCTTAAAAATGTATCAAAATAAGCTACAAAATACAGCAGCCAAAAAAATTATCAAAATAAAATACTGTATTTTTGTATTTTCAAAATACTACAAAATACTTCTTTCTAAAAGCCTTTTTCGTCTATCTGTAAGCAAGAGACTCCTTCCATAATCAGTCAACAGATGAGATATGCTGACCCCTCATTTTAGACATCCCAATATAAACCTCTGCCAGTGTTGGAGCCAGAGAGCAACCGGTGGGGGGGGGGGGGGGGTCATGAGCACTGACATGGGGTCACCTCACGCCATCCTTCAAGCCTTTTGGATAACTGAAACTATATGATCATGGGAGAAAATAGTGCAAGACCATAGCGGTCATAGCTTATAGTGTAATAGACTAGCACATAGCGTTTAATAGAATAGTTGCATAGGCTACAATACAAGTAAATACAAGTAAATAGACTATACAAAGTGGCTAGGTAGAGGCACCAGAGGCACTTTTCCATGTGATGGAAAGTTTAAGAGTGAGCAGGACACTCGGCACGGCTTTTAGTATGTTGTGCTGCTCTGACAGTCCACTGTTATTGACTGTTAGTCTAATGTATTTGAGTTTGGAGATGTACTGTTTTGCAGCGACAGGCTACAAATGCCGACTCCACAACTGTCACACTTCCCAGCCAGGCCATGATAGGCATTTTGTCCAAGGGCCAACTGTATGTTTTATGTTACTATACACCATAGGTGTAGGGGCCAAACATATGTGCAACTAATTCCCAGTGTGCTTCCAGGCCAGCAGGAAGGTGTGCAGCAGCCACTGGAATGACCTCTTCCACCTCCTCCACTAACAGCTCCTCATCAGCCGGCAGTGGGATGTGATCCTGAAGGGCCATGTTGCAGAAGCGCCGCCACCAAAACTACACTGCACGCCTTTGCAGGATGGAGCTTCAGGCCACCAGCGGATTTGCTCACACACCTTTTCACATGCCCAGGGCCCTCTCCACAACAACACGGGTCCGGCTATGGGCGTTGTTGTACTGCGCCTCTGCCTCACTGTTGGGCTCCTAGATGGAGCAGTTGACATGCTTGTATTATCATAGGGGGTTGATGGAATAAAGTAGGTCTTGAAATGTCAGTGCACTCAGGGAATATAGACATGCATTTGAAAACAACAGTATAGACTTTGCTACTATCTCAGCAGCAGAAGGCAACAACATGAGCAGCACCTACAGTAACAGTGTGTGTGTGTGTGTGTGTGTGTGTGTGTGTGTGTGTGTGTGTGTGTGTTGGTACAGCTGGCGCAGATCCTTCAACCATTTGAGCATTGAAACATTTGTGCTATGTGAACTGTCATTTTGTGGTTGTGATTCAACACACAACTTCATAACTACAATGGATGAAAAGTAATGGTAAAAAAATGTATCTGTGCATTTAAAATATCATGAAATACTTGTGTGTGGTAACAGTATTCAGTTTTCAGTGTCACAATGAAAACACATAACAAGGGCAACATTGGAAAAATGCTGCATAAAGGCATGAAAATATTCCAGTGAAATGAAGGGCAATCATAAAGTAAAGTATTCATTTATATAGCGCTTTTAGAACAGAGTGAAACCCAAAGCACTTACACAACAACACGTTGTTCAAAATTGTTCATATTACATATCCATATTTATTCTGCTCTTACTGTAAGGTACTGCTAAGATACTGCACATATTTATATTTCATTTATATTACTCTAAACCACCTTCTGCAAACCAACTGTATGAATACACTGCACTACTGTATATTTCTTGTCCTGTCTATGCACCACCTGTCTATACTTTATATATCACATTGCACTTTTCTGCCTTTTTGGCACTTCTGGTTAGATGCAAACTGTATTTGGTTGTATTTGTACTTGAGCTCTGCACAATGACAATAAAGTTGAATCTAATCGAACCATGCCAATTTTCATAGAACATAATATACATGTATCCTAAGCCTAGGCTAGTAAGCATATGGTCTCCAATCAGTAGTTAAAATTAGGACTACAGGTTCTAAACGATCATAGGAATATTTAGTGATTGAGCCTATCCATGATTCCAACACCATTGTTAATTGATCATTATCCAGGCCCGAACCTACGACTACAAGATCCGAAATGCAGAGGTCTATCCTTTCACGCCACCTTGTCACGCTACAACAAATGAAAATATTGGCCAGTATTTAGCCTATATGTAGGCTATTCTGTGTGTTTCATTAAATGTGTAACTTATTTGTTCACATTTGCTCTGTTGGCGATTTATGCTTCACTGATTAGGCTAATTAGTAGGCTACGTTCAATAGACTGTGACGTTATTATTAAAATTATCATTATTATGCCTATTATTATTATTATTATTATTAATAGATTAATATATATATTTTTAAAAAGCATACATAGCCTAGGGCCCAGGGCTCCGAACCGGTTCAAGGAACGAAAACGAAAACCGAAAACGAACTGAATTTTACGAGGAGCGGAAACGGAAACGAAAACAAAATGGTCTTCAACTGTTCCGGAACAGAAACGTTATTCTGAAATCCACAAAACCGGTTAATAACGTTTTTTTTTTCGTTCTCTATATAACAGCCTAATAATTTGATTTCTGCAGTTTGAAAAAACAAAACAAATAAATGGACATTTGGTCCAAATGTTGTAATGTAACCTATCCGTCTGCCACTTCGGATCTTAGGCCAGCTCGTAGCGTATAGGCTACTGAAACTGATTTGGAAATTGTTTGTAGCCTATGCGTAATAGCCTATTTTACCTGTCCACGCCTTGTCGTTTTAAAGTCGGGATTTGAAATGTTTGCGCAATTATAGCCTATTCTGTGTAGAAGAGTTAACAGGAAATTTGAGATAGCCTAGGCCTTGTCAGCAACAGACAGGTTCGTTTATAAACAGGGTTGGAATTATAGCGCAAGCCTTTGAAGATCTCCATATGGATAAAACTTAGGCTACAACCAGGTAAGGAGTTTAGCACGTATCCAGAAATATTTTTGATAAGAAATTATTTATAGGCATAGGTTAGGCCTACAGTAAGTCTGTAGGCTATGGGATGGATAGCCCATCTGAATGTTTTTGGATGCCGCCTGTGATTTATTATTTTTGGGCATAGCTACGGTATAGGCTAAATCAAGGGGAAATAATGAGTATGTCTATTCTAAGGTAAAGTCCACAAAAATAGACTTGATAGGCCCGCCAAACACTGCCGGAACTTTAAGAACGAACGATATTTTGCGTTCCGAACCGGTTCAGGACCGATATGTTGGTGGCAGAACGCATGCAAGAACAAAAACGTTAAACCTGAACCGTTCGGAACGGAACGTTTGAAAAATAATTTCGTTTTCAAGCCCTGCTAGGGCCTATTGAAATTACTGCCTATTGTTGTAATAAGTATTATCATAATTTTTATTATTATTATTATTATTATAATTATTATTATTATTAATGATATTATAACTGCTGGGCCCAGGAAACGTCATGCAATTGTAACGGATGCCAGCTAGCTTTGCTGTGCTTGTGGAACGTTGGTAAACCTCACTCCCCGACGCCTCAAGAGTGCTGCTGGCATGCGAGCCAGTAGCCTGGGCTATTGGCTCAATTGTTAGCGCGCTCGCCTCCCGATCCGAGGTGCTGCTGTTCGCGGGTTCGAGTCCGGGCGTGTGCAGGGCTGAACCGCGCAGGTTCAACACAACGCAGGTTACATTGGTGCCGTGACCTGGATCGGGAGTGAGGTTTAGGGGGGTGAGTGTAACGGATGCCAGCTAGCTTAGCTGTGCTTGTGGAACGTTGGTAAACCTCACTCCCGACGCCTCAAGAGTGCTGCTGGCATGCGAGCCAGTAGCCTGGGCAATTGGCTCAATTGTTAGCGCGCTCGCCTCCCGATCCGAGGTGCTGCTGTTCGCGGGGGTCGAGTCCGGGCGTGTGCAGGGCTGAACCGCGCAGGTTCAACACAACGCAGGTTACATTGGTGCCGTGACCTGGATCGGGAGTGAGGTTTAGGGGGGTGAGTGTAACGGATGCCAGCTAGCTTAGCTGTGCTTGTGGAACGTTGGTAAACCTCACTCCCCGACGCCTCAAGAGTGCTGCTGGCATACGAGCCAGTAGCCTGGGCTATTGGCTCAATTGTTAGCGCGCTCGCCTCCCGATCCGAGGTGCTGCTGTTCGCGGGTTCGAGTCCGGGCGTGTGCAGGGCTGAACCGCGCAGGTTCAACACAACGCAGGTTACACAATGTCAAATTTCATTACTTTTACGTGACTTCATGCGTTCGGCTCTAACCGACAGAGCCCGAAATTCTCCGAACACATCTGCAACCATTGTAGTCTGAACTATGTTGGTTGAAACCAACATGGTTCAAAGTAACAAAGTACTATGTAAGTACGACAGTTTTGGGAAACAGTCGTAACTTACATGTTGGTTAGTTGAACGATGCATCGTACCACGTTAGTAAAAAGCTAACCTCCGTAGTTGTACGGGAAACGCACCCCTGGGCGACGGTCATATTTTGCACCGCTCCGCGGTACATCTAGTTAACTATAGACCAGCGGAATTTCAATTGTATTTCAATTAAAATAAATATTGAAACAATGTTGAAATTACAACCAAACTAAAGATCAATGCGATTTCAATGGTGAAGAGGATGAATTTCCCGTGCACAGCCATCCAGGTGCTGCTGAGGGGCAGTCATCAATTGATAGACAGGAGAGTGAAGGATCACCGCACACTGGTGGGATTTTTTTTGCTGATTTTATTTAGTAGTGAACAACGCATTTCGCCTTATGCTTCATCAGGTTCACTCTTGCGATTTCAATGGTATTTCAATTCATATTATACCGCAGTAAACCACTATTAATCTGGCAAAATATTGGGAAATGCATACCCTGCTTTATCTACAGCCAGGATACATTTGGCTAGGCCTAGGTATGTCTGGTTTAGGCTACACAAGCTTGAATAAATAACCATTGACAACTTTTATCAGTTTGAAAAGCAAGTGCATTCACTCTTCTTCATTTATAAATTCCCGTGTGCTGTGCTTCCCTGCCATCCATTCAGTAGGCCTACGGTTGCGGTCAGCCTGACCATCCAGTTGAGTGAAGCGGCACCTAACAGAAATAGAAGAAAGATAGACAGTGTTAGATAAATATGTTCAACTGAAGGCTACTTACAAGTAAAACTTTAGAATAATCACATTCCGTCTATGTACATCGTAATGACACTGCGAATACGGCCACGGCGTTTATTATTATTGATTATCATTATTATTATTATTAGGAGGCCCCTCATTGGTCGAGGCCCCTGGGCTGAAGCCCAGATAAGCCCCTGCATTAAGGCGCCAGTGCTTACTTACCATTAAGGTGGAGCGGCGAACTTGACAGAGAGCTGAACATGGTTGGTCTGACTGAACGTTGTTCAAAATGATCTCCCATGACTTTTCAATATTTTTTAGTGAACTATGTATCGATGCTCTATCAATTATGGCAATATAAACTATTAACCAATGTTGTTTCGATGTCTCTCTATCTATCCTCATGCACTGTCGGGGTTTTGTCAGGATTGTAGGCTAATGCTCAATGTCTTTACCATTGAGATTTCAATCTCAGCCAAAATTATGATTTGGATGGAAAATCAACATCATATCAATGTCACCTTGCTATCTGATAGTTCACCAGCGTTTCCATCGATCGGAAGATACCTGCCAAATCAGCAACGAGAGGAGATGACGACGAACCCGAAAGGGCTATGGTATGCAGTGGGGGAATTGCAGAATTTAAAGCAAAGCTAGACCCACATACATTGTTTATTGACTGCCCATGCTGTTTATTGGCAGTATGCCTATGTAATAAAGTTTAGGCGAAGTAGGAAGTAGGCTAACGTTAGGGGAGAGCCGGGACGAATGAAACAATCCAGTTTTCTCCGAGTGTAATGATGATAGACCGACGTCCTTCGGTCAAAACAGAGCATGTTACCTCCTTCTATCAGAGCCAAATTTCTTCCTGCTATGTCATTTTATCACGGAGTTACTGGCGATAAACGAGTTTTGATATGCAAAAGTAAACTTCATTAGCGGTTCAATTGTTTCGATTATCAATGAGTGTTTTTCATTTAAAGGTTTGACTTAATGCTTATTCAGTAGACCATTTAGCGTTCTCCCAGACTTTCATATAGCATGCTTGTTTACATGGAAAGCAAAACAAGCTATAGTGACATAGGGGAGCGCAGGGCACAAAGTAACACTTTTTGGTTATGGCTAAATAATTTTAAAATCATTTGAGTTTCACTAGTTATACTTTTTAACAAGCAACATACTCTGTTAGGCCAACACATATGCACTGGAAGTTTGTTTGTAGGAGCTACTGTTCTTTTACAATTCCACCGAGAGTGGCGATAGGTGAAATGTTACAACCTGCCCATATGCGGGGTTAGTTTTAGGCCTAACATTCATCCCAAAGGCTGTTTTTAATTAAATTAATTCAATAAATGTATCTGAATGTGTATGATAGAATAGGATCTGACTATTAATGAAACATAACAACAGACGTGTGTCGAAAATTGACTTTATTTTCTATACGGAGAAATAACATGAGATATGCGCCAATGGAAGCATAACCAAGGCCAATCATGCCAAGAAAAGCCCTCAAACCTGAAAACACATGAGGCAAAATGCAAAACATCACAAAAACTGACTAAACGCTAATACGCACATATTTGTGTATTGCACATACTGTACATTATTGTACAGTATGAGTGGCTTAGTTGTAACAGCGTGTTACAACTAACCCCTGGTCACGTTTGTTATAAGATAAGCTACTGTAGCTCCTGCTATGAGTTGGCTACATTCAAAACGGTGTTAATTTTTAGCCTACAAGACGGTTATTAAGATGATACAAGATTGGAGTCAGTGAGCTGCACCCACAACTCTAATGGAAAGACAAGTACCACCTAGACATTTACGTTGATGTCTTCAAAAGGCGTTTTGCTGCAGATCTACGTGGAAACACGTCCATACTGACCGAAAATTTGTGGAACACCTCAGTAATTATGACCGCCGCACAGCGAAGCGGCGGTCATATAGGTTTAGTCAGATTTTTTTTTTTTTTTTTTTCGCATGTCCAAATTTCCGTCAAGGATTCCCAGGACACTGTAAGACGGGGGTACACGAAACTTGGTGGGCATGTAACCCCACATGGATAGCATAGAACCTCCTTTTTTCGTTTTGGTCTGTAGCCCCCCCCCCCCCCCCCGCTGGACTGGACCCCCTGAAAGGAGGGTAGGGCAGACACAGTTTTCTGTGAATATTTCGAGAACCGTAGGGCCTAGGAGGTCCACCTTTTTTTTGTATGTTGGTCTTAAGGGGGCATGTCAACCTATCCCATTACCACTTATTTCATGTATAGCGCCACCTAGTTAAAAATTAAAAAGCAAAACATTAGGTGTTTTCATCACAATATCTCTGGCTGACATGGTCAAAACTGCACGAAATTGAAAGTGTAGGATCATTATGACACCTTCCGAATGCATGCCAAGTTTCGTGGACTTTTGTTGATGGGGGGCCTTACAATAAAATAATTTATGTGTACATTTAGTGACCGTACACCAACAAGGATTCCCGGGACACTGAACGACCGGGGTACACGAAACTTGGTGGGCATGTAACCCCACATGGATAGTTTTGATCTGTAGCCCCCCCGCTGGACTGTACCCCCCGAGAGCACAGCACCATCTTTGTCATAAAGGCAAACAGTAGCCTATAAAATGAGCCATCTAAACTTTTGTGTAACCCATGTAATAACAACATAATAGGTGAGCAGCCAAAAAAATAAATGACAATATCATTACCCAATACAGAGCATGAAGAGAAAACAATGCAACAACATAAAACATTGCCTTGAGTGTCCATCATAACTCAAAGTCCTGAAAACGAGAGGGCACTGAACCCTGAAAGATTTGCCAGAGGATGTGAGTGTCTGTGAAAGGGTGTGATGTGCTGTAGTGGCTGTGATGGATCACTAATGAATGGTTTGGTACGGTTATAATGGATGGCGCTGGTGGGCTGGATCATCCACTAAAATCAGATCCCCTGCCTTGTGCGGAGTGAATTTCAGGTGACGGTCATAGTACTGCCGCTGCCGCTCCTGAGCTCTGTCTCTAAATGCAGTAGCAGACGTATAGGCACTAGTGAGACGCTGATGCAGATGGTTGGCATAGGCAGCAGGAGTTCCACTAGTGGCTGCAGTGTGACATGGTTCCTGTGTAAGCAGACTATCAAGGGCCAGTCGTGCTTCACGGCCATGGGCCAAAAAGAAAGGTGTGAACCCGGTGCTAGTGTGTGTAACTGTGTTATAAGCCAGCGCAATCTGGGGGAGATGGTCATCCCATTCTTGCCCCACCTCCAGGAGGTATTTGGCAAGCTCTTCTTTTAGTGTGCGGTTATAGCGCTCTACTGCCCCATCACATTGAGCGTGGTAAGGCGAAGTCCGTAGTTTATGAATGGACAAGAGACTGCAAAGCTGTTTCACAAGATCTGATTCAAACTGCCTGCCTTGATCAGAGTGCAGTGCCTCTGGGACTCCATGTTGCGGTATGTACTGTTCAAAGATGCAGTGTGCGACCGAGACAGCTGTCTGATCTTTTAAAGGGTAGAGGTTGACAAACTTAGTGTACAAATCCATCATTACTAAAACATAACGGTGGCCTTCGGTTGACATGGGCAATTCTGTTATGTCGGCTGGAACAATTTGGAAAGGGCGGTCGGGGGAGATGGAGACCAAAGGCGCCTGGGGCCGGGGCACGGGGGAACGTCTTGACTGGCAAGCTAGACATTGAGTGCAATGTTTGGAAATGTCAGCTGACATGTAAGGCCAATAGAATGTACGTTGTGCCCTGTCCAGAGACCTCGCTAAACCATAGTGACCAGCCCCTGGGTGACCATGTACATGATGCAGTATGGTGGGAATGAGAGATATGGGGATCACCACCTGCTCTGACCCATGGTGAGAACGCGCACTCCTAACCAATAGTCCATTTGTCACCGTGAGGCGACTGAACTGAGACCAGCTGTTACCCATGACAAGACCAAGGCAAGGTCTGGGTCTGTCCTTTGTTGCTCTGCGACATTCCAGTCGGTCTGAATTTGAATGTGGTTAGAGGTCAGGTAGCCCTGGACTGAGCCTACATGCTGACTAATATCAACTGTCTGCATAGCGGCGTTTAAAGCCTGTGAAGGCACGAGCTGAGAGGGGCTAAAACTTTCAGCGGACTCATGAGGTGGGCGACGAGACATGGCATCTGCATTTAGATGTTTGAAAAGTTCTCACTGTAAATAATTATGTCATGTAAATAAATTAAGCAGATGCTCCAGTGTAAGCCACGAAGGACCAACTCCATCAAGCGTTGAAAACTTGGAAGGGCATTAGAGAGACCCATTGGCATCATACGGAATTGGTATAGCCCTGCACCCGTGGAAAAGGCTGTTTTCTCTTTGTCTGCCAGGTTAAGAGGTATTTGCCAATAGCCAGCAGTCAGATCAATTGTGCTAAAAATTTTGGCCCCAGACAGTCTGTCCAATGTGTCATCAACCCGTGGGAGTGGGTGTGAATCTTTAATTGTAACCGCATTTAGGCGCCGGAAGTCCACACAAAAACGGTTAGTACCGTCTTTCTTCCTTACAAGCACCACAGGTGCTGACAACGGACTACAAGATTCCTCAATAACCCCATGTTCTAAAAGTTTTGACACTTCCTGTTGCAAAATTGCCTGAGTTGCAGGGGATGCTCTGTAAGGGCATAATTTAATGGGTGGAGCGTCGCCAGTATTAATTTTGTGTGTGGTTAATGATGTCTGGCCATAGTCCTGAGAATGAGTGCTAAATATATCAGCAAACTCTGTCAACAGTTGCTGTAGTTGAGACCGCTCTTCTAGCGATACACATGCATCATCCAACGACTAGGGCTTTGACTTTTGCCCAAAAATCATATTCGAAGTTCGTTTGTTTAATAATATTAAATTAATTAATTAATTTAAAATTATTAATATTAAATGTCAATGTCAATAGACTACGTGCACGAAAGGCTGAGTATTTATGCGTGTGTCAAAATTGTTATTATTGAGCATAGGGCTGGGCGATAAAACGATAGCGATATGTATCGCACATGTAATCGATATCAATAAAAAATACGTTCGATAGAACATTCATAATTAAAAGCAACACACACCTCCTGCCTTATGTTGTCCATAAATAAAATAGGCTAAATATATCTTGCATTGTAGTATGTCAAACTCTACCAGAGTAGGCGGTAGAAGTAGGCCTAACGTTACCTCAACACAGACTCTCCTTGCCCCGTGCACTCTCTCTCTCTCTCCCTCTCAACAGGCGCATCCCTCCTCAGCATGCACATGTAATCCAAACATTAAAGGGGAACTTGGCAACTATTTCAACGTAATAAACCCGTTTAGACATCATTTGGATGGTTAAATGACCTGTTCCGGTGAAAATGGTGACTTTTCCTGCTGCCCCTAGCGTCCCCAGGCGGAAAACCAACCTTGCAACATTGAGACTACCGTCCCGAAAAGATAAGTGAGAAACAAGAAACTAGTTTTAAATCGTGTTTCTTACCTTGTAACATCCACATTGTCTGCCAAACTTATGCTAACCGTTTTGCTAGCTTGTAAACAAATCCATGTGCTTTATCGTTACCTTTGTCCACAGTTTGAAATAGCATAATGCACAATTTCTCCAGCAGAGGGGGAAATCCTGCCAAGTTTCCCTTTAATCGTGCAAGACGACTGGCTAAATTGCTATTAAATCCGGTTAGCATCATTAGCACGCTGCACGAATTTGTTCAAAACTACTGCATTCAAATTGACTGCTAAATTCTAATCATCTCAATCCCAATGCAAATGGAAAAGTATTTTCCAAGACTCAAACGGTCCTGTCCCAAGGAGAAAAAGTATTCAATTGAAACTTAAACACACGTGGGGAAACTGAACAGTCTAACCATAGACTATGATAAACTAGCAAATTAAGCTAACATTACTTTGTTTACAATATTTCCAGGCTTCAACCAGTGCTGCTTTTTATTCAGACTTACCTGTACATTTATTTATTTGAGTGTTTTTAATGATTGTGTTGCCATTTCTTTTCCCTGTTTGCTTTGATTGATAACTAAGGTGATTTAAAATCAGAGGAAGGTTAGGTTTAAAATAAAAATGTCTATGTGGGAGCTGAGCTCACTAAGCACGAACCAGCCAGGGGGTCGTTTCTAGAAAGCATCGTTTGCTAACTTGCGTCGCAACCTTGATAGTACGCTCCATCGTTCTTGAATTTGGTGTTTCTAGAAAGGGTAGTTCGAACTCTCAATCGCAAACAAGGACGCAAAGTTTGGTCGTTTGAACTACTGCCCCTAGGCAGTCGCACTTGTGTCGTTCCTTGGTAGTTCCTGTTGGTGTCCCGAGCGCCTAAAATCACAACCGCCTTACCAAAAATTGCGAAGTGGATGTTTATCTCGTGACTCAATGATTGATCGATCTATCCTGTAGCTTAATTTTGATTAAGACACTGACTCCCCTACTTGGCTCATTCTTGCTATTTATGTTAATTCGAGTATTGCCTTGCTTTTAGTATTATAATCTTCCCAGACTCTTAAAACAGCAGTGATAAATAGTGTAGTGGCTAAAGCAGATGACTTATTATCCCAACGTTGTAGGTTCGATTTTCTTATGATGTGAGATTGTCCTCTTGCTTCTCGCTACCTGCAGGTGAACTAGTGTGACATTCAATTGTTTTTGACTGATGTATTGTAGGCCTACCTATGGTCTCTCGATGTAGATACATATACATATGTATGGTCAAAACCTATTGTTGTGTCTCGTAGGCCTACTCTTAGTCAGAGATGAAAAGAAGACATAGGACGCAAACTCCGGCCGAGCGCTCAGTGCACTGACGCGCTGCCGTTAAGCCACGAGACAGTTGATATGCTATGGGATACCCAGACATTTGTCCAGGCTATATATTTTTTCCAACATAGATATTTAACACAAATAATGACTCATGTTGGTCTGCTTAAATTAACTGTTTTATATGCTTGCAATAGGTTTAGGTTTTGGCTGATGGCAATGACAATGCCAGCATTAATCACTCGGTTTAGATTAGAAAAGTGTCCACATAGGCCGTGACAGAACATTTCTAGGGGGTGGGGTATTATACGTTGCCACTGTTTCCACCAATGATATGTATCGCTGCATCATCAACAACGTTGTTGGAACTACGGTGTTCGAACGTCGGAGGTAGTGAATTGCGACACAGGTACGATGCTTTCTGGAAACAGGTGTAACAGTGTCGTTGTTTGGTCGCAAGTTCAGTCGTACCATGGTGGTTGAGCAACGTCGTTGCTAACTTTTCTAGAAACGACCCCCAGGATGCTAACCTACAGGAGCCCAGATGGCCAATAATAGCCTTGCTAATGAGCTCGCGATTTCACTTCAGAAGGCGTGAAAAAAACCTCGGAATCTTGAAAACAACGTTTAGGCTACAACCAAATACATTTACAAAAAAATATTTCCATAGGCTACAGGTTCGAATATTAAGAGATCCCTAAAATTTGTTCGAATATCTTTCATTTTTAAAATAATCGAATTATATTCGAATAACGAAGTTCGGAGTCAAAGCCCTACCAACGACACTTGGGGTGTTGGGCAAGCTGACCTGTTGTTAAAGGAACCATATGTAAGATTGTGGCCAAAACTGGTACTGCAATCACTTTCAAATTACTGTAGAGAGGTGTATCCCCTCCCCCTCCCCCCTGACTGGAGGTTGCCAACCCGGATGCCGAAACACTACTGACTTCGTGAGTAGATAGGTGGAGGGTGGCGCATCAGGCCAAAACACAGAATGACATGACAAAACACAACATCAACATCAGTTGAGGGCTGCAACTTCACTTTTTAAATGACAATATCCTGGCCGGACTACTGTTGTCAGTGATATAAGTATTTGAAATGAACATGATTTCTTAATGTCTAGTGACATATTAGGGCCATTTTATGATTAATTGAAATACATTTCTTACATACGGTTCCTTTAACTGTGATTGAAGACACTACTGCATACTCGTCATATGGCCGACCCATAACTGCAAAAACCTGGCCTAACGGGTATCCACCATCCAAAAGAATTGGGTCATGAGTGGGGTTGACAACTCTGACGATACCCTTGCCGTCCTGGATAGAGGTTAACGTCCTAGCTACCGCCAAATTCACAGAGGGAGATGTATGGGGTTCTAACATGACCATATAAGTGTCTGAGTGAACGGCCGGGACAGCATTACTCAACACAGAAATGGGCACAGCCATTTCAGACATAGGCGGAACAGTTACAGATGTGATGGTTACAGCTGCAACCTGAACGGGGATAAGGGATTGAGGTCGTGAAAGGGAAACTTCAGTGTTGTAGAGTTGTAGGCACACCTGGGACAGATTCACTATTGTGTGGTGTTGTGTAAGAAAGTCCCAGCCCAAAATGACTGGATGACTATATGGCAAGCCGTTCAAGACAAAACGTCTGTCAAAATAACGCCTCCACGTGTAGATTTTTTACTTCTTCAGGAGTAAAAAATAGACGTCTGAGCGTCAGATGTCAAATTTGTACGTGTGCCACGCGCAAAAACTTTGCGTCTGACGTCAGAGGTAAAAAAATGACGTCTGGGTGATTTGCTGCAATGCCAGAGCCTTTGTGCCAGAGTAGACACAGCATTGGCTGCTGGAAACAGGAAATGCAGCCGCTATAGTTGCAGCAGAAGAAACAAGATGCCAGAGCAATTTGCAGCATATTTCTGCTCAAATCGGCGGACCATCACAAACAGGGCATGGGGGATTACTTTTCACAAGTAAGATTTAACATTATCGTACTATTGGTTGTATTTTGTGAATGCAATATTACCAGAGAGTTGAAAAGGAGCAAGGATCTTTGTTATTGTATGTAAATCGTAGCCAGCTAGCTAGGCTACTTGCTAGGTGTTCAGGTGTTCACCCGGCTATGAACTGAGACTTGATGAGTAGTCATATTCCATAACACTGACTTACATTACAACTGACACAAGAATGCTATTGTAGAAATGAATCAAATATTACTAATATAACATTGGCCGGCGAATTTTACACAAGTTGCACAGACTGTAGCCTATTATCGGGCAGTTGCTACTTGTAGCTTAGCTAGTAATAAGTGTGTTGGTGGTAGCTTCACTATTTCCTGAATAAAGTAACTTTTCAATAGCTTAACTTCTTTATATGAAGTAGCTTGGCCAAACAAGCTACACTTTTGTCATGTGAAATTAGCACAATTTAAAGTAGCTTCCTATGTAGTGAACTAGCCTACTGCTGTGTTTGTGTTACTAATCTTGCTACATTTGACTGGGGAGGTAGCCTAGTTTTGTGTAGTGTTTTTCATGGCAGAGTAACTGATAGTTTCGCTCACTACAATTCAAAAGTAGCTTGCCCAACACTGTATTATTCACATGTAATTCACCCTAACAAAAATAAGATGCATCTCAAATCCCTTTTTATTCATTTATTTATTTTATATCTCCCCAGAACAACTGCCTTGCTCAAGGACTACCACAAATGAGCTGAACGGTCTCCTCACACCCCTGGAACTGAGGAAGTTGCAGCTCTACATTGCAGTACTGCAGGGCATCTGCTACAATGTGACTGAATATTTGATTTATGAGCTCCACCTTCATCACCTTTTTGGTATGGCAACTGCTCTGCCCATGACCGGAAAGCACTGCAGAAGGTGTGAAAACTGCCCAACGCATCACCGGTTCCTCACTCCCCTCCATCGAGGCCATCCAGGGCAAGCGATGCTTGCGTAAGGTGCGCAGCATCATCAAAGACTGTTCTCACCCCAACCACAGACTGTTCACCCCACTCTCCTCAGGGAGGCTACATACCCACCAAATTTCATGTGCCCCGGTGGTTCGGTGTCCCGAAGTAAAGTAAAGTGTCAGGAAGTAGATGACAGGGAAAAAAAAAAACAATCCCTATTACAACATAATAATGTTGTTCTTCAGCAAACATCTCAGAGATCGGAAATAGGCCAAAAGAGGTGTGATAGAAATGTAAAATGACAGCAGGAAATAGAAATGGTTTTAAAACAATGAGACACTCTCTTTACCATTTATTATATGATCTCAACACAGTCACTGTGTGAGATGAAGACCTGCGCAGTGTGCACTGTTCTACTGATGCTGCTCATCCGACAAACTGCACAACAGAACACAGGTAAATACATGCACTGTTCTGACCATGGTATATGCACTCTCTTTCTGTAGCCTATAGTCAATATTATAGCATGAAGATATTTACTTTGGCTTGACAACATTGCATGAGTGTCGGGGTGTTGCCAGTTTGGTGGATGGAGTGGGTCTTTTTTCCCATGTTGTGGACCTTTTTGGTATGTGTGTGTGTGCAATCTTATTGAGCCAAATACTGTATTTAAGAATTGGAGTACCAAAGAGCTTTATAACCACAGGATCATAATCAAGTATAGGTCTACTTGGTTAATTACATCGCCTGTAGTTTTTACACTTGATATGAAAGAAAAATAAACTGCTCATAGGTTAATGAAGAAACCTACATACCCGAACTGCATATCTGCAATTATCTGCACATTTTGCATTTTGTTCAAACTTTCAAGTCTAATTCAATTTATCCCATTTCATAGATAACCTAATAATGTAAATTAAAGCAGCCAAGGTGTTCATGCACTGTTTTGTTTGATGAGTTTATTTGTTTACTTTACTTTACTGTCCCCTTAGCTTTCACTATAAACCCATTCAGTGTTAATGCAAAAAATGGTCTTGCTCAAAACTGTATTTTTTTTTTACTCTGGAGTTACGCTTTAAGCAACTTATACTTACTACTTAACACTCAACTTATAACTTATCAACACTGATATTATGGACACAACATACAAAAACTGTAGCAACTCTGCAAAAGAGAAATCACTGTTCTGCAGTTTTTCAACAGCTTTATTTTTCTTTCCTTTCTGTTTTGTCAGGGAGCTGTTCCTCTCCAACAACACTATGCTGCGTGGGAGTGAATGGCTCGTGTTTCCGTGGCTGCTTCTGTGATGAGGCTTGTGTTGGTATTGGAGACTGCTGTTCAGACTACAATCAAACCTGTGGAACATCCCGTAAGAATACTACTGTCATTGCATAACATTGGGGGAATTTTCATACACTCTCATTAATTGATAATTCTAATAAATACCTATGTGTATTGTTTAAATTATACATCAACAGTTTCACCCACAAATACTAGATTGTCCACTGTCTATACAGAGATAACAACAACAACAACAACAACAACAACAACTGACCAGCCAACCACCACTGCACTCACAACTGAAGACAGCACCTCAACAACTTCCCCACTTACCAGCAGTCAGTCACCAACATCCATCTCAAACAATGTAACGACTCAGGAGCCTTCGACTGCTATGCAGAAGCAGAAAGGTAACTGGAATGGACAAAACTCTGACTAAACCTATATGACCGCTGCTTCGCTGCGCGGCGTTCATAATAATACAGATGTACAGTAGGTCTATGATCTTATGGTGGAATCCAGGTAGCTCCCACATATTTACACCAGACAGCTTGTAAAAAATATGAGGAGGAAGATTTCAGTTAATGTTCTTTCACTGCAAAACCAGTCTACTCAAATTGTTCAAAATAATATATAACATAATATATGGAAACATCAATTCTTAGTGTTTATTACATAATATATCTTATTATATTATATATGTAATATACCTACCAGTCAAAGTTTTTGAAACACCTACTCGTTTACGTATATATATGGCATCTAAGGAAAAGATGGTTGCTTTGAAGAGCCTAAAATATAAAACATGTAAACAAACAGCTTTGTTTACTCTTTTTTGTTTACTACATTACCTGTATCCCACGTCTGTTAATTTATAGTTTTCAGTTTTGCTCTACAAAAAAGCCATAGAAGAGTAAGTGTTTCAAAACTTTTGAGCAGTACTGTAGTGTACATACTGTATACATGATGTACGGGAACTTTTTTGCTTACTACATAACAATTGAAAGAGTAGGTGTTTCAACATAATTGACTGTCGTGTATACTGTATAATAAAAAAAATTATTTGTATAATATATTATTTCTGTTCACAATTTAATTTAAAAACTATACTTGTCCCTGCAGAGAACACTATAACCACTGAACAGCCTACGACTGCACTCACAACTGAAGATAGCACCTCAACAACTTCCCCCGGCAGTCAGTCATCAACATCCAGCAAGAGTGAAACGACTCAGGAGCCCTCGACTACTACACAGAAGCAGAAAGGTAACTGGAAGAAGAACAGTGGGGTTTCTGTGAAATATACCTGTGTTTTTTAAAAGTTTTTTAAAAACTTTTAACCCCCCCCCCCACACACACACACACACACAGACCCAACAGATGCCACAAGGCTGATCATGAGAGTAAGGGGTGTCCTGCATGCCAACAACAACGAGGAGGCAATACAGAAGGCCTTGCAGAAAGTGAGTTAAATCGAATGCGTGCACACAATATTACCATTTCATATCAGAACAGCAAGAAACGTCCGGTTACTATCGTAACCTCGGTTCTCTAAAGGAAAACATGAGACGTCACCTAGTGAGATATCGCTTCTGGTCCTATATACCTACTGAACCCTTTTCGGCCAATATTGTGTCTATTGAACATGTCGATGGGTAGTGTGGGTTGATTGTAGTCTCCACACCAGCAGGCCATTTCAGAGTATTCGGTTGTTAAATCCAATGTCATGAGCCCAACAGCTTTTTTCTCGAAAAACATTTACTAGCGCAGCCAGCCGGTTTTCGCGACTTGTAAACATTGTCATCATTTAGTGAGGGTAAATCTTTTAACTTTAGCAGAGTAATTACTATAGCTGTGCAGCCAGATGATTTAATCAAGAGTAACGTTCAGGCTTCCACAAAAAATAGGATTTTATTAGGTTGAGGGCACTTGTGGCAACAAATGAGCAGTAGGATGACAACTTTCTTAAAGGCTACTCTGAATAGCGGAAAAATTCTCTGATTTGGATGGAGCCATTAGCCATCTGGCTCGGGGCCAGGGAGCTCTTTGCCCAGTTCCCTTTCATACTTAGATTTTGGAGGTGTGACGGAGTGAGAGCTATGTGATGATGCAGCGAGTCCTGTGACTTCTCCAGGATCGCCCAATCGTCCAGGTAATTTAATATCCGTACACCCTGCAATCAATCATAAAAACATAACAAACTGTCCAGCCAATCACCGACAAGATGAGCGTTTAGGAGAGCCTGAAACTGTGTTGCAAGTGGGTGTTGAAATAGCAAGCGTCTACCCTGGAGTGCGAGGCAGGAGGGGGGTCCGGCCAAGGAATGTCCAGTGCTCTTGCCACCAATACGTAGGGCAATTTAGGGCAGCCGTGGCCTATTGGTTAGCGCTTCAGACTCGAACCCTGACCAGTAGGAGCAGCTGAAGTGCCCTTGAGCAAGGCACCTAACCCCTCACTGCTCCCCAAGCACCGCTGTTGTAGCAGGCAGCTCACTGCGCCGGGATTAGTGTGTGCTTCACCTCACTGTGTGTTTACTGTGTGCTGAGTATGTTTCACTAATTCACGGATTGGGATAAATGCAGAGACCAAATTTCCCTCACGGGATCAAAAGAGTATATATAGCTACTACGTGCAACTTATTCGGTGCATACAGTATAAAGCACAGCTGAAGACACACAGTCACGAGATGTAAGCAGCAACTCCTCTGCAGGATAAATATCCTTAGGATTTGTATTCAGTTATTAACACTTATTGGGGTAAGTATTGCTATTAGATTAGATTAGATAGATTGTTGCACACATTTCAGGCCTTGTTTTCGATGGTAGCCCCTTGTCAGTCAATAGTGAAAGTAATGTGTACACATGTTTTATCATTGACTATGAGACCACGGTGAAGTTAGTTTCACTTTGCCTATGAGTTCAAATAATAGGTGAGTGCAGATGCATGTAGGCTATACTCTGCTAGTCACAAACAGGTTTTAGTAAAGCAAGGTTTAGTGCAGGGGTCTCAAACACCCGGCCCGCGGGCCAAATCCGGCCCAATTCCGGCCCGCGACGTATGTCAAAATAATAACGTAATCCGGCCCTTGATACTTTTTAAGTGCGGCAAACAACGATACTGATTAAAATAGACGATAGTTCCAAGTACGGTGACAAATCTCATTTGTACTCTGCTCCACTATGTGCTAGACATCCAGAGCTTCATTCAAATCCAAAATCGCTGCGCAAAGTTTTCAGGAAATACTTGTATTACACGCGAGAAACACAAAGACGTGCATTTGTAATGACGCGGAAGCGATGCAGGCCATATGTGCTGCATAAATTGAAGCAGAAATTAAGCAGAAATAGGCCTACACCAAATGTTGAAAAACGTTTACGTGTGATGAAGTCTTAGGTAGGCTATGTTATTCACCTATTCTAAATCTGAAGGAGAAGATCCTTTTGGAGATATGGTCGATCGTCTATTGAATGGAGGTGCGTCTGCGTGTACGACGGTGTCCACTAAGCATACCATGCTTATTTCGACCCTCTGCCCAACATAGCTTGGAGGTTGCAGTGGTAATCGTGATGATAGTGTCCGTAATGGACGTGGTACAGACAGCAGGGCTAGTAGAAATAGGGCTCTAAACTACAAAGTCACCCGCAATATGATGCAAACTTCTGGGTAGCCTACTCAGATTACCCGCGATAGGAACTGATTTGACCAGAATACTTTATTGTAGGCCTTGTGGTTTAGAAACCATATACATCTTAGGGGTTGGTATACATCTTAGGTGTTTTCCTGTTAATTTGTTATGTGGGTAATATGAAAAAAGGAAAGTAAACCTGCTCAAACATGTTTATCCAGTATTTACTGAAAGGTGCATAATTTGAGGTGCTTGCCATCCAGTGGCAAATTAGATGGGTAAATTTACCCCCTTCATAAACTTTTGTTTTACTCAAAGATTTTTACATTTACAGTAGGACTTTATCTCTCACCACTTTCAAGCCATGGCCTTTTGAAATTTTGATATAAAAATCCAATGGTGTTGCTTTCTTAACCCTGACGCCTATAGTTTGCCAGGTTTAAAAAAGTTATGAGAGGAAAATATTTTTATTTGGTGTGAAACACACACATACCTGTTTTTATGCTTTTTTATTTGTTTTATAATTTGTATTAATATTTATTTTATCATTATTTTATTTAGAAGCTAAGGTTGCTAGTGTCTAAAACTAGATAAAAACACTACTTTCTGTTTGCAGTTTTGTGTGGTATTTGAAAAAAAGAACATTGCATTTTCAAAAATAGCCGGCCCTCCAATGAGATGACGTTGGCAGAATTGGCCCCCAGCTCATTTGAGTTTGAGACCCCTGGTTTAGTGGAATCCCTGTTCCATATGGTCTCGCGTGCAAGCAGAATCCTTCAAATGCGCCGCTGAATATCAAAATACAGACGCGCTGTTTTGAGTTGCGCTGCTTGCTGTTAAAGGGAATGACAGATGTAATTTTCATTGATTTAAGCGATGTTACGCCCATCAGTGACGTAATGCTTTTTCGATGGTGTAAGACAGCGATTTCTAGATCATGGGCCAGACCACACCTTATGTCATTAATTGCCACACCCCTGGGTGCATTTTTTAATAAAAGTGAAGCGCATGGCGCATTTGAGTGTAAGATAGGAAAAAGCTTTGCGTCGGGATAAAAACAAGCTTTGCGCTGCGTTTTTGATTGTCAAAATAGAGCCCTAAGGCTTCATCATGGCGCAATGGGGATATTTGCCAGGCAGACAGAGGGCTGCTTGAGAATGGACGATTCCCACACTGTGACGCAAGCTAGCCACCTTAAAAAGGCATTGGTTGAAAAGGGCTCAGTAGGTATGTACACCCAGAGGCGATATCCCACTTGGTGACATCAAATTGCTTTGACTGAAAGAGAACAAAGCAAATCTAAAAGACACAATTATGGAGGTAGGGAACAAAGTCACCAAATCGATTATGCAGTATTTATTAAGAATCTACTTTGAGTGTTTGTTATGATTGGCTCCATGACATATTTTTTTTCTATCTCTCAACAGCTGCTTCTTCTTTTAGAGAACACACTGAAGGATCAGTGTAATGACTGCACAGTACGGATTCTGAGGCACGTTTTCACAAATGTTCCTAAAAGTACCAGTTTGTAATTCTAGTCCAATACACTTGGTAAGACTCAGTGACTTGCTCCATACAGTCCACGTGCTGTTTGATCAGTGCAACTCGGTAACAGAACATAGTCGCTTGACACACACACACACACACACACAATTGACCTGTCGCTAAGCCCCGCCCCCCATTGTTACCGTGTGAAAACTCGGACAAACAAACCAGATTTGATTAGGAATACATTGTCAACAATGGCAGCTGACAGTATATTAAAGCAGGCTTTGAGGACGTTTTGGTCGATAAAAGGATTTACTTTCCTTCAGAAGGGGACTTAATTATGCTATGGAGGGGTGTATTCAAAACTTTAGAATACATACAAGGTGGCAAGCAGTTGTGGCGAATAGCCGTGCAAATCCCACTGACGTTAATGCTAGCTAGCTAGCTAGTGGAAGATTGATACTAAGATATGTTAGGTTACGTTAATATTTGATGTAGTAAGAATATAGTAGTTGGTTAATGAGCATTTTCATCTTGGGATTTAACAGGGAACCTGTGCCCACGTTGTTGGCTTAGTTGCCTACATTACGTTGAGCTGTTGCAAACGCGAGAGACGTCCTGTAGGCTACTTTTGATGAAAATATACCCCGTTTTCTAGCCTCTCGGGGTACCGGCTATCAGTATTACACGTCCCCAATGCAAAACGTTTGACCATGGTTATCCGTCTGGGTTTTTTGAGTTAATAAACTCCATAAATAACCATTAATTTGTCATTTTATGCCTGCCCCCTATAGAGCATCACAGTCCCGCCCACAGGAGTTTCCGGAAGTAAGAACTCAATGCAATTTCTCCATTGACAATTCGGGTATAAGCCATAAAAACTTAACTGCACATGGTAGACTCAAAACCAGCTACGGCTGTACTAAGCGATTGTGTATGCTCATATAGACGCCAAAAGTTCACGGGGCACTAACCTCGTTTTGAGATAAATGTCTTTTATTCGCGATGTCTTGGATAAGTACTTCATTACCCACAATCCTGAACAATCCCACAGTGATGCCTCTGATTGGTGGAAAGGCCGTTCAGTCATAGTTTGAAACTTGAATCAGCGAAAATTATTGACAAAGATGGCGGAGTCTTTTACGGCCTATGGCAAAAATCTTAATGTGAATAAAAACTTTCTAGACGAACATTGGTACTTGTATCAACAAGGATTGTGGTTTATATATCACACGAACTTAGTCAGGCCCAATACACCATCAAATAGAACACTGTAAATGCTAGTTTGAACACTTAACTTTTCAGGTAGCCGATAGGGTAGCTAATCATTAGCCTTTCAGACATTAGAATGTCATTATAATGCTGCTAACATTAGCCTACATGCTGCAACACAGGTATGAAATATATTATGTTTTAGTGACCTTGTTGTTTCTATGAACATGAATTGTTGTTTATATGAAACATCAACTTAGACGAGGCATAAAAAGCCCTGTATATCCCCATTAAGAACTTAAACCTTTGAACTAGCTAGCTAGCTGATAGCAAAGCTGGATGCTACCACCGGGTAGACACTGCAGTAAAATGGTTAGCAAACCGTCCATGCCCCCGGCCCGTGAATATTTCAGTTTCAAGGACGAAATCAAGAGTGTCCAAAGGGGTGAAAACCACTTTAAATCGGGTCACATTATTGACTGTTGTGTGTCGAGGGTCAGCTTGTGGGTTTTGTATGGGCCAGCATGAGGAACAAGACCTATCAAACCTACGAAGTTGTGTGGTGAGTTTTGCAGGGAGGTTGGTAATGCTAGTTAACATTAGCTAGGCTACTGTAGCCTTCATACTGTACGAGCCATATCAATCATTAACCTAGAAATACTTCTTCGTACATTTAATGAACATTTTGTGTAATAATTCAAGTTAAAAAACTGAATATGGTGGTCTAAGAGCAGACCATGCACCGGTCCATGCATCAGGATGGCAGTCAGATACGAAGCACTGCACAATGTTGCTAACGTTAACGTTAACCGCTTTCACACACGATATAAAATACACGATGGTAAATATAACATTCAATACCAAAACACTATTATTTACACGATTACTCCTGAAATAACTGTTATTAACTATATAAAAATCATTGTTTGGAGGAGAGGGTTCGCTGCTGTCTGACCGGTTGGAAATGAATGATTTTGCGCTGGTTCGTGCTGCTTATATATTTTTCAGTGAGGCCCGGTGGTTTATGGGATGAGTAGTTCCTTCGCTCGGAAATGAAAATATGTACACAGTCTTGTACCTTTGACTTTTTTTGGACTTTCTATTCGTTTTTTCACTTGAAATGATATGTTGTATGCTTATGAGTTACGCCGTAGCTGATTAGCCTAAGACATGCTCTAAAACTCTTTAGATACGGATTTTTCCAAAACGTCAATGGGAGAAATGAATGGGAAATTTACTTCCGGAAACTAAGCTCTCTCGGAGGAGGGGCGGGACTGTGATGCTCTATTGTTTCCTATGGAGTTGTCCGAGCTGATGTCCGAGTCCCGTTGAGGCTGGACTGTCATTGGCTCATCAGCGTTCTAAGGGTGGCGCTTAGCGACAGGTCAATTCTAGCCAATCAAAGCATTGACTCAGGATCAAAAAAGGTAGGGGTATAATTTGATTGACTGAAGAGATCAAATATCAACTAGAAATGCAATTCCAAGGAATTACCAGTGCATGAAAATGCTAAAGTTGTGATGTAAAATATCATGTATAGTTAAAACAGATAATAAAGAGATGGTTACTACGGTGATGCTAGGATAGACATGGTGGTTGCATAGGTTAATAAAAGTTGATAGTTTAAAAGTAGACTGTTTAAAAGTTGAATGTAGATAGTTTAAAAGTTGTTGATAGACAGTAGATAGTTTAAAAGTTGTTGATAGACAGCTAGTTTAATAGATAGTTTAATGATAGTTTAAAAGTAGACCGTTTAAAAGTTGAAGGTAAATAGTTTAAAAGTTGTTGACAGACTGGAAGTTGAATGAATGTTGATATTCAAATAGTTTAATGGCTGTGTATAGGTAGATATTTGACGATAACTGAAAGTTGAAATGGCTCTAATGTTTGCTAGCAGTTATGCTAAGATTTTTAACTATGCTAACCATGCTACTTAGCTAATGTTTTATAGCAGTGCTAGCAATGTTAGCATGCTAACCATGCTACTTAGCTAACTTAACTAACATTTTCTAGCAGTTTTGCTAAACATGCTAACTATGCTAACAATGTTAGCATGCTAACTATGTTAACCATGTTACTTAGCTAACTTAGCTAATAATTTTAGCAGTTATGCTAACTAACATGCTAACTATGCTAACCATGTTGCTTAGCTAACCTAGCTAATCATTTTAGCAGTTTTGCTAAAAATGCTAACTAACATGCTAACTACGCTAACCATGTTACTTAGCTAACCTAGCTAATCATTTTTAGCAGTTTTGCTAAAAATGCCAACTAACATGTTAACATGCTAGCATGCTAACTATGCTAACCATGTGACTTAGCTAACTTAGCTAATCATTTTTAGTAATTTTGCTAAAAATGCTAACTAGCATGCTAACTTGCTAGCATGCTAACTATGCTAACCATGCTAACTAGCTACAGTGGGTAGGAGTCATAGTTGATGACAAGTAACAGTTACAATGGCTAAACAGTTAAAAAGTTCAGTAGTTTAAAGGATTAAATTGTTTAACAGTGAAATATTGTAGTGAGGACTTTTATTTTGAAACAGTTTTTGGCAGAGGAAGCAGTTGAACAGGATGTGTAGTCTTAATAGGGCCAGTTTGTATGCTTAAAGCCTGAGACTGGGAGTTGAGGTCCAGGTGGCCTGAACACCTGCCAATGGATTCTAATTGCTTAATGGCCGTATTATGATGTCACAATCGGCAATGTTAAGTCTATGGGGATTTTTAAAAAGTTTTTCTTTAATAGTTTAAAAAGTATAAAAGTTTCAAAGTTGAAAAGACATAGCAACCCGATCTGTTTGAAGACCTACGTTACAAAGTTTGAATGAAGTTTCTAAGTTAAACTGTTCAAGAGAAATTGCGTATGGAAAAAGTGGTAAGAGGAATAATAATAAGAAGAAGCCTAGGAAGAACAGTACAGTGCATTTTCATGCACTGTAATAAACCTTCAGCATAGTCACAGGATGCAATGCCAAGTAAGCCCTTAATACACAGAGTATGAACTCACATGATATAATTGTGTGATCTATAATGTGATATTATCTGTATTCTTAAAGAAGAATAGTCTATATCAGAAATGAATAGTATTGTGGTGTAATATTGTAGGTTTAGGGTGTAGCTGTGCAGCAAGGCATACATGGCCTCCTCAGTCAAATTCTGAGCCATTTACTGATCACATTCACTCTCTCCCTCCTGTCTCTCTTCACTGTACTATTTGAACAAAAAATAATTGTATACATATAATGTACTATACAGCATAATTGCTTAATCTAAGTAAAAAATCATTGTGGCTCTGAAATTCATATTTTTGCTTTTTATATTGTTTAATTTGTGGCTTCAGAACACACTGCCATTGAACATAACTCTTTGCTGTTCAGGCAAAAAACAATTACACAAGATACAGGTTCAGTTCCAATGACTGTGATTTCAGCATTCTTAAAACAGGTCTAAGCAGGTTTAAATTCCCCTGCCCATGTTGTTCATGTCAGTGCATCAATGCATTCATTATATTCCTCAGTGAAACTTGAATGGCAGAACAAGTCACTCAAGTTTTAAAACAGCCCAAGTTGATTCATGTGATTACTCTTCATGAAGGAACATTGAGGATGGTGTTGCAGTCTCAATCTCAGCTCTTCAATAAAATACATGTTTTTAAAAGCACTAACATCTGGATGTTAAAGTTTACTGATATTTAGCTGACACTTTTATCCATGATAAACTCGCAAGAGCAGGAATCAAACCAGGGTCGACCATTTCTCAGTTGTGTCGATGATGTTATCACTCCTCGACCACGCCCGCACACCCAACACCCAAGACACTCATACATACACACACACACATAAGGACAAGGATAACTAACAGGTAAGATGTCTTTTCTACAGCCTGTTTAAAAAGATATCCACTCTCACTACACTTTTGTAAGAGATTTACTTTCATGTATTATGTATGTTTCCAAGTAAAGGTTTTGTGATATTCAAACATTCAAATGAATGTTTTTAAAAAAGCATGTAAATATTTTCTCTATTTGCCTATGATACTTGCATGACAAAAACATGCAACCATGCTGAGTAATGCAATGAAAGCATTGTAATTGTGTGAGCAATTTTGCATAAGTGAAACAGCCCTCACATGCATGTTGTCACTGAACAATGTTTGCATTGAAAACATTGACTGCTTTACTAATATCGTGTACATGTGTACAACAATAGCCTAAACTAGAGAGTGTAATTCCAGGGAATTACAAGTGCATGAAAATGATGCTAGGACAGACATGGTGGTTGCACAGCTTAATAAAAGTTGATAGTTTAAAAGTAGACAGTTTAAAAGTTGTGTAGAATGTAAGTTGGAAGAATGTAGATTGGAAGTTGACTGAAAACCCCAGGCTGCCAAACAGTTGTGGGCAGAGGACACAATTGGCGGGAGTCATAGCTGATGACAACTGACAGTTGGATTGGCTGAACAGTTAAATAGTTGGATAGTTTAAATGGTTCAAATATTTCACAGGGAATTATTGTAGTGAGGACTTTTATTTTGAAACAGCTTTTGGCAGAGGAAACAGTTGACGGGAGTCATAGTTGATGACAACTGACAGTTGGAATAGTTGAACAGTTAAAAAGTTGGATAGTTTAAATGGTTAAATAATTTAATAGGGGATTATAGTAGTGAAGACTTTTATTTTGAAACAGTTGTGGGGAGAGGAAACAGTTGACGGGAGTCAAAGTTGATGACAACTGATGACAACTGTTGCTAGAGTGGTTGCTATGCTCGTTGCTAGGTTAATGATGTTGGTTGCTAGGTTTTAACTGTGAATGTGGTTGCTAGGCTGTTGCTAGGGTACTTGAAGTTGTTGCTAGGTTGTTGCTAGGGTGTCCATGGTGGCTACTATCTGAAATAAAGGAGTTACTACAGTGGTTTGCTAGTATAATCATCTTGGTTGCTATGGAAACTGACATAGATGCTTAATTTCAATGGTTGCTAAATTGGTTGCTAGGTAGGTGGTGTTTTAATATAGTAGGCTAGAGGCATAGTTGATGATAACTGACAGTTGGAATAGTTGAACAGTTAAATAGTTGGATAGTTTAAATGGTTAAATTATTTAATAGGGAATTATTGTAGTGGAGACTTTTATTTTAATACAGTTGTGGGCAGAGGAAACAGTTGAACAGGATCTGTAGTCTTAAGAGAGCCAGATTGTATGCTTAAAGTCTGAGACAGACAGTTGCTGGAGGTGGCCGAAACCATATGGCTCTGGCCGGAACACTTGGCATAGGATTTCTAAGTGCCCTATTGTGATGCCATAATCACCAATGTTAAGTCTATGGGGAAAATTTTAATAGTTTTTATGGTTATGGTTATAGTCAAGTCAAGTCAAATTTATTTATATAGCACATTTCAAAGCAATAGCATTGCACCAAAGTGCTTTACATAAAATAATAATAATAATAAAAATAATAATAATACAATAATAATAATAACAATGATACATATACATACAAACAAAAAAAAAAAAAAGGGAGAGGTGAGGGAGTCAGGGAGTGTTAAAAGCTAGGGAGAAGAGGTAGGTCTTTAGGTTGGATTTAAAACTACTAATAGTGGGGCAGGATTTCACAACATCAGGAAGGCTATTCCAAAGCTGGGGAGCATAGACAGAGAAAGCTCTGTCACCTTTGGATTTAAGAGAGGCAGAAGGAACACAAAGAAGACACTGGGAAGATGATCGAAGAGGTCTAGGAGGACAGTAAGGAATTAAAAGATCACATAAATACTGAGGTGCTAAACCATGTAAAGCTTTGAAAACAAACAAAAGAATTTTAAAATTAATTCTTTGTTCCACAGGAAGCCAGTGCAGTTTAGCCAACACAGGTGAAATGTGGTCACGTTTCTTAGATCCAGTCAGTAATCTGGCTGGAGCATTTTGGACCAGCTGGAGTCTGTTTAGAGTAGATTTAGTTACACCTACATACAGTGAGTTGCAATAATCAAGCCTAGAGGAAATAAAGGCATGTATAAGGATTTCTAAATCACTGTAGCAGAGAGAAGACTTGAGCTTTGCTATTGTCCTAAGTTGGTAAAAACTTCCCTTGACAACGCTGTTGACTTGCTTATTAAAAGTCAGAGAAGAGTCTAGGAAAACACCTAGGTTCTTGACCACACTGTGATGGTTAACAGACAGAGGGCCAAGATACTTGTTCACATTGTTGACAGAATTTGGTGGTCCAAAAATGATTACTTCAGTTTTGCTGTCATTTAGCTGTAAAAAGTTGTTAGCCATCCAATTCTTAATGTCATTAAGACAAAGAAAAAGGTTTGTCAATGAGCAGGAATTTTCAGGGGCCACCGGTATATAAAATTGGGTATCATCTGCGTAGCAGTGGTAACGAATATTGAATTGATTGAAAATGGAGCCCAGGGGAAGCATGTATAAAGAAAATAATAGAGGCCCTAAAATAGAACCCTGGGGGACACCACACTTAATGGGAGAAGATGACGAAGAAGCATTGCCTAAATGCACTGAAAAAGATCTATCAGTTAAGTAAGATCTGAACCAATTTAATACAGTGCCTTGCAGACCAACTTCAACACCCAGGCGTTTTAAAAGGATCTTGTGGTCAATGGTGTCAAAAGCAGCACTAAGATCTAACAGGACCAATAGGTCACAAGAGCCAGAGTCAACAGAGAGCAATAGATCATTATGGACCTTAAGTAAGGCAGACTCTGTACTATGAAGTGGTCTAAAACCAGATTGAAACTTGTCAAGGATATTAGAGGTGTTTAAATAGGAAGAGACTTGTGACAGAACAACTTTTTCTAAGATCTTAGAGAGAAAGGGCAGTTTAGAAATGGGCCTATAATTTTTCAAATCAATGGGATCAAGGGAAGGTTTTTTCAGGAGAGGTTGCACAATAGCGTGTTTAAAGCCAGAGGGTACTACTCCATTAGCCAGGGAGCTATTAATGATGCTCAAGATAAAAGGGCAAATAGCCGCAAAAGCTTCTTTGAAAAGGTGAGATGGAAGAATATCAGAGTGGCAAGAAGAGGGCTTCATATGAGAGACCACGTCTGACAACTGTGAGGAAGAGACTGGTTGGAATTGTTGGAGGCGGCAAATTACAGACTGATACAAAGCAGGATCAGAAATTGAGGGTGTGATATGAGACTTTATGTTGTCAATTTTGTCAATAAAGAAATTGAGAAACATCTCACAGGTTTCTGTTGTAGCAGGAAGAGAGGACATTGTAGTAGGAGGATTTATGATTTTATTAATTGTGTTAAACAACACTTTTGGTCTGTGAGCATTTTTGTGATTAAGCTCAGCATAGAAAGCTGCCTTTGCTGCTTTGACGGTGATTTGATAAGCCTTAAGAGAATCTCTAAATATATCATAGGAGACCTGTAGTTTATCTTTTTTCCATTTTCGCTCTGCTTTCCTACAAGCCTTTCTGAGCGAACAGGTAGTGGAATTTAGCCAAGGAGTAGTTGACCTATTGGATTTACATCGCTTTTGTTTTAAAGGAGCTACAGAATCAAGAGTGGCAAGGCAAGATGTATTAAAAAGAGTAAGTAGATTCTCAGTGTCGGTGCAGGTGGAAAGAGAATCTAAGACAGCAGGTGAAAGAGAGAGCATAAAAGTATTAGTGAACTGTGAGGCTGTGGTGGAATTAATAGCTCTGACAAGGGAGTAGGATGAGGGGGGTGGAGGGGGGGGGACAAAACAGTGAAGATTCAAATAAAATCATAAAATGGTCAGACACACCAATATCAACTATTTTAACATTGGAAACTGAGAAACCAGAGGACAACACTAGGTCTAGTGTGTGACCCTTCTGATGTGTTGGGGCCATAACTGACTGCACAAGGTTAAAAGAGTCCACAAGGCCTAAAAACTCATTGACCAAAGGTTTAGATGGGCAGCATATGTGGATGTTAAAGTCCCCCAAGATTAATAACTTATCAGCACGAGAGGCCATAAAAGATAGAAGTTCAGCAAATTCTTGAATTAAATAACAATTAATTTTTGGTGGACGGTAGACTAAGGCACAAAGTACAGATGCATTGATCTTAAACAGCTGTAGTTCAAAAGTAGAAAACAGATCAGTTGGTACAATTCTACATTTAAAACTGTTCTTAAACACTGTAATTAGACCACCACCACGACCAGAGGCCCTAGGTGAGTTTAAAAAACTACAGTGAGCAGGGCAAAGGTCACCAAGTGCAATGATGTCATCACCAGAGAGCCAAGACTCGGTGATAAACAGAAAGTCTAGATGGTGGGACGTAAAACGGTCATTCAGAATAAATGCTTTGTTGGAAACAGAGCGAGCATTTAAGACAGCAAACTTAACCAAAGAAGAGTCCTGTTCATGACGTTCTTGGAAGGGGCCGCAGTTAGAGAGATTTACCCGGCAGAGATTTGCCTCTCCACCAGAGCCCGCACAGGTGGAATCAGTGGCAGCAGCAGTGACGGGAGCAGTAGCAACAGCAGCAGCAGTAGTAGCGGTAACAGGCATAGTCCGTATGGTGATGAGGTGTTGATGGAAGACTTTCTTGCGGGGAGCAGAGTTGTCTACAGGAGTGGACCACACAGGAGAGACACACCGGGACTGCAGAGTCGGGATAGCATCCTCCGTTGCTTGATGATAGATGGTAAAGGAGCGACGCGACCCTCTGTGCATGTAGCGCTTCCTCCGAAGGATCCCCGTAGCCTGGCAAAGGTGGAGCACCGCTTCATCGATAGAAGTGCTGGCATTTGAGGAGGCAAGTTGTTGGAGCTGCTCGGCGGTGTAGAGAAATCCCATGTAGGCTAGACTGTGTAGGCTGTACACACACTGTAGGTCTTGGATATGGAGGCGCAGCAGCTAGCTTCTAAGGCAACACAGCACAAATCCTCGATCTCCCTGGAAGGTCTAGTCAACCGACTAACCTAGCAGCTGGTCAACCAACTCAGCGTCAAATCCGCCGACAGGATGGGATGGAGAGGGAGAGAGACACCGTGTAGCCAAAGTCCCAAAAACAGCCTCAAGCTCAACAGCAGACAGTGGAACACAGCGCAACCAGCGCAACGATTGCCCAGTCAGTCCAGGTCAGGTGTTAGTGCTCCAAAAAACAAAACCCACGATGGGGTAAAATTCAAGAAAATTATAACATTAGATAGCCGAAACGTAGTTTAAGCGTGTGACAAACTTTGTCAGAAAAAATAAATAGAATTAAATTGCGAAAAATTGAAAAACTCAAACAAAAACAAGCCAGACGGAGCAGCGTCAGTCTCGCCAGCGTCCCCGTAACCTATCCATAACCATAACCTAACATAACGTTATGGTTATGGATTTAGCAGACGCCTTTGTCCAAAGCGACACATAAATACAAAACAACATAATAATATTTAAAATTGAACAGGGAACAGATTAGAATGTAGGTCAAATATAGTAAGGAGAATAGTTATAGTACACAATAATATCAATTTAATCAATAGCCTAATAAAAAAGCAATGGAAAAAAAGGGGAAAGGCAATAATAAACAATAATGTCCATTCAATCAATAATATAAAAACAATGACATGCTAAGACTACATTAAGGAGAATATCAATAATAAACAATAATGTCAAATTAATTAACAGCCCAATTAAAATAAAACAACATTATACAAACCATAACATATAAGCGCTTAAACAACTAAGTATATGTTGAATAGGAATGTCTTTAGACCCCTCTTAAACGACCCAAAACTACCACAGGAACGGAGAGCACTGGGCAATTCATTTCACCAACATGGAACCACTGAAGAAAAGAGTCTGGAATTAGACCCAGTTTTCATGACTGGTCGACACAACATGCGCTCACCAGAAGACTGCAGTGGGCGGTTGGGGATGTAAGGCTTGATTATTGAATTAAAAGGAGCAGATCTAGTTAGTGTCCTATAGGCCATGTGATGAGTCAGGGTATATATACAGTATATCACATGTTCATCAGGCAGCAGGTGCAAGCATTCAAACAAATAATTTTAACAAATCAACCAATCACAAACCACTGGTTTGATGTTTATTTGCCTAATGAAATGGGATAAAGACCAGCGGCCTATTGCACAAAACTAGGATAAGGGATTAAGCCGGGATATCTTGGTTATCCTGGCTCAATTTATCCATGATCCAGTTGCACAAAAGCGGGATAGGGGGCAGCAGGATATGTTATGGTATAAGTTACCATGGCGATTTATTCTTTGGAGCTAGCCTGCTCCAGACCAGGTTAAGTTCCAGGATCTATTTAATCTCATCCCTTATCTCAGTCAGCAGTCACCACAAACGGAAACCAATAATTATTCTACTGCCCACTACACATTGTTATCACATATACCTAGACCCATTGTCATTATTTAAACGTTTGTGATCATTAATTAACTTTTACATACTCGCCATTCCCGACCTGTCATGCGACAATGTGACATCACGGGAGTGCCTAACCATTTCGTACGTGGTGGTCGCGGAAGTAGTTGCAATATTCTCCTAAACAGAGGTGTTGCTGTTTGTTGCTGTTGTGAAAAGGCTATCGCTACCTACTTCACACCGTAGAAGAAGCAATGAAGCCGCTAGTTGCCATGGTGAATCAGTGAATCTGTGATCGGTGGCGGGGTCTATTTGAGGGAGCCGTGAACGCGCACTTATCCAGGATAGGTTTCACCTGGCTTGATGAATCCATGTCTGCTCATCCTGGCTTGCTCGTTGTGCAACCAATTAAGCCTGTACGCTCGTGTTTTGGATTCATTGAGCGCAGCTCAGTAACTTATCCCGGATGTCTTAATTCTGCTTTTGTGCAATAGGCCCCAGGGGTCATCAAACAAAGCCTAATGAAGTCTAATAGCATCATCAAACAAAGCCTAATGAAGTCTAATAGCAACGTGAAAGACTGACAGAGATACACTCAGAGGTTAAAGTGTGTGGGGTGGGGGGGGTTCCGGCACCTCAGATAAATTAATAATAAATATATTCTTTCATAGCAATGATATACTGCAATGATATTGTTAAAATAAATGGTGAGTTCATTTTTCGCGTGTACAGGGGTGACCAAGAAGCTAGCCATTCTTGTTCAGTATTCTTGTTCAGTATTGCTACACCACAATATACTCAATATGTTGTCCAACGGTGAGTCATTTTTCCCTGTTTACACTGGATTTTAGGGTTCGCCCACCTGCCAGATTCCACTTTAACCACTGGATACACTGATATTAAATCAACTGGAGACGCTTTAACCCTACAACCCTTATTGTAACTGTGACGTTTCTTTCAAAGGAAACAAGGGCCAAAATGAAGGTGGTCTTTCTCCTGGGACTCCTCCCACTGATAGGTAAGTCGGAGAAGCCCATGAAGTCTTCACAGCAATTAAATATTCTGACCTGCACCTGCATAATCTGTGGAAGTGCTTTACCTTTGTTACTAGCTTTACGTTTTTTATTATTCAGGGTCCAAATAAGAATCATCCAACAAGTAGACATGTGGTGATTCTCCCCTCAGATGTATGGGATGACAGTGGATATTATCCACAAGAGGGTGCACTTATGTATTTGTCTTACACTTCCTAGCACAAATCTGTTCATTTCCATGATGATAACCCTATAGATAGATAATGTCAACTCAAGTTTTGAATAAAACACAACCTTATTATATTCAATAGTCATTCCAATTGAGCATTCCATTTATCTGATTGAATTACGTAGGTATACTGTGAAAAAAGGAAGAAAGGGTTTATCAAAGTTACTAAACCACAAAACATGAAATTACACAAACTTCAATGTCTCTAAAACACAATGTTGAACTCATATTTTGCCACAGCAATTAATTTATCCAACAGAATTATGTAAGATGAATGTGAAGCACCAAAGTACTGAACCAGGAAGCCAGGAAACCATATTTACAATGTGTTATGTTGTATCCACCACACAAAGGGCCATATTATGTAATTAGACAAATCTTATTTATTTTTGCATACCAGATTTGTCCACTGTTACTTCAAATGGAATAGGCCTAACTCTCTCCTTATAAAAGTTGACTTCTCTTTATAATATACTGTTTAAAAACCTGGCCAGGTATTGAGCTCTTTTAGCTCTATTTCTCTAACCATCTTTATAGTTCGCTAGCTATCTTGATGACTATGGGCGTAAGTCAGTGATCCAGGGCAAGTATTAGCTGAAACAGACAATAGGTCCAGAACTGTCACTCACCTTTTCGCACTCACTCGCACCCACTTTTCCTGTTCTGGCCCTATGGCTGGCTCTCTGAGAATCACATGTTTGCTTTTTAAACGGGAAGCGGGAAGAAAGGAGGAAGAATGAATGAATGAACATGGATAGAATGCCATCTGCGCTTCTGATAACCTCCTTATCACGTCACACACTGGATTTATCCTCTTCTTTACGCCGACATAAGGGAATATTTTTCCGTGTATCCATCAGATGATTTCGAGGAGGTGAGATCTATCCTTTTTCCTTTTTTTGCTTGCGGAGTTTAAAGGAAAAGTTCAGTGTGATATTGACCTAAAGTAGCAGCAACTGGAATCCATTCCACTGAATTATTTTTGGAATCTGATCCCTTATCATACCTGTTCATTTGTACTCGACTTATCGTGACTAAATTCAAGATGGCGGCGAACGGTAAACTTCCTGAATGTCTGTATAAATCGTCTTGTAAATAAACTACCAGTGCTATGTCTCGTTTTAAATGTCAGGGCCCTCAGAAGTCTACCAATGAAGTGTGGAGCTACTTTGAGCCTCGTAAATGGTGTAAAACAGTGATTTATTTGCATGGCTAGTCTGATGCCCGAGGCACCCCCAACAACCTGTTGGTAGCATCGGCTAACTAGCACCAGGTTTCGGAGTGCAGGGGACAAGCCGAGATGAGCTATGAGACAAAAGTTCACACTCGGTATCATGTTTCAACACACTTTAGGTCAATATCACACCGAACTTCTCCTTTAAAAGTGTCTTGCCATACCCTCGGACTTATGGATTATTATTGCCATGGATTATTTTCATTTTGAGACTGATTGAAGATACAGAGGGTTTCCTCCTTTTTTGTTGTGCCGTGTCGGCGGTGTTTGGACAATTATAGACTATGGCCTGTGGGCTTATCTCTCTCTCTCTCTCTCTCTCTCTCTCTCTCTCTCTCTTTCACTTTCTCACCCTGATGAAAGCACATCACCCTCACAAAAGCCCTTCAATAAATCTAAGCATGCTAGAGATTCTGTTCTGTTCTCCCTGTCGGGACTTATTTTCTGATAATTACCAGCGGACAATGCATTATCCCTTACATAAAGCTTAGTTTTAAATGAAACACAACCTTATATTCAAATAGTCATTCCAATTGAGCATTCCAGAATCTTATTGAATCACATAAGGTAAGCATACTGTGAAAAAAGTACGAAAGGGTTTGTCAAAGTTACTAAACCACAAAACATGAATACACAAACTCCAATTTCTCTTTAAAACACAATGTTGAACTATCATACTTTGCCACAGCAATTAATTTATCAGACAGAATTATGTAAGACAATGTGAAGCACCTAGGTACTGAACCAGGAAGACAAATTATCATATTCCATTGTGTTCCCATAAGCTTTTGCAAGAACACGGAGATAATCACACAACTATCAGTGTTGCCAAAAGTTTTCACATATCTTAGATAGATGAACAATGCTTTGTTCCACCATGAGTATGTGGAACATGCACAAGACATCAGTGGTTTCATAGCACAGGTTTCACACCACAATGAATGCTTGAATATTTCAGGTCAAGACTGCACCTTGAAGGTGTCATCTCAACAAAATGTTACATTAGAAGTAATACTGCAGCCTGCATTTTTAAGTACAACATTTGAATGCCTACTCTCATTGCATGCATCCACCTATATAACATGATGATGTTGAAATTATATGAATATTCCTGTAAACTAAATTTTAACAATTTCCTTGGAATCACTTGCACAAATTGAGTAATCATAGCATGAATCAATTTTGTAATCCAAAAGAGACGTTCTGCATTAATTTTAGACATTTCATTTATGTGCAACCGATGTGCACATTGAAATCCAATGAGTTATTTTTGTTCTGATACATGACATGACAAACACATTGTTGTTGTTTTTTTATAATCTGTAGGGCTTTTCAAAGAAGTTCACACACAAATAACACAATCAAGCAGTTCCTCAGGTGAGTGATCTGGCTGGTAGATGAAAAATCACAGTCTGTCACAGAATAAGAAATGTAAGACATGCAATTCCATAAATACCAAAAAGCCAAAGCTATTGCCAAAAGGCTGGCTCCTTACCATTAAAAAGTTAAAGTGTTTCTCTTTGATGTACAGCCTTCTCAACAAACACAGGCCCTCAAACTACGCCAGTTCCACAGAATGCTCCAGTCACAGAAGCAGTCCCACTGCCTGAGGTCAAACTGGAATTCAAACTGGAGATGACATTCACACCAGAGCTTCAAAACACCTCTTCACCAAAATTTGTACAGTTGGCTTCTCAAGTGGCCTTAGCGGTACAACCATCACTATGACATTTTTTTTTTACTTCTTCAATTAAAAGTAACCTGCATAACCTATACAAAATGGCACACTTTGATTTCAGCTTGATAGCATATATTCAGCAATATTTGGATCCAGTTTCAACCGTGCAGAAATCAAAAGCTTCAGGTAGAGTGTAACAGATCAATTATCATACAATACATAGGCCTAATCATATTTGTTTTCAGACTTTCATTTCTTTCATTTCTACTAAAATAGATATTTCATCTTCTCAGACAGGGGTCAGTCATTGTGGATTCAGTACTGATTTTCAATGATGTAAACTCTGTTCCTGAAACTGGAAATGTGACTGACACCTTGGTACTAGCTGCTTCCTCCAACAGTTCACACTTTGCTCCTCTTCACCTCAATGTGAGCAGTATAAAAGTTGAACGTAAGGATTTTGTTTGACCATATCAAACTTATTATTTTCTTCATTGCTAACAATTTGCTATGCTGTGTTGTCCCCTACAGTCAATTCTTAAAGCCATTTGAATTTAAATCAGATGAACATGAGTATGTTGCACAAGGAAGTCAGTACTCAAATGTTCGTAAGAGTACTCTTGAGTGTGCGTAGATTCTATTCTAAGAACAAATCCCAGATAAGAAAACATTGGTGAATGTCAGAATCTTTGTGGTTCAAATTTAGATCAAAATTCTTTGTAAGAACAGTTGATGAATGAGGCTCAGTTTTTTTCTATTTCTGTATATGTACAAGCTTCTCAAGTGCATTATCTTCAGCATCAACCTCAATATTACAAACAACCCCAACATCAGTTATAACTAACAGTCTCTACCTTAGGCTCCACCACAACACCAGCACAGCCATCAAAGTCAGCAGCACCAGTCACAGCACCACCTCAGACTTCCCCTTCAACATCACATTCTACAGTGTTCTATCCATCCGCATCCACAGCAATGAGAACAACAGAGGCTTCATCAGCAGTCTTACTCTCCTCTACACCAGCAGTCACAACTCTACCTGGTTAGTCCAACCATGTGGAAAACATATTTGCTTTTTTGTTGTCTATAAATGGTGACTTCTCCTCTTGTAGTACTCCTAATTAGAACAACACTAACAACAACAACAACATCAAAACAATTTGTCTTGTAATAAAAAGAGAATGCAGTTTCAGGTATTTTGGTGACTCTGCACTCCCCCTATAGAGTCACAGAATATAATATATATATATATAATATTGACCCCTTCCCCCTGGAAACCTTACATTTGTTTTGGAGTCAAAGGAGTAGCAACAGGCAAAGACAATCTCCAAAGAGCTATATCTAAGAAAATGTTTTACGATTCTTGCAAGATGTCTCGGCGTCACCATGTTTGTTTTTCCATCAAAATGACTTTGCAGCTCTTATATTTATAGGTAAAAGTTACATAGGATGCCTTTAAATGATTTTAGTAAAGATTTTCTCTTTGTAAGCAGTCCTACTAGAACTGCTTTATATAATCAATGCACTTAAAAGATCATCCATTAATGTTTTCTTAACAGTGAGCAATCTGGTGTGTGCATGGACATTGTGATCACTATTTCACAGGATTCTTTTTCTAGGATGCAGTCATGGTTGTTTAAAATGCTGTCTGACAAATGTTTTCTTATACTCCTGCAGTTTAATACTTCTGCAGTCAAAGCTTTTTTTTTCCTCTCCTCTGCATCATTAGGGAGCTGCTCCTCCCCAACATCACTCTGCTGTCTGGGCCAAAACAACACATGCTTCCGTAACGGCTGCTATTGTGATGAGGCCTGCATCCGTCTCACAGACTGCTGTTCTGACTACAATCAGACTTGTAGTTCACTTTGTAAGAATACAATACCCACTTCAATCCATTATGGGAATTGGCATCCCTCAGAAATATTTAATCACATTAGGAACACTTGACCCCTTTTTCACCATGGCATGCACTGGGTCTTTACCAGTCACTCAAACTCTTACCAACTATTACAAGTTATTTTAGTGTATGATTGACTGAGAGTAGGTCTAGTACAATGTACCATAAGTTTCAATTTGATCAGTGTCAGGAAGTCACAGAACCTGAGTCACACATCCATTTCCACTGAAATACCCCCCTTAGATCCCTCCAGAGTCATCATGAAAGTGAGAGGCAACCTGAACACACACAGGGGAGAGGCGGCCTTCCAGGAAGTGAGTTACATCATGCCATGCTTATTCACTCAAAAATGCTTAAAGGTCATTATAATAAAGTACTGCAGACTGTATTGCTTTTAGATACGGAATGTTAAATGACATATTACGTTACAGTACATCCATTAAAAATAGGGCCAGAGTCGGTATCTCCAAATACAAAAATGTTCTTCAAAATGTCAATAATATGTGTGTTGTTAATTGTTAATGCACTGAGGGTTTTCATTGTGATATATTCTCTCTCCACAGCTGGACTTTCTTCTAGCGAACAAACTGAAGGAGCTCTGCAGTAACTGTGAAGTACTGATTCTGAACAAAACAATCATGAAGGTTCCTTGAGTGATGGACGTTCAACAGAAGACCGAGCGATACAGCCTTTACACTCCTGCTTGGCCTTTCCATTTCAGTCACTTATGCTTTCTAATACTTCTACTACTTCCATTTATTCAGTCATTTCCTTGTATTTAGTTATCACAATTAATTAGTGAACTGACAGTTTTGGGTGGGGAGCAGTGGAGTCATTTGGCAACAACTTGTTTATCATTATGGAAAAGTAATCAACAAAACAGAACAAAACAGAATTTCATTTCACCCCCAAAAGGAACACTAAATAACTGATTAATTATCTGTCTATATTGAGATTTGAATTTACACCATTTCTCAATACAACACACAAATTGCATTACTACTGTTTCACCACTAGAGAGCAGCACACACTTGAGGGGAAGTTACTGGTGCAAAGTTACAACCCTGTTGAGGGTGAAAAAGCTGAACAAGAACCCTAAACCACCTTGCAAAGTAACCTATAACTAACCTGTTTGATGATGAGTATATAGCCTACTCTGCACTTCTGGTCAGACTCATGTGTGAGGCCATATGTATAGCGTGCAGAGCAGATCATCATTCCTTACAGTATGAGAGGTGAGATGCTATGCAGAGGGAACAGATAAGGAAGTCTAACTCACTCAACCTGTGTGTCTGTATGTGTGTGTTGTCCTTGAGCACTTCTGTTTGTAATATTATGTTCTGCACTGTTTGTTGTGTTAAAATCACATTGATGTTCTCCAAGACCATAAATTATCACCAAACCGGCCTTTTAACAAATAGCTGAAATGAGGAGTGCATGACATCAGTCATAGTATCTTATCACTCACCTTCACATAGCATCTCACTTTCCATGAGTTCTCTGACGTGTTGATCATTGTTTGTTCTGTTGAACTGTTTGTTTTAGAAAAGGCACAGGAAAGAGCAGGTAAACACTGAACTTTTCTACAGAATCTACCAGTATGTTCCAGAATTTGCATTCTTGATCTATGGTAAACAGAGCAGAATAACCAACACACATTTGATTGGGTGAAATCCAACATTCCATCAGGTATTAGAATATTATGTTGAGTAGTTGGCTATTCTACCTTGATTTGTTTCCCTTGTTGGGTGTCACTTTGGGTTAAAAAGCGTCAGCCAAATGTAATGTAATGTAATCGCTGAGTAAACGTGTGGTGAATCATTCGTACTCCATTATAGAATAGCCGTCATCACCATGGACTTAAACAAAGAAATGCTTGTTGAGAAATTTAGCTTTTAACACCAGTTTGTGCTCTTTATTTCAAAACTAATATCACTTTACTAGTGACTTTGTCTGTTGACTTGGCTGATGTATCCCGACACATGATATCACATAAGTCCTAGTTATTATATTAAACTGTCAAGTGTCAACATGATTAAAACCAAAGAAATGTGCCTTTTAGCAGTGTTTGCTCTGTATTTCAAAACTAATATCACTTTACTATCTGTTGACTTGGCCTATGTGTATTGATCATGGTCCAGAAACATGATATCATATATGTCTTATTATATTTAACTGTCAACATGATGTTTATTAAAGCTATTAAAACCACATTACCCAGTAGGAGACTTGAAAAAAAAATCATTATTTCCTGAAAACACCCTGTAGTGTCAACAAATCCTATGAGAAGTTAGAAACTATTATCCAAAAAAACATTCTGGTTAGTATGACCGGACAACTTCCTCATCTATTCCCTCTGCATAGCATCTCTCCACTCTTAAGGAATGATGGTCTGCTCTACGTACGCTGCTCTTCTACTGCTGGTCATTCTGCAAACAGCATCAGAGAGCCCAGGTAAACACTAGACAACAGCTGCTGCTACTGAGCATGTTCTATTACTAGTTACTACTTTAGCGAGAGGGGGAAAAATCACCTTACGTTGACTGAGAAAAGACCTCAAACACAGTCAGTTTATAGCTGCATGGAGAAACATGGTTGGGAAAATATTTTCTGAAATCTTGTCTAAATGTTACTTATCATTCTGGCGTTTTGCAGTAAAGCTACATGCTGTCAACCATTTTGCAGTACTTTTCCACTTCATTGTTCTGAACCATAACATGCTTTATGTCTAGAAAGTATAGCACACTTTGTATATGTTCAAATACTTTTTTCAGTATAAGTGCAAATATATATGCTAATCTAATTGTGGTTGTCTCTGAAAAGAAGCTAATCATTAAGAGCCCTATTTTGACGGTCTGAAATACATGGTCTGAAGCGTATGGTTTAAGCGCATTTAAGACGTGTCCAGTCAAAATTTTCTATTTTGGCGGCTTAATAAGTTCGCCAGACGACACACATATTGGTCAAAAAGGTTGTTCTTATTTTTCTTGATTAGTCATTGTGTTTCAAAATAGCTGTGCTTCACATGTGCCTTTCAAGCAACTATAGGAGCAAGACTTGCGTCGCACTTGGCACCACTATGGGCGAGGTGTAAGATATGGCCCTAAGACTCCACATTCTTCAAATGTATATTATATTATATTATATTATATATGTATATTATTTATTATTGCCTGGGACTTGTTGCTAAGGGCTGCTTACATTTCGTGACAGGGCACCTTCAAAATAGTTATGCTTTACATGAGCCTTAAAGGATTTCAGTTAAAGTTATTTCACTGTGAAACCAGTCTGTTAGAATTGTTTCATGTGATCAGTAATGGAGGCTGAAAACCACTACAAAATAATCCATCCAGGGTAGGAATTTCACAGCGGCCACGACGGCCATGGCCGTCGTAGCCCCTTGCGTTGGCCGAGATGCCCCTTTGAAAATCAGAGGTTTACAGGCCACTGTGGCCTTGGTGCCCCCTTCTCTCAATATTCTGGTTTGCGTCGGACTAATAGCGTATTTTATTAGCCTATGGCCTGACAAAATAATCTTTCACAGCGCAAATTATTGTAGCATTTTACACAGTGGAAAAGTGACAGCGCACGGCAAGAAAGTAAGTGCGTCCAGATTCCCATTCTTCTCAGTTAAACTACTCGCGAAGTAGCCTACTCATCATACAGGCATCACAAGTATCGCATCACATGAAAGAGCTTTTTCTCGGCTTTTAAACGATGTTAGCCATTTGGTGAACGGTTCGCGAGACAAATAAATACTATGATTAAATTGAATCATAAATTCTAGGATCTGCGCCCATCTCCCTCATTCATCTTGGAATACTTAACGAACCCTTCGTTCAAAACATGGCAAACCATATATCAAAATAAACAGCAGACCTTACCGAACACGGAGGTTTAAAGCAGTCCCCTGTACAGTTAGCCATTCCAGAGTAATCCGGTTTTGAATTTGTAAGTAAGTTTCACAACGTGTTTAATTTTTTTCCTACGTGATTTCATAACATGCCAAATACAAAATAAATGTTACAAATATCGCCTAGATGTCGGTAAATATTAAAATCAGAGGATATACAGCTGACTAAGAGTTTGTTAAAGTAGCCTTAATGATGACAAAATGCTAAGCATGCATCTAGGCTATTTGAGTTTCTTAAAGCTGAGCTGTGCTTAAATTGTTCAATACATGATTTAATAACAGGCCAAATATAAAATAAATGTTAAATATAGCCTAGATATCTGTAAATATTAGATGATCAGATGATTTACAGTTCTATGTAATATGTCATGTTTTTGTAATGTTTCATACAGTGATGCAGGTCTATTGAATAGGCTAAATACAATTTCAATCATTTTTATAGCCTACTGTATGGTTAACTTTGGCCTTGGTGCCCTGACATGTGGCCTTTGTGCCCCCCACCAAATATGCCCAACTGAAGGCCAAGTGGCCTTGCCCCCAAAATGGTGAAATTCCAAGCCTGAATCCATCTATGTTTCCTTACTGAGCAATGTGGTGTGTGTATGGGTATTACCATGACAGTGAGGTCTTTTCTCAGTTTTTGTTTTTAGGAATGCAGTGATGGTAGGTTAAAGAACTGTAGTTTTTAAAAAATATATAGGCAAATAAAAAAAATACTGCAATTTTTCAACTGTTTTGTTTTCTTTCCTGCCCCTTTTTTTAGCAAGCAGCTCCTTCCCAACATCGCTCTGCTGTCCGGGCTGTAACAACTCAGCAACCGTAATGGCTGCTTTTGTGACGAGTACTGCCTCATTCCCAGAAACTGCTGTTCAGTCAGGACCACTTTAGTCAAAATAGTTTATTGATATGTAATAAGTTACATTTGGCGGTATGGCTCTGTTCTGGGACCTCCCTACCCTTCCGTGTGCCAACACAGAAAGCCTAAGGCAGGGAGAGCAGCAAAGTAGATCCCCCCATAAGGAATACAGAACAGAGTATAAGACAATAACCAATCAGGTGGAGTTGGGGGTGGAGGTGGGTAGCAGAGTGGCTTGCAAAGGGAACGCAATCCCAGCCATGTTAGAGCAGCTTAAAAGTAGGGCCTAAATGCCTCTCAGCCAATGACGAGCTAAGGGTACTCTCAGCTGACAGGCCAGCTGATCAACCAGCTGATCTGCCAGCTGAGCTGCCAGCTGACAGCTTGGCTTGACTCCGTGGCCTGCCAGAACTAACACTGTGCTCAATTTCTGACTACAATTAACGACAATCCCCACCAAGTTTTCATGGTAGGCTACACTTCTGAAGAAAGCCTATTCCTTCTCGTTAAGTAACTAAGATTCAGGGCTACCAAACACTAACTGGAATTGGCCGTGAAGGATGTCTGTGTCCTTCATTCCTCCCAGCTACATTGCAGAGACTCCTAGCTTCCAAATGAATACTCGAATATTCAGATAAAACTTCAGCGATAGCTATGCTCATCTCATCCATGGAAGTCGCCGTGTTGTTTAGATTGAACAGTAGCTTCTCGTTGCGTCACACCTAAACCCACCTCAAAACCATCGCTGATTGGACATTCGTTTGGCGAACTGCTCCAAATTCTCTCTATCGGAGAGATGCCAGACTGATCTGCGAGTGAAAATCTGAAGCTTGCGAGATCAGGATGGTCTCACGAGGCTACCAACATTCAGCTCAAACAGTGTAACGACTTAGAAGCCCTCGGCTGCTATGCAGAAGCAGAAAGGTAACTGGAATCGACAAAGTCCCCAGTACAATCTTAGTGATATTGTCTCTGAAATCTGCCTGTGTTTTTTATGTTTATTTCACAATAATTATTCATATAGAGATAACATCAATCACGGAACAGCCAACCACTGCACTCACAACTGAAGACATCACCTCAACAACTTCCCCAATTAGCCAGTCACCAACATCCAGCACAAAGAGTGAAATGACTCAGGAGCCCTTGATTACTACGCAAAAGCAGAAAGGTAACTGGAATTAGCAAAGTCCCCTGTACAATCTTAGTGGCGGTGTCTCTGATATTCATCCAAGCAGACGAGTCATTGCCTGGGACTCGTTGCGGACTACTTACATTTCGTGACAGGGTGCCTTCAAAATAGCTGTGCTTTATATGTACTGTACCTTAAAGGATTTAATTTAATATTATTTCACTGTGAAACCCGTCTGCTAGAATTGTTTAATATGATCAGTAATGGAGGCTAAAACTACTACAAAATAATCCATCCATGTTTCCTTAACACTGAGCAATGTGGTGTGGTGTGTGTATGGGCATTTCCATGACAGTGAGGTCTTTTCTCAGTTTTTCTTATTTGGAATGCAGTGATGGTTGGTTAAAGAACTGTAGTTTTATATTTACAATGAATATTATTTGTGATTATGACTTCCAACAATTATGAAAACAACATAGTTGAAATATAATGATTATTTTGCTACATTCAGTTTCATAACAATGCTCTCCTTTTGTCTTGAGCTGTCCTGTGCATTATCTTTTTGCATGTATGTTTTTCTGTTGGATTATATTTAACATTCAATTAAAAAATGTAAAAAGTTTTGAAAGTGGATGAGTTCCAAAATCACTGAGTTTAATAATCATGATCTCAATATTGAATAAAATTGTGATAATGATTTTTGCCATAATTGAGCAACCCTACCTCCTGCTATGAGCAATGCCTCATTGGCAGAGACTGCTGTTCTGACGACAATCAGACCTGCAATTCCTCTCGTAAGAATGCAATATGCACTTCAATATATTGTGAGAATGTCTGGGTCCTGGGAGAGTTTCATTAGGAATCTTTAATTATATTAGGCTATATTTAATTGTCACTAGTCATCATTACTATTTTATAAAACCCTTTAAAAAAGTCATCTGAAGGCACTCAAATTCTACTAATTTTTAGTAATCGTCTGTTAGTTTATGACAACTTAGGCTATAGAGCTAATATATGGAAAATTGTTTCAGCTAATCACTTCTGCAATCACAACTGAAGACTGCACCTCAACAACTTCCCCACTTACCAGCAAGTCACCAACATGCTGCTCAAACAGTGTAACGACTGAAGAACAGAAGCAAAAAGGTAACTGGAAGAAGTACAGTGGCTTACACTTTGATTAATTTGAGTGATGTGGTCTTGGAATTGCTTCAGTAATGTTCAAGTGTTACTGATATCACAAGAAAATCACAGAACCTGACTCACACATCCATTTCCACTGAAATGCCTCCATTAGATCCCTCCAGAGTCATCATGAAAGTGAGGGGCAACCTGAACACACACAGGGGAGAGGAGACCGTAGGCCTTGCAGAGAGTGAGTTACAGGCCATGCTTATCAGTGCATCCCTAAAATATGCTTCATTATAAAAATGAGTGCAACACATTTTAACATTAAATACTGTAGTAAATTGAATATTAGATATCAATTGAAAAAGAGGCTCATGCCAAAGTCTCTATCTCCAAGTACACAAAGATTAAACATGATTATACAAATATACAATGCATGGGTGTATTGCAGGCTCTGATGTTGCCTTCTTCCTCATCAAATAATAAAACAAAATGAGTGATAATAAAGAATATGAAATGGAGATTAGCCTCTTAGACTCTTGTAATCACTATCAGTGTATGACAGAATTATTATCCATCCATAGGTCATATTAGAGTAATTACAGCTATTTAAAGTATATTAGGGTAATATTGATTGTTGGATAAATTTACATCATGGCATTTTTTCTCTCCACAGCAGGGCGTTTCTCTGGAGAACACGTTTAAAGAGCACTGTGGGGACTGCACCGTAGGGCTACAGATTCTGAGCCACAAGGCGATCACTAATGATTCTTAAGGGATGCCTGTTATAAACATTCAGCAGGGTCTGAAAAGACTGAAAAGCACAACCTTTTTGAACGAACATAAATATCTTTATATATCATATCAGTGCAGTAAGCTGTTTTTTCTTATAATACTAATTCAATAAACAGTATTAAATTGATGTCGACTAACGACTTACTTAGTTCTACAAGGTCTATTTATTGAGTGAATAAAAAGTCATATATCCAAAGGAATTGTGGCTATTCAATTGCTGGACTAGCAACACTAGGCCTATACATTTCTCACTAGGTGGTAGCAACGAGCTTCTGCGTGACTTGACTTTCTAGAATAAAGGCAGGCCTAGACTTTTAAATGTTTAGTTAGAAAGAAAACATCATAATAAGAATTGGACTGGAACATTGAAGACAAGCCGCCGTTACAGTAAATAAGAGAGGGGATGTTAAATGAACAGCCTATAGATTGGCCAATTTTCTTAACAAATAAAAAATAAATAATTGATAGGCCCAAACCAAGGCTAGCATACATAAACCGAAAAAAAAAAATCCTAACATTTTCTAGTCAAAGTGAATTTATTGTAGGCTAGGCTACTACTACAGGAATTACTTTTGCATGTCCAACCATTTGATTTCACATTTTTGATAGCCTAAAGTAAAACAAAATAAATTAGAAACAGGAGCTGAACATCTCACTCACCTAAGCTCGTTAGGCGGATCCCTTGATCTTTAGCCTAATATTCGGCAGGCGAACAAAAGTTCCTAGATATAGGCTACCATGGTCAAAAGAGGCTATGGATTCATTTCCATTGTGGTCTGAGATAGCACTCGATATCGCCATGGGGCTCGCCATCACTTCAAAGACACGCGGAAGGATAGATCAAATTAGGATAGGTCGGGCTCATGAACTCAGGATGCTCCTTTTGACCCAGGAAATTTGGTGTCCTCGTGTCTGGCTGGAAACCTAGCAGTCACTTGAAGAAGCTGATCGTAACATTCCCAAATTTGACATGAGGATTTAAAACTAGAATGACGACTCTGTGCCTTCTTTAGTCTCGGGCCTAGGCTACTCACTTTCTGAAAGCGATTTTGGTCTGAATGAGACCTTAAACTCTTTTTTGGCCTTCAAATCGGGAATGGACACATGTTGTACCGATGAGATCTTGTAACATATTTTTGATTTGTTAAAAAATGACTCAATGTGTTTTGGCTCTCGTTCAAATCGCAGGGACGCACTGGCTCCAGGATGGCCCCTTTTCCCGGGCAACCGTCAGCTGATGGATTTGCCCACAACTGATTTACTGCAAAGCTTTGATGAAACGGGATAGCCCACTCACTAGGCCTACCTCATGTTAAGACAGTAGGCTAGAGGCGCTAGTAAAGGTAGTAGATCTGAAAAGCTCCGGGTTGTTCGCCCGTTACTTCACATTATGCAGTTAGGTTTCTGCTCTCCACGTTTCCCTACGACACCGCAAGCTGTAGGCTATGTCGTGATAATCAAAAAAGTATGTCCTCATTAAAGGTCTCCCCTGGTCCTGCTAGATGCAATTTACGTTAATTCTGGAGACCGATAAAGTCGAAGGCTCACTTTTCCCTCATCTCGTTCTGGTTTGAAACAAAGATCATATGGGGTCAACTAGAGGTTGAATTCAGACGAGCTATTGCTATCCGACTGTAGACTTGGCCCATTGATTATTTCTGGATTCTACAACAGTGAAAATTTTCAACTCCCTTTAAAATGGCGATTACAACCACTAGGACTACCAATGAGAGACCAAACAGGGATGTAGGCACGTGTTAGTTTCCCCCTCTCTCCCTTCATGTTATTTCTCCTCGGTTTTGCTTAACAGGATTTATAATGGGCCTATGATCATTAGTAGCTTAATAATTATGTACATTTAAAAAATGCCCCTCCTTAAAATAATGTGATATCTGTACAGAATGGCACGTTAAATATGCCTTTAATCAGCTAAATGCATAAAATAGGCCTATCACGCTAAGGAACAAGCAACATTAAATTACTGCAGAATCCTGATAAAAGATCAAATTAAACATCCTTCATGTCTCTGAATCTTAATCCAGTGCAGCATTTGGCTCTGGGAGGTGTTTGCAATGGAGTTAATTTGCTCACTCTCCTGCATGTGTCTCTGATGATATCAACCTTCTGTTGTTCCACTCCATTAATCTGTCCACAAACAGGTTTCATTTGCTCTCATACTGTATTTGTCTTTGAGTTTAAAAAAAAAAAAATGATGGGGGGGGGGGGAGCATACATTTGTATGTTTGTCTTTAAAAAAAAAAAAAAAAACAGAAATCACTTGCAGAACTCAAACTTATTTTTTTTCTACCCCTGGCTCCTTGACTGTCAAAACATCTCTTGTGCTCAGAGGCTGTTCTCCTCTTCAAAGTAAAACTTCTCCTCCGAGGAACCTGGGTTAAATTCTGGGGCCGCCGGGGCCGCTCCCATGAACTCCTCATAGGGCTCCTTCTTCGCCTTGTCCTTGTGCAGGAAGCTCCTGAACAGGGCAAGTGCCAGGAAGGAGTAGAAGAACATGACAAAGAGGATGTAGAAGTAGGCGTTGTCGTAGGAATCCCTTGCCAGGGTCAAGATGGTGGCCTGGGCTGAGACGGGTGTCGTCGCCGTGCCGTTGGACTGTGGATCCTCGCTGCCCCTCTCCAGGATGACCTGTCTGCATCGAGAGAGCAAGGCCAGCAGGATTGTCTGGTTCATGGCGAGAGCTCTGAAAATGTCCCACTCGACGCTGCTCAACACAAAACTCTCCACTAAGTACAGAAAGCACCAATGTGATGTGCAGTTGTTGTTGTTGCCCATGCAAAGTAGGGAGACATGGGCACCACACAGGTCTTGGTGATGTGTGGGAGCAGCAGGCAGGGAGAAGTTAATGTCTGTGTGCCACTTTGGGAATGGAATGTGCTCTCCGGTGCTGCCACTCAACAACACCCAAGATAAAGAAACATTTCCCAGATAAAGCCACTCGCAGCCTGCCCTGAATATGTCATGTGTTGTTGTTTTGTAAATTCAGTGTAGTTTAACATGAGTGACATATGCTGGGAAGGTTTTTTTTTTCTGAAAATTAAAATGTAAAAAATCCTTTTCTTTATTTGTTAAGTTTTGTCAGATTTGTAAAAGTAATAAAAACAAAACCCAGCTAATGAGATCCCCTTCAACTTTCATGTAAGTGAGCACACACAAACACACATCATCCCTGCCTCTAGTCTACCCCCACCCTGACTACTACCCCAAACATACATCCACTCACTCATTCACTTCTCTCATCCTTTTGTCTTTCTCTCTCCCTCCCTTGTATAATGTTCCCTTTCAGAAGCCCGACCTTTCTCCTGCATGCCCGTCTGTCCCTCACTGCACTGGACACTGGAGTAGGAAGCTCCCTAGTAACTCTCGGACTGTCAGCTCTGGTCAAGTAGTCTGGAGATTTCAAAGAGCGTCGGGGTCAAAAGTTAAGTTGTCTCCAATGTGTGGTAGCCTGAGTGACATTCGGCTCCGACCTGGGAAGAGAGATCCTCCCCATTCCGTCACTCACTGTTCTGAGGTCAGTGTTTGAAGGAACTTACAGCACTAAACCTTAGAACAAGAACGATCACATACTGTATATGTCTGCTTCCTGTTTTATTGTATATAATGTTTCAAAGTCAGTTTATATATCACCTGTAAAAAGTAGAGTATTAGATTCAGTTTGCATGCAAAAGCTTATAAAGAGAAAGTGAGAAGAGATGGATGGATGAAATAAGGAGGGAGAGACAGAGTGAGAGAAGAGTGACGCGACCAGATGCACCAGATACCTGATTCCAAGAGACAAAGCACAGGAGTGGGAGATCAGGGAAAACATACATCAATAATGTCATCCAGAAGAGGGAGAGGAGGGGGGGGTGAAACGCCAAGCAACTGTTTGGGGTGTTTTTCTTTCTGTGAAGGACCTCGTCGTTTTTTAAAGTGGATCCCCGTGAACTGCAGCAAGTGTACCGCTGTGAGGAATGCCGGCGATCTCTCCACAAGCTCTGCGTTCGTATCGTTTACACACGGCTGCTTTAGTCATTAAGCATTTTAAGGGTTCCCTGGAGAGCAGGAATTTGTCAAGAAAGAGTGTTTATGAAATAGGATATATTTATGAAGGGCTATAAAAAAAGAGCCTTTAAAGTGCAGAGGGGCTCTGAGAAGTGGAGGGTTGAACTTGATAGGCATTGTCCTCGGTCATGCCAGTTGCCAACCAAATCTTAATGAGATCACAATGAAAGGCCTATTTCATACACAATTTGTTTTGGATCGACATTAGGATAACACAGATTGCTGGATGTCTCCTTGGAAAGGGATCCTCCTACAGCTAAACCAGTTCAGTCTGTTGGGATTCTGCCACTCACTCACAAACACAAGGCTAGAAATATGTAGAGAAAGAAAAAGAGAAGGAGTAGGGAAGGAAACAAAAATTAATCAAAAGAATAGAATGAAAGGAAAAGAAGAAGGAAAGGACACAATACAAGACTCAAAAGAATAGAATGTGAAAAAATATTTTGAATTCTTTTTCCTGTGTGTGTGTGTGTGTGTGTGTGTGTGTGTGTGTGTGTGTGTGTGTGTGTGTGTGTGTGTGTGTGTGTGTGTGTGTGTGTGTGTGTGTGTGTGTGTGTGTGTAAACTGTGACCCACCCTTTTATAAGTAAAGACACATAAAATAACTGGGAACAAATACTTGTACAAGCTTTTGTGTGTTTTTTTTTTATTTTTCATTTTCATTATAAATAGTAAATACTGCTGCATTTAAACAAGACATTTTACACCAACAATTGTACGCAGTCATTGATGGAAGGAAGGGTTGTATATGCACTGTATATAAAAAAACACAAGGTAAAAAATAAATGTGTATTTTTGTGTAATGCTTTAAGACTTGCACACAGCGAGACACTGAGTGCTGTTCAGCTGGAGCACACTGAAGAGAGAGGCGTTGCCCTAACAGAATGTAAAGAATAAATACACACTTAAACAGGACTCAACACATAACGACAGATTGGCACAGACAGAAAAAAAAACCTGCAAATGCAAATGCATTATCACTGGATTGGAACAAACATTCATTTATTTTTGTTTTTCTTACTGTTTTGTTTATGGACTTTTCTATTGTAAACCTAACATGGATGTTGTTGTCATTTGTTTTCAAAAGAATATCAAAATAAAAGGCATGTATGCAAGTACATTTTAAGACATGATTTTACTTTGAATACTGCTCATCTGAGGTATATATGTATTGCACTTTCTTTGGGTTTCAGTACACTATGTCAATCAAAGTTTCTCTCTCTCGCTCTCTCTCAGTCTGTCTCTCTCTCTCTCTCTTGAGAATGTGAAAAAATATTTTGCATTCTTTTTCCTGTCTCTCTCTCTCTCTCTCTCTCTCTCTCTCTCTCTCTCTCTCTCTCTCTCTCTCTCTCTCTCTCTACAGCTAGTGGGTGGCCACACCTTGAAGTCACCTTATTGTAGTTTGCTATTATCTCCTGTCTTAGTCTATCTGTTCTTGAGTCACATAGCCATTGTAATGGTCTGTGCAGCTGAGAAACACATACACACACACACACATACAGACACACACACACACACACACACATACAGATACACACACACACACACACACACACACACAGACTCACACATACACACATACAGATACAAACACGCAAACACAGACACACACACACACAGACACACAAACAATCATTTGAACACACTGAGTTTCCCAACATGCATGCTGCACAAAGCTGTAAGTGGAGTTATATGAAATGCCATTAGACTGGTGAGTGCCTTCCCTGGTGCTCAGTAGATGCGTGTAGCAGTGCTCACAAGGCCATCTATCCGCTCTACTGTGTCCACTTACTCATTCACTCATTCATTCATTCACTCACTCATACTCCTTTCATTTTGTTTGGGTCCCTTGAGAAGATTTCAGATTAATGTGAATAAACAGTATTGGAACACATGCATGTTTTCGCATTCTCAGCGGATTACAATTAAAATATGAAGTACATTTATGCTGGTGGGGATTCAAAAAAAAAAAAAAAAGATTTCAGCCCATAGTTGTGGAGGAATAAGAAAACGAAAGAGAGAAATGTCTGTGACGTGGTGTTGAACACTCCTAGAGCATCTCTGCCAGTCCATGTTAAGAGTCCGTCATCACCATGGGAACAGCTGGCCCCCTGGATGAGGTTCTGTGCCATTGTGTTCTGTTATCGTGGTTGGCCCCATAAGCTCATTGAAGGAAAAAAAGCACAGTTTACAAAATCTGGTCCCACTTGTTTCCCTGCCATTCATTAGAAATTAAACACAGAAGTTTCTTTTTTTTTCTTCTCTCTTGCTCTGTCTTTTTGTGAACAGTCCTTTTTGTCTTTTTTGTCCTTTCTTCAAGCATGGAGAACGAGGCATGCCTCTCCCTCTCTCCCTCCCTTCCTCCCTCTCTCCCTCTCGCTCAGAAAGCATGACGTGGAGAGAGCGCGGCGAGTGCCAGGTAACTGGAGAGGCTGGCCTTTTGGTCCTGATTATCTGAATGCTCTCCTCTTTCACCCGATCAGGGCCACTTCACCCCTCCGCCCCCCGCCCGCCCCCTCCCTCACCTCCCTAAGCCCCCTCCATTTCCAAAAACAACCCCCCCCCCCCTCTCTCCTCTGTGTTGTCCCCCTGTTGGGATACGTGTGTGTATTGGTGGGGGCTGGGAGGTGAGGGGTGGGGGCCAGTGGTGGTCGGGAGGCTGGATTAGTCGGGTGTAAGAGTCCAGCATCAGAGCATCCAGTGAACTCCTCCACTCAGACGATGTTGGGCTTCAAATAATGAAAGGCACCTGAAAGAGAAGCAGAGAAGAGAGAGAGAGAGAGAGAGAGAGAGAGAGAGAGAGAGAGGTCTTTAGTGAGGAGGGTTATGACAGCATCTCTTCATGCAGGGGGATCTTGTCAGAGTGGGGTACTCTCTGGCATGCAATACACGCTCTCATGGAGGTAGGGAGAGAGGGAGAGAGTACAAGGGAGGGAGAGAGGGAAAAGGAACAGATTTTCGGGGCGTTCCTGACTTTTTTTGGAGAGGGGTGGCGGTTGGGGGGGGGGGGGGGCGAGTTGGCTAGCACTCGGTGGATCAGGGCCAGTGATCAATAACAACTCTGGGGCTGACCTCTGCCAGATACACATGGTTCCAATCGCCGGCTGCCAGGGGCCATTTTGCTCCTCGCAAAAAAAGACCCCCACCCCCTCACTCCCACCTCCACGTCTCCCGCTCCCCGCGAGCTGCACGTGGGTCTGGGGGCTCAGCAAATTAATAACATCAAGATGTCGTCGCTGATGGGGCATTCTACATGTGGTCCCATGCATCTAGCCCGCTCCACTCCCCTCACCACCCCCACTACAACCTCCCTTCTGTCTCTCCCCGCTTCTGTCAAACACACTTTGGCCGAGAGCCGCTCGCCGGGGTCTACGCGCGGATGATGGGACAGATCAACGTTACCCCGGGGTCATTACATGGCTAGGTGAGCGACCCCCGAGCTTGATGGGCGAGCTCATCACACAGGGGTCACGCGAGGTCAGCGTGCACGGAGCGGCGAGGATCGCTGACGACACGCAACCTACCGATGGCCACCGCACAGGTTCAGAGACGCGTTGGCTTATGTAAACTCAGGTGCCTGAACTGTTCGCCTTTTGAGGTGAGCGCAATCTACTTGCTCGGTCTCTCGACTCTTGATTCTGGAGGTCCACTTATCATGTTTCGTTTGAAAAAATGAGGGTGGTCATATTTTGAAAAAGAACACCTAAGGTTCGATGATGAAAGAGTGGAAGGGGGAAAAAAGTCTGGAATGTTCTTGAAAGTAATAAATGATTGAATAGGAAAGCGGCCTCATGTCCCCCAGTTGTATCAAATTTGAACTGTATTATATGTGACCTGTGTCGAAATATAAATACAATCAACGTGGTATAAATTAAGACGACTCACTAAAATGGACTCCATCATTGCACAGAGCTTTTGATGTCATACAGACAGAAAAAGGGGTAACTGACCATGTCTATGCCAACATACTCCACTCGTGTCGAGTGTACATAAGGAACCCACACACTCTCTGATCCAAAGTATATGAAAAAAATATACATTTTACCGGTACATATATTTTGGTGTCAAATACCTTCCCCAGAAAATAGATGAAAACGATTACACTTTCTTTTATTTAATGTAAACAACAGAATTAGTAACTGTGTGGTATTCACCTTACTTTGCCCATACTGGCCGTACTGGTAGGAGGTGACGTGGTCCACACTGTAGGCGGGGGAGCTGTAGGTGGGGGGACAGTAGGACTGGGAGCTGGGCAGGGTGGGCATGCTGGGCAAGCCGGGCAGCCCCTCCAGACGCTGGGAGCCGTGGCAGCTGGTGGGCATGCCCGCATTGGGCTCCAGGCCGCCTGTCAGGGGCGAGAGGGCGAAGTCACCCTGGGGCTGGTGGGGCACTCCTCCGGGGTTGAGTAGACCCATCACCTGCACACAGGGAGAGAGAGAGAGGAGAGGGACTGTCAGACCAGCACGGTCATAATCAGCTTCATGGAATCAAACGTGTTCACAGATACGATTATAAACAAATCAAAAAAGGAGAGATATGATTATAAACCAGACAAAAAGGAGAGAAAATATGCATAACGTGCAGAGAAAATATAAAACCTAAAAATCGATAAATTTATTTATACATGTCATTAGTACATTTGTAAAATTATCACTGGTGGTATTCGCAATGTAGCCTATGTATGGAAAAGCAGAGTTCCTGCATGACATAGGCAGAGCAATGCAGTGTGGTAAAGAAGCAGTGGTGCAGGTTGGAATCGTTAACAGGGTGGAAATGAGGGTAGATGTGGATCAGATCATATGAAATATATTGAGTAAAGAGACTAATTTTATTCTAAAATGTCCTGTGACAAGCCAAGAGTATATTGTGCATTTTCAAGATGACAACCTGACAAACCTAAGACACCAGTAAACTAAATGTGTCTCAGTGAGCAGCTCACATAAATGCTCTTTTCTCTTAAATAGTAGATGTTAAATACTGCTAATGCTCTTTTCTCTTAAATAGTAGATGTTAAATACTGCTAATGCTCTTTTCTCTTAAAATAGTAGATGTTAAATACTGCTAATGTTTGTAAAGGCCCAACATCAGCGCCCAGATCACAACAGTTTTATTCAAGATGACAAACAACGGTGATGGTCCGTAAAAGAGCCTCCTCGTTTGCTGACTTTTTAGCGAGATGATTCAGAATCCCCGTGTCTAATAGGTCCAAGTAATGACAGAGAGGGGCTTAAAAAAACTACCACAGAGACCTATAGCACAGGCTAAACCTTCAACATCCATTTATTCTTTGAAAAATGATGACAAGGCCCAAATGCTACTTTGAATTAATCGATTCCCACTGATCCATACTCCGCGCTCTGTTAATGATTAATTTAAAGCAGGTTGCCTACCGAACCCCTCCCCACCCTTCAAAAAAAAAAACATAAGAGATACATTATTCCCCCATTCCGCTCGACACATGTTTCCCTTTAAATCATTTCCCAGCTCACAAACCGACCAACTGAGTGGTCATTTTCGGAGTGCGCCAGCGTTGTGTTTCTTTACCCCAGTAACATTTTCCTAAAATGATCTCGCGCATGTTCAGACGAGGAGGCAACACCACAGAGAAGAGAGAGAGAGAGAAAGAGAGAGAGAGAGAGAGAAATGAGAAAGAGAGGGGGAAAGTGGAAGAGAAAAAAAGAGGATTTGTGGGCTTCCCTCGCGCCTGGCTGGTGCTGTACCGTGCCTGAGAGGGTCAGGCATCCTTAGATTCCTAAATCCAGCGTGTCCGAGAGGAGAGAGGCCGCTGAGCAGAGAGAGGGGCCCCGCAGTACGTGGGAACCAGGGAGCATGGCCACACTCTAAATGCTTTTACACAGGACCTGTGCGTGTGTGTGTGTCCATGTGTGTATGTGTGTTTGTGTGTGTGTGTGTGTGCGTGCGAGAGAGACAGAAAAACAGACAGAGACAGAGAGAGAGAGAGAATGTGCGTGCATCTATGTGTATATTTTCTGTGTGATCATATGATCATGTGTGTGTGTGTGTGAGTGTGTGTGTGTGTGTATGTGCTTTCTGCATGTATATGTGCGTTTGTGTGTGTGCTCATGTGTGTGTGTAAGTGTGTGTGTGTGTGTATGTGTATGTGTGTGTGTGTGTGTGTGTGTGTGTGTGTGTGTGTGTGTGTGTGTGTGTGTGTGTGTGTGTGTGTGTGCGTGTGTGTGTGTGTGTATATGCGTGTGTGTGTGTGTGTGTGTGTGTGTGTGTGTGTGCGTGTGTGCGTGTGTGTGTGTGTGTGTGTGTGTGTGTGTGTGTGTGTACATGTATGTGTGTTCCTGTGTGCTCATATTCATATGTGCTGATAGAATCAGCATCTGTGTGATGGTGTGGGGGGAGAGAGCATGAGAACATGTGCGTTCGACTATATCAATGTGTGTGGCTCGAGCTCCTTCTAGCACCGTCGGAGGTCAAGAAATCCCAAAGGTGATTCATCCTCAACAGCTGCACGGTACTGGCCTCACCGAACACTAAAGGCAGAGGGAAACGAGAGCGGAAATATGTATAGGAGATTCCCACCTTGCAGCACCCCCACCCACCCACACACACACACACATATTCAGACATTCATTCATATTCTCTCTCTCCTGCTCTCTCTCTCTCTCTCTCTCTCTCTCTCTCTCTCTCATTCATAGACACACACACACAGTCAAACATTCATTCACACACATACTCTCTCTCTCGGTCTGTCTGTCTGTCACACATACACACACACACACACACACACACACACACACATACATAGATATATGCGGGAGCATAATTTACAGGAGCGCTGTCAGAGGAATCTGAGCTAACGCCTGTGAAGAGCGCCATGATGTGTGACTCCTGACAAATCGGAAACACATGGAGGTCAAGAGACCCCATTCATCTCTCAGCGTGGCAGAAGTCTGGGCTGGGGTGGGCTGGGGTGGAGGGCCGGAGGGTGGGGTGGTGGGCCAGAGCACCATGTAAAGTGGAAGTGGGAATGGTCAAAACATCACACCATAAAAGACAGACGCAAAGAGCAGTGGAGAATGGCGGGCTGGTGAATCAGACAGCTGACAGATTAGTGACTGTGGCTGTGACTTTGTCTTTTATCCTGTAACAATAAAGCTAAATGCTGTCATGTTTATTGTTGTAATTGTTTGTTTGTGTGTGTGTGTGTGTGTGTGTGTGTGTGTGTGTATTTAAGTGTTTTGAATGCATTTTATATACAGTACCAGTATGTGTGTGTATCTGTGTCCACATTTATCAGTGTGTATGTGTGTGTGTGTGTGTGTGTGTATGTGTGTGTATGTATGGGCATTTATTGTGCATGCACACAGATGTATTTGTACAGCATGTGTGTGTATACATACACAGTTGTCCAGGTCCATGTATATAAGAGTGTGTTTGTCTACACATGCGCACACACCTGTGTGTACGTGTGTGTGTGTGGGTATGTGGGTGTGTGTGTGTGTGTGCGTGTGTGTGCCAGAGTGAATGTATGCGTGTGTATGCATATGTGTATGCATGTGTGTGTGTGTGTGTGTGTGTGTGTGTGTTTGACACGAGCAGCAGCAGTGTGGGGTCCTGAGGGTGGGTGTCTCTGTTTCGAGGTTGTTCCGGGGATTAGGTCCCGCGGGGGTGAAAAGCCAGCGCACTCGCAGCGCTGCTGAGAACCCATCCCTGTGGTATGCAGCGGATCAGAGCGCCTGACGCGCCACAGCCCGGGCCACTGGGGGGGAGGGAGGGACGGATGGAGTGAGAGGGAGGAAGGGAAGGATGGAGGGAGAGAATAGAGAGAGAGAGAGAGGGAGGGAGAGAGGGAGGGATGGAGAGAGAGCAAGAGGGAGGGAGGAGTGCGCCAGCAGACACCACATGACGCCCGCACACACTCCCCACCGCCACCCCACTGTCAACCCCCACTGCCAAACACTCCAACCCATTCATACTGTAACCATGTCAAAACGGGTGCCACTTCCAAAACCAAATTTCATATAACCCACTGGTGACTAATAGCAATCAGGTTACAAAATTATAACTTGAGTCTCTACCTTCCAGGATATTACAATGTATTCTTGTATCAGTCAGTTGGAATTGGAATTAGGCTCCATATATAATCTTGTTGAAACCACATATTTCTTTATGTCCTGAATCTCAGATGCCTGAGTCTGTTATGAACCATAATTATTGTATAATCATCTGTAGGATGCGCGTGCTGGTTTCCATAAGTACTGTTTGTCTCTACCCTCCACTCTGTCACGCTGGAACAGATCATCACCCCCATACGTTCAACAGCTCCAATGCATTTACACAAATTAGTCAAATTAAAACAAAAAGAGACTCGTTTGCATAAATTACACACAAGATTACTGAAGATCAACTCTCATCGGAAGCAATTAAGACACTGCCGCCTTCAGTAATTGCCGTTGCAGATGATGAAGGACAGCGGTCAGTCCTCCATCACCGGGGTGACACTCCACAGGGTAGGCTCCCGAATCTACTCGCATAACACACCACGGCCTGGCACTCGACCTCGCACGGCAGTTGAGACCACTAATGCCGAAAACAGCCACATTCTGAGGGGGTGAGGTAAGTGGCCCTTATGGCCTCTGGCTAGGGAAGGGTCACCTAACGATGTTAAGTTTGTGCACCCCCCTTTTTCTGGAGTTTTTCTTTTTTTTTACCACAAGATAAACTCAAACAGACCCACACTACAAAAACACCATCAGCAGCAGCAGCAGCAGCAGGCCAAGAGGGCTTGGATGGGCTTTGTGATGGTGCGTGTTCATGTGATGTAAAAGCTTACACATCTGAATGTGCGGCTGCAGAGACACAATTTCATTTAGCTCTGTGTTTAAATGTTTTAGTAAATGGTTGTTTTTGTTTTCTTGTAAGTGTAAGTTTTTTTTTTCAGCTTGATCTTTTTTTTTGGATGGGGGGGGGGGGGGGGTGGTTGAAAACAGGATACAGCTCTCACATGTGTCCCCTCAGGCTATACAGTCCTCTTGTCCTCTTTAGGAAAGAGAGAGAGAGAGAAAGAGGACAGAAAGAAAGAGAGAAAACGCTTGAGGCAAAATTCTTTCTTTTTTTCCAATGTGACGAGCCAGAGCCAGGCCTGAGAATCTTCAGCTTGCCCACGGAGAGCTCCCAGCATGCACTGCGGCGAGCTGGCCTGGGCACCCTTTGTGACTGTTCAAAGCTCATTTTCTGCCTGTTAGAGGGGCTTGCGTGGCTCAGGGAGTGTCTGATAGCTGCTGATGAGTGTGTAATCTCCCATAATTGTCTTTTCACTTCTCATTTGTGTCACAGCCCGCCTGCCACTCTCTCTTTTTCCATCTCTCTCTCTCTTCTCTCACTCTCTAGCTCTCTTTCTCTCTGTCTCTCTCTCTCACTCTCTATATCCTTCACACTTCATCAAGCTGTGCATCTGCTTTCCTGTAATGAGACACATCCCAATGACACCCTGCACCTTACAGACACACAGCAGCTACTGACTGCCTCAGACACAAACACCACACATCGCTGAATCAACAGCCTCCTTGTCCACACAAGTCCACAATCTTACTATGGCAACGCACACAATTTAGTTATCATCACTTCTATTGATCAGCATAGCGCCATGAGCAATACACATTCTCTCAAAGCGCTTTGATAAAGCCCGAGGCTTAAACTCCCAAGGTCAAGCACAGGGCAGTGGTGGCAAGGGGAAAACAGCTCAACTCCACGCAGGCTCACTTTAACTCAAAGCAGGTGTGCTTCTTCTGAACGCGAGCATGACAGACCTACCTGAGAGGAGAGGCCGTTGCCGATGGCGGGGTTGACAGGGTTGGAGTGGCCGGGCGGCGGGGGCACGAAGCTCTCGGAGTAGCCGGAGAAGCCGTGACGTCCAGAGGCCAGGCAGTAGGCCGAGCTGCCGTCCTGGCCTCCCGAGGAGGTCAAGCCCGACTGGTGCACGGAAGTCGGGGGCAGAGGTTGGGGCCTGTGCACTGTGCTGGCCTGCTCAGACACTGCTGGAGAGATAGAGATATAGAGAAATAGAGAGGGAGAGAAGGGGGGAGCGAGAGGGAAAAAAGGAGTGAGAGAGAGAGAGAGAGAGAGAAAGGTGTTATGGCAATAGAATCAGGACAGAAAAAAAAAATGACCATACCTACTTCTAGCGAAGCTTTGACAAATAGGTAAATTAAAAGGATAAGTATCCCTTTACACAACCTATGATGCATTGCATTTGATATTCAATCAAACTAAGTAGGACACAGTGATCACAAAACAACTGCACTTAAGCCGATCTACTTTCTGTATCGTTATCTTTATCTTCATGGTCATCATTGACTCAGTGTCTGAGCCCTGAGGAGCCTGGGCTACCTTGCGATATGGACGAGGGAGGGTAGGGGCTGTCGGAGAGCTGGTAGGGCTGTAGGCTGGACATGGCTGAGGGGGGGAACCCTCCGGGGATTAGGTGGTTGAAGGCCATAAGCTGATTGGCCCCTGCTTGCTTTCTCCAGCGAGCTCTCCGGTTGCTGAACCAGACCTGTCGGATGGCAGGAGTAGCAGAGGGAGGGAAAAGCAGGAAAATGGAAAAACAATTTAAATGTGTTAGGTTGAAGACAAGAAAGGAGACATACAGACAACGTTGTCATTTCCAAGTATATGTGAGTTAGCAAAAGCTGTTTTGCATGTAGAGGATCACGTGGTGTTTGAATAGGTCCTTTTGTTTAAAACTGTGTGGGGTGGCTTTGTGAGTCCTCAAGTGTGTGTGTGTGTGTGTGTGTGTGTGTATGTGTGTATGTGTCGTGCGCCTTTGTGGGTTCAACACTCCATAGCTGGGAGCTAATTAGATACTAATCTAGACATCTGTGCTGGTTAAGGCTGGTGACATCATGGCTTTATGGAGCACAGTCACGGGTTTGGGTCAGAGGGTCTAATTCAGACCCTAACTGCATTACATGTCTCTTCAATAGTGATCCTTAATAAAAACAGCTCTTTTTTTAAAAGCAGGAACCAACAAGAAACTATTTAGGGGGTCGGTCCCCCTTAAGGTTAGCACAAACAGGAAGTGGCTAACACTAATAGAATGTGTGTGTGTGTGTGTGTGTGTGTTTGGGGGGGGGGGGGGGGGTCATGTGACTGACGGCTGGAGGGGAGGAGAGAGAGGGGCAGTGTGCCAAGCCCCATTTAGCATCCGTATGCTACACATCCGACTGGGCCTGGAGCGGGTACCCTCCAGAGCATGGGCAGAGCAGGGCACGGGGGGGGGGGGGGGGCTCACTCAGAGGTGGAAGAGTGAGGTTGGGGGGGGGGGGGGGTGTGGGGGCCTCACTCAGAGGTGGAAGAGTGAGGTTGGGGGGGGGGGGGGTGTGGGGGCCTCACTCAGAGGTGGAAGAGTGAGGTTGGGGGGGGGGGTGGTGTGGGGGCCTCACTCAGAGGTGGAAGAGTGAGGGTGGGGGGGGGGGGGTGGTGTGGGGTGGGGGGTCGGCTCAGTGCATCAAAGGTGAAACCAGCTGGAGACTCTCGTGGATGTGGATCATCTTATGGATGGATTGGATTTGGATTAAAATATGTTGGCGTGCTGGGCTGTGTGTGTGCGTGTGTATGTGTGTGTGTGTGTATGTGTGTGTGTGTGTGTGTGTGTGTATGTGTGCGTGTGTGTGTGTGTGTGTGTGTGTGTGGACTGTGCGCACGTGCGTGCGTGTATGTGTGTGTATGCGTGCGTGTGTGTGTGTGCATGCGTGCGTGTGTGTGTGTGTGTGAACATGTGCGTGTGTGTGTGTGTGTGTGTATGTGTGTGTGTCTCACCTGCACACGTGCCTCCGTGAGCTTGGCTCTCTGGGCCAGCTCCTCTCTGGTGTAGATGTCCGGGTAGTGTGTGCGCTCGAAGGCCCGCTCCAGCTCCTCCAGCTGCTCTGCTGTGAAGGTGGTTCTACTCCGTCGCTGCTTCCTCTTCAGGGGCAGGCCCGGTTCCGAGTCCACGTCAGAACCCTCGTCAGAGTGACTCGCTGGGGGGAAACAAAAACACACAACACACAAACACATGATTATACAATAATGCACACAGATATGATAGTCTTTATTAAAATATTTATTGACCAAATGGCTTTATTTTGCACTGAACCTTTCACCAAAACAGATCAGCTGTAGTTTGTGGGTATAGAACTACCAAACTGAATTTGTTTTTACTTACTACCAAGCTGTGCTCCCTTCACCAAAAGAACACTTCACCAAAACATCACCAATAAGTTGTAGTTCTTCAACCATGACCACAATCATTACATTTTCATGATAAATATATAATGTCATAAACATATATATAATGTCATAAACGATCTGAAAATAAAGCATGTAAAAGCTTTTCAATACACCTAACCAACAGGTGGTCAGATCCTGGGATGTAGGATTTAGAGCTTGAATTGTGAATCTAGTTCCAGCCAATTCCATGTGTCCCAATCCACACACACACACACACACACACACACACACACACACACACACACACACACACACTCACACTCACACACACACACACACACACACACACACACACACACACACACACACACACACATCCCCTGCTATCCTCCCTGCAATCCCTATCCCTCCCCTTCAAATCCTAAATATGACTCTTTTATGACATGTTTACTCAATTTCAGCTTCTTTTGTCACCAGAGCCGCTTGACTCTATTCTAGGGGGCGGAGGCCCCTGGGGTGTGCGGCGTCTACCCCCCTGACACAGGGTCCATTGAGGCCAGTGGCGGCGGCTCAGTCGAGGGGGCTTTCAGCGTCCAGGGCCGAGGGCCGCCAGGGACTGGCGCTCCACGCAGGTGTTCCCTTATCTGTTTGCTCAGTCTAAGTTGGGGGAGAAAGCGAGCTCCTTTCAGGCCTAATTCAGCAGAAGAGTATGTGAGTGTGTGAGCCGGTCTTTAAGCCCAGGGGGGACCAGGCACCACTGACTGGGGAGAAGGGAAGGGGAGGGGTGGTGAGGGTGGGGGTTGGGGGGGGGGTGGGGGTGTCGAATGGGTTGCCAGTCTATTAAATAATGATTAGGCACCTCAAACTACCGTGACAGTCGGCCATTGTCCGTCGGCCACGTCTCTGTGTGAAAAAAAGCAAAACCCATGGTCTAAACATGCGGACGCATCTGCTGCTTCTGAGACTTCAGCTCTCTTCTTTCGTGCTCATTCTCTCTCTTTCTCTTTCTTTCTCTCTCGTTCTCCCCCTCTCTTTCTCTTTCTCTCTCTCTCTCTCTCTCGATATTTTACCCACAGATGGCTGAGAATGGAAAGACAAAACCCAACTTTCTTTGGCCTTAAAACAAAACAAACACACACACACACACACAGACACACACACACACACACACACACAGACGCAAACACACACACACACCAGACCAACAGACGAGCCCCTGAATGCCCTGACCAGCGTGTTTCTTTTCTCATATCACCTCCGTAGGCCTGGCCACCACAGCAGAAAGTCCAGCTCAAGCTGCGGGCATAGAAGCGAAAGGCTGAGGAAACACACACACACACACACACACACACACACACACAGCGGGCATGAAGGAAGAAAAGGAGGAGGAAGGTATGAAGAGACAGGACTTCGGTAGACTGGTGCCTGACTGGTGCCTGGTGGTAGAGATGGCTCCCGATTTGAGAACTTTAATTAAAAAGCACAGAAAAGGAGAACGAGAGAGAGAGAGAGAGAGAGAGAGAGAGAGAGAGGGAGACCTGCACAAGCAGGGGCCTCTGTCTCCGTCTGTGTCTCCATCTGTGTCTGCGTCTCTGTGGGGAACTCCCTGGAACCGCGCAGGAAATGCTGCTCCTGGCTGCCAGCGCGAGAGAGAGAGAGAGAGAGAGAGAGCCTGTCCGGGCACCAACGCTGGGATTCAGCCCACGGAGCGTCTCTCCTGCCTCACTCTCCAGACACCGGGGCAGGGGAGGGGGCAGGATGGAGGGAGAGAGGGAGAGGGTAAATGAGAAAGGAGAGAGAGAGACAGACAGAGGGTGGAAAGGAAAGGGAAGAGAGAGAGAGAGAGAGAGAGAAGAGAAGAGAGAAAGGAGGAGCGGAAGAGAGAGAGAGAGCTCTTCATTACATTTGGACTACAGGCGCCAGGGCACAGACCGCAGCCATCCACAGCCCACAGGTCAGTCAAGACCTCTCATATCTGCAGCTTTCCGTCAGGAACGCCACTGCTATGACATGCACTGGACAGCGTTAGTGTAGAGAATTCTCCGAATGTTACACAACAAAGCTCTCTCTGCGTGCCCAAGAGGTTTTCATTACACTCCGTGGCACTGATGCAGGAAACTGACAGCTCATGGAAGAAACAGCCAGACATGATGCAACACACTGTTTGAGAAAACACAGGATCCTAGAAATGATATCCAATACATTTTGTTTTCAAAGAACAAATCCTACCTTCAAACCAAATGTGGGCAAATGATCAACTAAGAGGAGGCTGCTTTTTGTTTTACCAGTAACAAAATCTTATTAAATAAACACTCCTTTTATATGAGACAACCACAGACACTGATAAACAAATAACAGCACACACAAAGCAGGCTTTAAAAGCAGAGCGGAGGCGAATACAAGAGGCTCCAGAAGAAGCGCCTGCACACTGACGGAGAGGCTCCCGGCAGCAGGGTGGGGGTGGAGGACTTCTCCTTCTCCTTCCCTCTTTTATTTAATTTCTGTCTTCTTTTCTTTCTCTCCCTCTCTTTTTCATTTTTTTATTATCAGTAACTGCCGCGAAAAGCACTCCATCACAGGCCGTGAGTTAATAGCATGTGACAGTGTTACTTTTGTCATCTTATGGACCCCTTTCTCTTTCTTTCTGTCACACTCTCTCTCTCTCTTTCTCTTACCCCCTCTCGCAGTCTCTCTTTCTCTCTCTCCCTCTCTCCCTCTCCCTCCCTCTCTCCCTCTCTTTGAGTTATTTGGCTGCCTTTTGTTGGGCTGTAAGGAGCGGCCTGTGGATGGAGCCTTTTCTAGCAATTTCCACGCTCCATCTGCGGGATCGATCCATCACGGCTGCCTTGGTCCGCATTGAGGGCCTTGTCACCTGCCCGGCAGGGGAGCGGGGTGGGGGCGGGGAGGGGGGCACAAAGAGGGCCGGAGTGGGGCCACTGGGGCTCGGGAGGGGCACAGCAGGGGGGAGCCCCCAATCCTTCCTCCTCCTCAGCCAGGGGGTTACAGGGGCCGTAGGGTGGAGGGGTGGAGGGTTATGGCGAAAGGGGGGGTGGGATGGTGGATGGGTTGTGGGAGCCCAAAGGCACCTGGACATTTTTAGGGCAGGGGTGGGGGAGGCAGATAGAGGGAGGGATGGGTTTTAATGGGGCGAGGGGGGGGGGGGGGGGGAGGAGCGCGCACTGCTCCTTAACCTAATTGTGGCACGCTGCCTCCCGTCAGGTCCGTTCTACGTTACCTCTCCTGCGCTTGCCCTCAGCTGCAGCCATCTTTCTTCGTCATCCAGCGCTCAAACACAACCTCGTCACACAGAGCTCACATCCCCCTTACACAGAGGGCCGCCATTCCCACAAGAAAACAACATCACACAACAAGAGGATCCACACTCAAGGCCAGGGAAAATCACCGTTCACACAGCGCTGAAGCATCATACCACTTCAACACTCTGCCTGCAGAACTTCCGGAAGTTTCTTTCCAAGTGTCCCATGCAAAACAAATGCACAAACACAGCCTCAGTCTCTAAACAATACAGTAGTCGACAGAACAAGTGACGGATGGATTTTTAAAGACTCAAGGACAGATAGATGGGTTGTGGGAGGGAGTGACGGACACAAGAGAGGAGAGGAGATGGACAGACGGCGGCAACAGTGGCTGCCGTGCAGCGTGACAGGAAGTTCCCTACTGGTTCTCCGACGGAGCTCGGTAGCACCTCACAAAGGCATACCTTGAACTGGCCAGAGTGCGAGCGCATGCAGTCCCCCTTTCAGCTGCCTTCCTCTCAGTCAGACGCTCCTGAAAGCCCTTTTCACGTGTTGCTCTCCCCTCCCTGTCGCCCCACACCATCTTTGTCTCCCACACAGAGAAAGAATCAAAGAGACAACCCAGACCAGACCAGACAGCGTGGAGCTCGGAAAATGGCGCAAACACAGAAAAGAAAGAAGAGATCGTGGCGATGCTCAGGGAAAAAGTGAGAGTGAAAAAGTGAACTTCTCTAATTGCACATAGAATGGATGGTTACAGAACTTGTGAACGCTGTGCAACAAGTTTCCAGTAGCAGAAATGGTCTGAGATTTAAATAAAGCAGCACAAAGACAGCTAAGCGAATGTGTGAATGACAGGGGGGGGGGGGGGGGGGGGGGTGTTGAAAGCAAGACTGCAGGCAATATGGTGTAAGCACAAATAAAGTTGGGGCTATATCAGCTTTTTGCTTTTGGTTACGTTTCTAGGGGGTGTCTTTTACTTGAAAAAATAAAAAGCCCAGCGCAAGGTGCTCAACTCTTTTACCAAGCTGACCATTTGTATGCGTCCTGCAGCTGCCCCCTCCCCGGCGCAACAAAGGAGGTGCACTGTCAAAAGCGCCCCAACCTGAACCGAGTGGAACCATTTATCAAGTTGGCGAGCGAGGGCTCTGACAGGGCAAGAAAGGAGACCTCAGCTCAACAAACACACACACACACACACACACACACACACACACACATACACTCACACACACTCACACACAGACACACACAAAAACGCAGACTATCCCCTCCACTCCCAATCACTTCCACCTGCGGCAGGAACATGTAAAGCAGGGGTTTGTATGAATCCCCGGCTTATTTGAGCAAAGAGACTGGCCCTGTGTGGATTAAAAAAAAACAGCGAACTGAACTGCCGTAAATTACAGCTCAGCAACGGGTCAGGCCAACAAGATGCTAACCAAAGAAGACTGGACTCACATGGCAATGTTGGCCTTGGAAAGGGCAACAGGTTGTTGGGAGCACATATGCCAAATCAGCTCAAGAACACACATACACACAACACACACACACACACACACACATGAACAACAAGGAGATACACAGATAATCTACAGATATAGTCGTAGTTTTCAAAGATGTAGTCGTTTGACAAACAGACGAGAAGTAAGGTGGGGAGAGAAAGGCCCAGTAACACAGAGAGACAGGGAGCCAGGAGAGGAGGGGGATTGTGCACCGAGGAGCGAGAGGCAGAAGAGAGGCCGGCCATATGGGCAGTTTATAGTCCCTGAAGGGGGAGGCGGTGGGTCCTCCGGGGGGCAGTTAAATAGGAGGGCAATTGAGCTGGTGACATGTGTTCCCCAAACAAAACAAAAGGCAGAAGAGACAAATGAAGTATTTATTTGCGCAGCGAAGTGGCACTGCTCTTTTGAGCCCGCGTCCCAGTAAGTGACTGCGCGAGTGAATAAAACAGTACATCGAGAGTCGGCAGATGCGGGCGGGAGAATGGTTAACTGACAGCTTATGGGCCCATCTGGGTTGGACATTTTGTTAAGAGAGAGGACTGGGACTCACTTGACTTGCTAAAGAGGGCCAGCCTCCCCAGCTGCCCAGGGTGGGAGTGAAGAGAGTGGGGCGAGATGGAGAGAAAGGTGGGGTTCGAGGGGAGGCTGGGGGAAAAAAGAAAGGTGGCGAAAGAGAAACATTTGCATGGCATGCAACGGGGTTCCGAACCAGGCTTGGACTATAAAAACGGAGTGATGGAATAAAGAGATGTATTATCATATAATGTGGCGGCTCATTGTTGCAGGACATGTGGCGTGAAAGGGAAACACGGGGGCGTTCCTAAAGGCACAGCGTGGAGCGGCTATTACCGCGACGTGCCGTGACAGAGGTGGCGGTTTTCACGGTGGCAGTGCCCTCGGGCGCTGGAACAAAGCACAGGCGCCACACCGGGCAGCTCTGAGACGGCCCGTTCACGCCACACACACACACATACACACATGCACACACACACACACACATACACACATGCACACACACACACACATACACACATGCACACACACACACACATACACACATGCACACACACACACCACCAACCATACCTTTCCCTGAGCAAATTCCCTACTGTGCCCCATCATTCTCTCTCTCTCTCTCTCTCTCTCTCTCTCCCTCCCTCATCATTCTCTCCCCCCCCTCTCTCTAGGTGTGAGTTCGCCCCCACATTCAATCACAGCCAGCCTGTCAGCCAGCCAATGCACCACTTTAAGAGTTTGTAATAAGACATTTTGAGCAAATACAGTATCGCCCCCCCCCCCACACACACACACACACACAAACACACACACCCACAATTCCATCCCTTTTTCTCTGTCCATTCTAATCCTCTGGGCCTCCTCGAGCCACACGTGGGGAGCCGCTACCTGTCACCATGAACAAAAACATTATTTTAACCCTCACTTCCTGCCCAGTGGAAGCTGGAGCTGCCTGTGACCCGGCGCTCCCCTCTGACCCTATCCAGGCAGACCTCTCTCCTGCCCCGCTCCTCTGGGGAGGCACACAGACAGGCAGGCAGGCAGGGGGAGATATGGCCTACCTCTCTGCTCCCCAACTCAGCTAACTCCCCTTCGCACTCATCAGAGCAGACAAGCTAGCAACTGGCATCCCCTTCATATTTGTTCATTCAGCAGACACGTTTATCCAATGTGACTAACAGTACACACATATACATTTTCATTACTAGCAGCGATTCCTTGGCATTGGATGCATTTTTTAAATGAACTTGAGCTATAGGAACGCTATAGGCACTCAATTCAGGAAACTAAGGAGAAGAAACAAAAAAAAATCCCTGAATCTCCTTTAAATCAGCTTATCGTCATGGTGAGTTTTTTTGTAAACAACAACAAAAACAATTCCATTATGGCCATTCACTTCCTCATGTTGTTGTCATAAAAAATGCATAATCATATTTTAAAGACAACTTCAACAGTTGTGTTAAGGCTGCTTTATCAGAATCTGCAAATATAATGTAAAATTGTCATCTTATTACTCAAACTATCAAGTATTCTGATCCATGTGAATGACAACAAAACCTATTAAAATGGCAACTTTCTTTAAAAAGGACTGGCTTGTCTGGGTTGGACCAAGTTACATAAATTATAGAGGGCATATTGCCTCAGAAAGTCAAACTTAAATTCATGAAGCATTTTTAACAAAAGAGTATTTATTTTCTCGTGAGAATGTCTGACACAAATCTGAAATTACATATTATTATTGGAAATTTGGTTTGAGGCATGGCAAAAGCTTCCAGCCATGCAAGTTATATAAAGCAGTGACTGAACTAACAATGCCTCACTGTGGAAGTTGGCTGGGTCATGCCAAACTCATCTTAGGACACACATTGCAAAACATGCTGACAAAATTAATTTGCCAAAGCAACCATAATACCTTGGGCACTGAAACTACTGATTTACATGTTTGTTTGTTTACATCAAAAATGAGTTCTCGGGTAGACTGGATTTAGGGGTCTAAACTCACATATCCCTTTCTCAGTGGAGCTGATTCCCGGGGGTGGGGGGATTTCAATCATATGGCAGTTTAAGAGTGAGGTTCTACAAGTTAAGTGATTGACATAGCTGTCTGGCTTTTCTCAATTAACCATCTCATTGTGGTGCTTTGTTGCGGGGGCTACCTCCTCCACCCTCGACCTCTTCCAGCTCCTCCTTTTCATCCTCAGCCCTGGCTAGCAAAAAAAAAAAAGTTTTGCTTAGCTAATACTTCCAAGCAATAGAGAGCTCTTTTTCAGCCAGGGCTATTCTCCTTGACCTTCTATTGGACAGGTCTCTTTCAGCCTCTTCAAACTGTCTTTCAGGGACAGGGCAGGCTGAATGTGGCGAGTCCATCAGCTCGCGGGGGCCGACCCAGGCTATGCCCCCAGCCCCCGACTTCAAAGATGGGTTGCATTCATTAATTGTCCTTTGAATTAATATCAGAGGATCACAATGCCAGCGCCAACACAGAAAGAGACTTTAATGAAGCATAGAGGCAGCATTCATTTGCAGATAAGCGAGTTTTCTTTTCTCTTCTCTTTTTTGTCCTATTTCTTTTTCTTTTTCTTGTTTATCACGCCAGGAGAATGACTGCGCAGAAGCAGTGCACTCTCTTGAGAAAGGAACGAGCGAAGGAACAAAAATGGGGGAGCAGAACAAAAATGATAAACCGTTATCATCTCCTCATAATGGAAAATTAACACACACCACAGTGTGTATCTCTGCATGAACTGTGTAGGCTCTCGGGTTGCCAACACAAAATGGAAGTGTGTGTGTGTTTGCGTATTTCAGCGATCCTGCGAGATGATGAGAAGGGGACTATTTTGATAGAGCGCTTGGCTCCGTTGAGTGGCATGAGGAGCCAAGGCAGCCATAAGGACGCCTGGAGAATAAGACAGAGATATTTCTATATCCTGATGCCTTCGGGGCGTCCAGAGAGAATCACGACTGTAGCAAGCATTCCACAAGTTGCACTAGGCCCCCTTGTTTATTGTTAGGGGGGGGAACAGTGTTCTCTCTCTGTAACTCCCTGACTGAATCACAAAAGCGGTTTTAAAAATAGGCCAACCAAAAGCAGAAAAAGGCAATAACATACTTATAAAAGGGGAAAAGAGATGAACATATCATTTTTTTTCTGACTGTGTGCTGTTGTGTTAAATTTGTCCTCAGATCTAATAAAACCTTTGCTGGGAAAACTTAAGAAAAAAATAAAAATAAATTCAGTTAAAGAAACTGGCAAGTAAGGCTGAAAGTAAAATATTAGCAAAGGTATTTTATGTCTGTGTAAATATGTCACAGTAATTACTGAATCAATTTCTTAATTATTAGCTTGTGTGCCTATTTATAAAAATAATACCCAAATGATATCATTACTTGACATTTCCCTCTTTCATTCTCACACACAGACATAACCATATTCTCTCTCTCTGTCTCTCTGTCACACACACACACACACACACACACACACACACACACACACACACACACACATACACACACACACACTTGATCTTTCTAAACTGCCTCTCTCTCTTTTTTTCTCTTCCTCTAATTTTTCCTCCTCCCATTGAGAGCAATTCACTGCAAAGCAGAGGAGAGAGTTCCCCACTTTATTTACACAAACAAAGTCTTACTCCGTTTCTTTGACAAAAGCAGCTAAATCTTTCATGTTTTGTCAGCCCTTGATTCCCTCTGTCCCCCTGGCTCTCTGCCTGCTTGGGGACAATGGCTGGCGGAGAATGGCAGCAGATTGTCGGAATGCGCCTCAATGAAAGTAATTATTACATGTTGACTGCGTTCACCATGGCAGAACTCAAAGCACTAGGCTTATTCAATTGGCCCTCCGCAGGGCTTCCTTTCAAAAAAAAGTTATCCCTTTGACTGTTTGTATTTCTGAATCCTCTTTTTTTCCCCGACCAGTTGATGAAAATCTGCAAGTCTGCTCTCTGGCTTTGATGACTCAAGTTGCTTTTAATTAGCCAAATGAGACTGCAGAATTGTTGGTTTGGGGAAGTTAATGGTGGAATATAAAGGATGGGATGCAATTAACGAGCATCCATTTATGTGTACATATTTATGGATGATTTCTACCTAACCTTTTGTAGGACTGTGTGCCAAGTCTAAGCATGTTAGGCTTTTGAAGACATGTCACAACCTCAAATCTAAGTTTTGTCCATCAAAACAAAAATTTACAAAATATGATTTTGGTGTTAATGACAAACTATATTATTGAAATATAGGCTGCCACTACCTTAGAGGTAAACTACTATTATTTTCTATAACTACTCAAAAGGTCAACAATTATACTCTCATAATTGAAAACTTGAATTAAACACATACAAAGTAATGAGAGCATTCATGCATTTATTCTGATGATAAATTATTCTAAAAGAATTTCATCGCCTACTCTGCAGACTCTGCAGCTCAATTCTAGTAAAAAACTTTACCTGATCAAATAATGAAGTGAATAAGTAACACATGAATGAATTCCCTTTGGAAGCACACAGGTCCACATGGCTAAATGAATTCTCTTTCAGAGGAGTGTGGGGTGGAGAGGGGGCAGTCAGCATCCCCCTGCCATCCATACTGGCTTTTCCCAGACAAATAAATCTAAAGGGTCCGCCTTTGATCTCAACACTTAAGGGAAGACAACAATAGGTTTGGAGGAGCAAGGGGCAGGGGGCGGCCAGCCTCTCTTATGGAAAACCAAAGACTCAGTAAACACCTACTTAATCAATATTTGGCCAGAAAACTCCCTTTTCATACTGAGAAAAAAAAACTTTCAGGTTTTAATTGAGAGTTGTAAAGTCAACAAAAATTACAACTCCCACTGTAAAAGAATGGACGTGAATACATGTTCCCATTAAAGGGTTTATCTTTGAGGAGAAATAAAACGTTACAGTCGGTCAATGAAGGTTCCACCAACTGGGAATCCTCCTGCACTTTTATCATGCTAAATCATTAACATCTGAATGAACCACAAAATAAACTGTTTGATTAACTTAAGAAAACACACAGACTTAGTCAAAGCTGGATAGGTTTTCTGGTGAACAGGCACAAGTGTAAAGATCATGTGGCGATGAGATACAGCCTTTTGAAACAATACTTCCGAATCTTGCATGTGGAATATCTGCCTAAAACAACTTCCAGTGTGTTCCTGATTTCAGCCATTTTGCATCACTTTGAAATAGAACACACTTCATCTCATGGCAATCTCAAGGATGATCTGACAATCTGACCGCACGCGCTTCTTCTGAAAGTAAACCTGCTCAAGATGTAACTTGATCTGTTGCGCTGAAGAATCAACACACAGTGAACCGACTACGACTCTCGCTGTACTCCCCTTATCGTCCAGCATTCACCCAAGCTCGTATCGAAAGTCGCTGGTTAAACTAATTACCAACTGATTTGTATTCGAGACGTCTTTCCTGAAAAAGGGAGAGGAAAGTGGCTAAAGATATTGAATGAATGCGCGCCCCAGGCGTAGAGGAAGGGGGCGGGTTTTGTGTCGAGATGAAAGTGGGAACAAATAAAGGAGTCGATTTAATCTACTAGAAAAGGTTTTCATTGCAATGAGTGGACATAATGTGCGAGGATTGTAACAGTGCGCATGACGCGAGCGATCTCACCGTGACCCTGTCACCTCCACAGAAACCGGCGAGGCATTGCTGACGACTTGGCATCGAAAGCAAACTCGATTACTGAAGTATGCATTCGGTTGGAGGTTAGAAAAACGTCGGGTCAATATCAGTTTCCTTGTTTCAACAGCTATTCTTGTTCAACAAACCTCTCTTTCCATGGGGGGAAAGTGCTATATAGCCCATGGATAAATCAGACTGCAGTGTATGCTGTGGCATAGGCTACGACACTTACACTCAGTTTAATTCCACAACGTGGAAAAACGGATCTGTAAAACTGAGAAAAGACAAAATAACACGTAATGGACTGCCTGTATTAAATCATTATAGGCAACCTTCTTCCACATTCTAAAACGTTTAAAAATAATAATATAATAATAATAATAATAATAAAACAAATAATTTATATATATATATATATATATATATATATATATATATATATATATATATATTGTTTGATGTTAAGAAGTTAAAAATAACAGGCCTAAGTAGGCCCAACCGCTGCTGGTGCATGTAGAGTGCATTTTCAGCGGGTCTTAATGCAACAAGTGTTAAAATGGAGTTCGCCTGCACTGATTACTCTGACACATTTCTGCTCTCTTCGTCCTAGTGGACATTGTTCTGTGCGAGAAAGGCATGTTTGAATAACGGTAAGGACTCCAAGGAGACATTTTGCAGATAAAAATGGGCATTTTTCTCAGGCGTGAAGTCTATAAAAGTGCTCGCAGTCGCTACTATTGGTGATCGCTGAATAATTCATCCCTCATTGCCAGCCCATAATGTCTTCTCTCCGTCTTTTGTTGCATCGTTTTTTCTTCCTTTCTCTTCAAATTTTGAAAAGGTTGGCGTCTTTTGTACGCACCAAGCTGCTGCTAGGCAGGGTTTTGTCCAACTGAAACTGAAGCGTGAGCCTCAATGGACTCAAGTGCTTTTGTCTCCCAAGTTCATCCTCAAGTGTTCGATTGTGCACCGCGGGACCGTCTTTTTACGCAACGGAACCCTTGGACAAATGTTTGATCAACTGATTCAGACTTTTGTCTCTTGAACTTCTTGACACTTATGAACTGACACGTATATAGCCTACTGAATTCTTAGAATTCTTAAAATTATGCAATTACCTTTTTTTTTTATTATCATCGATTCGGCATTGCAGCATTATCAGAAGTAGGCCTAGTGTATAAACCAGGAGATTAAAATAATGATTTCACGACCAAATGAACAGTTAACGTAGGCCTATAACTGATTTGTGATAAACTGTAGGCTACAATCATAGGCGCATTATTGACTATTTATAGCCTAAAGTAGGGGCAAACAGAAATACTGTGTGAGTTAACTAAAAGCTTGAATCCATTTAACCACCGGCTAGTATCTATGCTATTAGTTTTAGTGCTGTTTGTGCTACTTGGTGCTATTTTTTAATTAATAAATAACAATAACAACAACCAGCCTACAATAACAATAATGATAATAATAATAATAATAATAATAATAATAATAATAATAATAATATAGCTTCATATAAGATGAGAGCCACAATGTTTGTGGACATCTGTGACTATATCAACCAGCTTTGATTTCTTGGAAAAAACGACTTAACAACAAGAACAAAAAAGGACAAAAGGACTACTTACATCTATCACCAAGAATGCCATCAATACTGTGTTTGCCTCTTCTCTCGTTTTCGTCTAGTACTCTCCTTTCCATTTCGTCTTCTTCATCGTCGTCTTCGGCGCTTCCCCCGAATTTGCATCGCAAAGTGCGACTGATTGAACTCACTTTAAAATATCAAAATGTATCGAGTTAAAAAAAACGAAAAAGGCATGCCATATAATCAGCTGAAGTTCACTGTGGCCTAAACACACATTCAACACCTGTTGAATGCTCGTGTTGAATGTGCATACAAAACACACTGAATACAGAGCCTAATAAATTAGCTTAGATATCATACAACCAAGGATGATGAGATCCCAATACAAAATAGTGTTAATGTTCACTGTATCTGATGAACAAGACTACTTTAACCTTGTTTGCTTAGCTGGTGAATAAAACATTATAGGCCTACCTGAAGGAACATTGTTGCGGTCGCATATCCCATCTTTGAGTAACTTATCTCTGATCTCCCAGCTAAATATTCCAGGATTCTCTCTCTTGTACTCTTCGATTTTCTTGTCTACATCGGGAGTTGTTGTTTGCTTTAAATGGAAGAGTAACAGAGTTAGGCTACACAAAATGTATAGTTGCATATTTAGCCACCTTGTGCATTACTGTGTTATAAAGGGCATTAAACTCAATTAAAAGATAGAAAAGTGAACATTACATGCACATTATTGCTATATTACTCTGCTTAGTTAATGTTAATGGCTGCTAAACCAATGGTGAGTACATCAAATGGCTAAAAGTGTAGGAATTGATTCATAAAATGGCTAGGAACTGATTCAATGAAACAAGTGTTGACTATCACCTCACCAATTCAGTCCACACCACTAATTCGACAATTAATTAGCCTTTTTGCAATCTATTTGTAAACGCATTAACGCAAACAGTTGTTATCTAGAATCCTCGCCATAAAAATATTTTCTGTTATTACCTTGGGCTTACTTCCTCCTATGGCACCGGGCCGGATAGATCCAGTCTCCTGGTACCTGCACAGGATTTTGGACACACAGCCGTGTGACACTCGAAGCTGACGGGAGATAACGCATGGCCGGATACCATGGTGGGCCATCTCCACAATCTTGTGTCGGATATGATTAGGCAAAGGCCGTCCATTTATGAAAACTCCACCGAGTTGGTTTACTCGACCCTGACCTAATGGCGTGGAAACTGAAAATAAACACATTTCTCAGAGATATGCAAATGCCTGAGAAAAACACAATCATAACCGCATACTAATAATATGTATTATTATTATTATTATTATTATTATTATTATTATATATCGGTTTATTTGACATTTATTTTAATTTAGTAGATGACCTGTTGCAGAAGCTAAAATAATAGGAATAAAACTGTACATTTCACGTCCGGGGCATTTGGTTGCAAATTAAAAAGTATTGCTCCAGTTACTGTTTTTAGGTCTATGTGTCCTAAAATGACAAGAGGGATGAAACAGGCCTCGCAAGTTGCGCAAATGTAGCATGGAAACAAGTAGCTATCATAGTTTTACACGGGATGCAAGTCTTGGTGAGTTCGTTGCATTTATGACAAGTTAAACTCGTCCAGTTAGTGCCTGTTTAGTCTTATAATAACATTAAGGTGCAACTGTCTGAAGTGTTGATGACAAATTCCTACCTTCAAGAGAGTATCCTCCTCTGGGATAATTTTGTGGCGGCGTGGGGCGCATCATTCTCGGTATGCCCCCCGCTAAGGCTGTCATTTTCCCTTACACTCCGATTCGGAAGATTTAAAGTGGATGCTTCTACCAGGCGAAAAGATATTACTGAGACGTCCTTGGTTGTCTTGTGATATTTAGAACTCGCTAGAATAGCAAGGAGTATCGCTCCTCTTGGGTACGATGCAACAACAACCTCTTGGATAGGCAAGCTTCAGAACAGGAAAGTTCTTCAACAAATCCTTTGACATGTGTTGTGGGATATCCTGATAAGTGTAACAGTCGAGTCTTTTCAAAGGTGGTGTTTTTAGGGCTAACCCTGCAAACCCTGAACTTGTTCCCCAGTCTTGTTGTTGTTGACACACTTGTTGTGGATTGAACGGCGGTCAGTGGTGAAACATTTTATCAGTTGTTGCGCTGTTGGCTCCCGAGGCACTCCTAGGCCTCTGATTGGTCCGAGAAGGGAAAGTCCCGAGGCCCTTAAGAGGGCTGTGATTGGCCCGACAGCTGAAACTTTCTTGTGCAATGACCCCCAGATCAAGACGATGCGTGATGTTATGAGTACCTCACACATTCGCAAATGTAACTATAACTATTACGATAAGCAATGGAGCAACGTTGAAAGCAATGGGAATATACCAGTTTCATCATAGTTTTAATGGACTGATTTCTTTGGGCTAGGCTGATGCTTAGGCTGGCGTAGTATGTTGCCTATACCTATTGTTTAACGTAGCCTGCTGGTTTATACGGCCTGTTTGTGTATTATGGTGGAGCCTAACAAAGTTTTCTCATTTCATCTGTCATACTTCTTGTCGGATTATAGTTGGTCTACTACCTAAAGGAGAACCCATATACCCATCAACACATGAAAATGTGCAAAAATGCCAAGCTCTTATTGGGGTTTAGAGGAATTTATTGATGTATTTAGGCTGTATTGGAGCAATAGAATGAAAGGAGTGCAGCGCGGGGCGACACAGCAGGGTATGACGCCGGGAGTGCAGTAAAACCCGTCTGTACCAAAGAATACAATTGTGAGGAACCGTTATTTATAACTTCATGACATGCAATACCCATACCCATCCTTTTTTTCTTTTTCTATATAGTCAGTTATCTCGAACTCTTCTTGGTCCTTGACGCGCGCTCTCTCTCTCTCTCTCTCTCTCTCTCTCTCTCTCACACACACACACACACACACACACACACACACACACACAGAGAGAGAGAGAGAGAGAGAGAGAGAGAGAGAGAGAGAGAGAGAGTGAGTAACTTGCTCACTCAATGAATGCTTAAAGTTTCTTTTCTTTATAGGATTCTATTCAAGACCGTACGTCAGTCAAATAGCCTTCTTCATTCAGCGACACAATCAATCAGAGTTGCCGTGATCCCATTCTGTTTACAACCAATAATGCTTAAAATAAATAGAAAGATTACTTATCATCTTGTGAATTTGATTGATGAACACTCCAATTTAATGTTTGGCCAAAATTCAATTTTCAATTTATATATAAGTCCAGAAAAACTTTGCAAATTGTCCAGTAAACAGTTCAAAACACAGTGAACATTGTGTCTAATTTATGACTGCTTTTATCGTTACTGTAATAACGAGTTATTAAGTTACATTAGGCCACTCGGTTAGTTCTCGTTATTGTAGTGTAATCACTAAAAAGATAATGACTTCTTTAAAAGGACTGTGGAATGCTGGCATGTTCATCTCAGGTGCACGTTTCCTAATGAGTGTAACTGCCTCAGGTGCTCTGTGATGCTTCGTGCTTAAGGCCTACCGTGCTTGGATGTGAGCATGTCCATAGGATAATATGTAAATGCCTTGTTTTAGGCTTTTGAAAAAATGTTGTGGTAAATGTGTAGCATATTATTATTATTATTATTATTATTATTATTATTATTATTAAGATGTATATTTGATAAGACTGCAAATCTGTACTCCATCATAGCATTGTGTAATTAAATAGTAATAAAATGAAATAAGGCTGTAAATAAACTTAACGCAATGACACATGCTCGTTGGTGTACTTATTAAGAAACTTAGCAGCAGAGACGAACACACGACTTAGACATGGAAATAAGGGCTTCCTGAGTCATCCGGGGCCCGCATTAACATTTCAGCCTTTTGTGGATGTGAAAAGATACTTCAAATGTTGTCTTTCTACAGGACCGCGGGGACAATGGAGCGCAGGAGGGAAATATGGTTGGGACGCGGGAGTCCTTTCACGTGCTAAGGGAGAAATTACCCTGAGTTCTTCAAACTTCACTTCACAGGCGAGTCTTCTGAGGGAGTAGCGCTTAAACCTCTGGTGGTGTCCGTGACCTCTTGCATGGTCAGACCTGAGTGTAATGTTTTCTGTAAATCCTAACAAAATTTCTGCACATTCATTGTAAAAACACCCCAGGCTGCAGTATAGTGTTGATTTCGAAGCCATATTCATTGTGTCAGAGGAATTGTTTAGTCAGATAGTTTTTAACTGAGGCAAGCGAGATGTTTCACCATGTGCGTAAATGTAGCCTAACTGTTGTTAAGTGAAATTAAACCATTCAAAAGGCAATATAATGATAATATAAATTATTATTATTTTTTTTAAATACCAGGAGTGTTCTTTGTTTTTTTATTGTTGTCCGTTAAGATGTAAATGATATATTCACTCGGACATATGTCACTGGAACGTAAGGGACTGGATGTAACTTTAAACCGTCATAAAAAAAATGAGTGGGAAAGATTGGGAGTGGGGAGAACTGTTTGATTATCTTTAAAGGGATATAGGATCTCCGTGTCAAATCAATTTCTGAGTGAAAACTCCCAGTCAAAAACTTGCCCCAGTTGAAAAAAATCAAAATAACCCAAGGATGTATTCGAGGGATAGGACAATAATGAATTTATTAAATCCTTGAACCTTTTATTAAAACAATGAATGAGTATAGGACACTTTACGCAAAGCGCAAACATGCAAGTATTTTTTCGTTCTTGCACATTTGTCACAGTTTTACCTGTGCAATCACTAAAGTGTATTGTCAAACTCCAGTGCCACTTTCTGAGTAAGATATGACAAGGCCGAACCACAATAATCATAATACAAAAGTTTGGTATAAAAAAGAATGGCCTATCTTTCGACTTGCGCTTTCATGGCTATACGCTTTCATGGTGACGTGATAAATGGTGAAAGAGCTTGTTTCCAGAATTAAGATGCCTAGCTACTTCAAAACATAATGCAAATAGGCTAGAACATGTTCATTTTCGCTTAAGGTCACAAAAGTAAATATTTACAACAAGGATAACATGGGCATATTATCGGTCTTTACAGTGGTGTTAATGATCTCCCTCTACAAAAGGCACTGGCGCCTTTAATTGCCTTATATACTACCTCAGTACATTAGAATAATTATAAAAGACTTGTTAACGGCCATTTCCTATGCACGAACGTTGAGCGGTGTAGCTTCAGGCGATATAAGACATTTTCATCTTCTGAGGAACTTAACTCCCACATTTCAATAGGCGCTCATTGATGTAGCCTAGTTCACCTAAGAGTTTCATGAATAAAAATAGACCATGACAACTTCACGTTGTCTTTATGCATGTACACAAATGCATTTTCCCCTTCATTTTATTATTTTTTTAATGACGTATGACAGCTGATAATTGACTAATTATGGACGTTTTTATAATGCTTACTCCGAGGTAGGGGCATCTTGCATAGTCCTAAGAATATTAGGTGCTTTGCATCACACGGGATAGTGTAACTTGTTGAGAAGGAGAAAGAAAGGATAACGCTGAGAGGCGAAAAAGCATTTGTTTTCCAGGTCCTTCGGGGCATGCTGATGACTTTACATGATGACCAGGAACAGTGAGTTTATTGCCCCCATGGTGAACCCCAAGCCCCCTCTCGTCCTCAGCTCCGCTCCCCTGTAACACAGGCCCAGGTAGCGGTCTTCTCCGCGGGAGGGCAACTTTAGAAGGAGGGGGACGGGATTGTGCGGCGATTTAACCTGTTTGATGTTTACATTGGTGGAATATGTCCTTAATACGACAGATAATGGTAAATATTCACAGTCACGCACCATACCCTGCGATAAAGTGATAACCCATACCGACCAATGCACAGACATTGCACATCTGTTTTTGAGATCTACAAAGTCCTATCTCACTCTTTAACACTTTCTACAGCTACATTCTTAACCACCTACACCAGATGAAAGATCGTGATGCCCTCTTTTTGGGTCGGGTGCATCTGAAAACCACCTCCTGTTAAATAGAAGGTCGTTCCACTTGCTGATGCTCATCATGTGTTTTTTCATAGAGTATTAGTAGATAAATTAAATAGGCATTATATAATAGCCTACCAAATATTAAATACCATGGTTCTCGCATATTTATCTGCAAATCTGCCTACAGAATATGGACCCACAGAACCGCTAGAAGTAACAGTGAACAGTTTCCTTCATGGTCTAAGATTTCAACAACTTGGCCTGTAACATTTTTTATCATGAATCATATGTTACCACACTCTTCAGCTTGCAATTTTGTAGGCCTACTATTTACAATAACATTGAGGGCAAGTATAAACATGGGCCTTGATCTCATCTGGCTAATAAACAATGACATACAATGTTGGAGCATTCTTAAACAGGTGGCAGATCAGATTCATTTTGAATTAACCGCCTTGAAAATTGTACATAGAATTATCATTCTAAGTAAGTTGGTGAAAAAGCTAAGGCTACCACAACACATTTTCAAACCTACTTTTCAGAATCTTTAACCACTGTTGTTGTTGTTGTTGTTACTGCGCCTTACGTAAGTTTGTGATGTGTTGCCTGGTGCGTGAACTCCAAAAGTTGAGTATTACAGTAGAAAAAACAGAGGCGCACTCAAGGGCTTCATACTAATACAATTTGTATCGTCATAATGGAGACATTGATAATGGGCTAAGCCCGAAACGTTTGTTTCCCAGTTTTTGTCCTTAGACTCATTGTTAAAACCTCGGTTCTCAATACAAATTGTATTAGTATCAAGCCCTTGAGTGCGCCTCTTTTTTTCTACTGTGTTACTGCACCATGCTCATGCCATAGAAAAGTAGCCTAATCCATTGTACAACGGAGATATGACTGCAAATGTTGTATTTGGAAAGTCACCATTTCGAATGGTTAATAATTTACATAATATCAAGTAGAAGGAAGTGGTATGCATGAGGTTTGCAGAACTCCAGGCATTCTCCAAGCCTGGAGGAAAACACGACACTTCACATAGTATAGGGAAATATAGTTATTGGAATTTTTATATAATATTGGAATATTGTTATATTTACCAATAGCAATACCACCAGAAAGAGACATAGCTCTTATTTACCAACAGCCATACCACCAGTGAGAGATTCTGTTTTAGTCAAACTGTGAGCATCAAAACTGTCTCTCCAAATAGAGGCAAGCTTTCATTTCCCACTGCACTGAACACTGAACTGAACTGAACTGAAAAGAAAACATTGCAGTGGTGACTTGACCTGCATTATATTATATTGTTCTGCAAATACCATAACCATAACTATTACATATCTTAATGTTTTCCTCGATTTATAGATATTTTTCTAAAAGAAAACTTACTATTTCAGGAGTGGATATGGTATTTTGCAACCATTAGAGAACAGGAGATATCATCTGGCTTGTAATTCAGTAACAGCAGTTACATAAAGATCCAAGCCATTCAGCAATACCAATTATTGTAAATTTGACAATTTGGGTATATAAAAGTCTATTATACCTCAACCAAAAACTGGAATATCAGGGCATGTCTGACTTGGCATGAATTTTGCCATCCGTTTACTTGAAGTATTTTTTTTATTAAAACATGTCTGGGAAAACCACTTCCAGCTGCCGCTAGAGGGCAGATGGGGGTTGAAGTTGGCACAGAAGACACTCAACGTATGGCACTCCTCTCTCCCACGTAAACGCATGCGCATTTATTCGGTGAAACTGGCTAATAGTGAGCGAGGTTTTGTATGTCTGATTTGACAAACATTTTATTTATCATCAAACTCTCGATGATATTAAACTTTACAGTGTTCTTCTCAGTTAAACCTCTACGTTTGCATTTAATCCACAGGGCACAGATTACCTTCTTCATATGTAGGTCAGCACAAGTCACAGCAGGATTACATGTTACCATTTGTAAGTGATTGTCTGAAAAGTCTCTGACTAGTAGTCTTACGTGGCACAACTATTCATTGGTTTTCTCTCTGTACATAAATTGCATTTGTTTATAAGTCTGTTTGCGAAGTGTTTCTGATACACGTGTTTACATAAAGGCCTACATTAGGTTTGCACAAGACGTTCTATCGGGTATTTCGTCGATTGCCACCAATGGTGGACCGCGCGCTGTCTGGTTCGGGTCGGTATTTCAGCCAACACATCAACCACGTGACAACGACTGAAAACATCGCCAATATGCTGGCTACAGACAGACAGATGGGCCCCACTGGCGACGGCGGATTGTTGTAGTTGTGAATGAATAAGAGACCTAAAAATAACAACACCAACATGGACAGAAAAGCAAAGATAGCGCACACACAACCCGTGGTGAAGGCAACTCGCTTACAAGTCTGACAGGACTCATAACCAGCAGCTTCGTATGCGGCGGCAGCAGCCACAGAGACCGACGCACTGTCCTCAGCCGGGGCTCCTGTTGCTTCTCGGCCCGATTCTTCGCGACGAAGTGCAATGAGTGCTGGGTGTAGTGGCGGGGGATAAGGCGGCAAACTATCCTGGGGAAGGGGATCAGAGTCAAAGTAGAGGGGGAAAGCGTCGGTCACTTTAGTATTGTTCGGAAGGTTTTGTATCCTGTATTCTGGCACAGGCGTTCTGTGGCGACAAAGCGGACATCCTATGCGCCAAGGTCGGTCTTCGCGGAGATGCAAAGTGTTTAAACATTCCTCGCAAAATGTATGCAAGCATTCCAAAATTTTCGGTGTTCTGCGGTCCAAATCATAGTAGTTGTAGCATATTTTGCACTCGTACTCCTCATATGGAAAAGCCGAGTCAAACTGCACCCTGGACGCGCTTCCCGGTGGACTTGCCGCTTCTGCCATGTCATCCTCTGTTGTTCACATGCCTACTCAAAATAACTTAGTGAAACACTCCCTGCCATCACCCTGCTGTTTGGCTAGAGCAAGCGGCGGCTCCCTGGACGCCATACTGTGTCGGAGCTGTTAAGTCCTCGTCGCGCTGTCCCACTTACGTAGCTTTGTCCTTGTCTTCCTCGGTTACTCAGCCTTGTTAGATATGTAATGGTTGTGACGGAAAATTGATGATGTCACACCGATTAAGCAGCAGCGATGTATTAGCCGGCAAATAAAACTGGAAACAGACACCTAGAATAGACCGGTCGAGTTTCTATGGTCTCTTGGTAGTATCAGAGTTGTAGACGAGGCTGTAATGATAGAAGAAGAATAAACACTGCTGCATCACGAGGTGCGTGGCTCATTTGGAAGCACAGTGCGATTTTGTGACATTAGCTGAAAATGTCTGGGTGATCATGTCATCCGCAGCATGTCCATCATGGTATTTTGTCAAACGTATGAATTCTTGCTCCACTTTTAGCGAAACGTTAACGTCTACTTACTCATAAAACATGTCGCCAATAATACAATAAGTTATGGAAACTTATCTACCTTAACTACCATGTATCAGTTCAACCATAGTCATATTATACTAGCTCACCTAAACACGCTTATTTGACATGTAGAACTGTCAGTCTCTACAATTTCAGCACCTCATCTGGTGGACAGCGCCTGCAATTCCAATCAACAGTCTGACTTGACACCTCTACTGGCGGAACACGCCCTCCCTGCGCATAATACTCCCATTTCACATCATCCTGATAGCCTATTTGACCGGAAAAGAGCCTGTTGTTTGTGTCATGTGGAAACCTGTTGTGCAGCAATAACTTTGTAAAACGGAGAGTTGTTGGTTAGAATGGGCAACGTTAAAACAATGCAAAAAACGAATGTTAATTAGTGATATACATTTAATATAAATAATGTGACTTGGTAGAAAAGCTAATATTACATTTAAATCACGTTGATACTCCTTATAGACAGGTGATATTTTTGAGATATGTGCTTCCTAGAGGCATTTTTTTGTAAAAGTTGGGAACAGGACTTTTTAACCTAATTAAGGTGTGCTGAATCCAACTAGCCCTGTTCCCCAGTTGAATTTTGAGTTTATGACCATCTAATTAGCATAAACAAAATGGTTGCCAAAATGGCGATTTTGGGCACTTTCATTGGGCGGATGTCATTATACCATGTAAATTAATTCATATTGTTTACAGAAATCTCCCTTGGCCAATAGATCAAGGATACAGGCTGTGAAAAAAAAAAGAAAAAAAATCTAGTATTATGCCTATGTTAATTACCTGAAAAAACCTTTGAAAAATGTAATTGTTAAAATGTTATAACTGAGCAGGCACACAGTATTTGACGAATGAGACTTATGTTTTTTGAGGGTCAAGAAAGATGTGTTAGCCTGGCGAGCCAGACCCACATTATAATGTAGGGTCTGGGCACTCACCGTTCGCAGTGCTCATTCCGAGGGTCGGGATAATCAGTTGTCTTTCAAATTCCCTCTGCAATAGGACGCAATAGGATATTTGTTTTCAAGTAGCAGGGAATTCAAGCCAAACCGTTGCAACTCTGCCATCAATCATTATGTTAAGCCCAACAAACGACTCTATACACGATTTCAATGCCAGATTTAGTTTCGATTTCTACACTGCAAAAACTGCTTATCTAACAAAATCTAACCAAAACTAGTTGGTATTGTTTTCAGTATAAAGAGACTTATAGTGCTTTCTTGTGAAATCATTTGACTTAATTTAAAAAATAATTCACTTATTTTAAGACATGTAGGGCCCTATTTTAATGGTCTGAAACGGAAGTGTCTTTGCGCAAAACGCAAGTGACTTTGTGGGCGGATCTTGGGCGCTGATGCTATTTTACCGGCGGGATAATTGACTGTTGCGCCTGACGCAAATCTAAAATGGGGTGGTCTGAAGTAGCTACATTAATCATGGGTGTGGTTTGGGCGTAACGTGCAATAAACCAATCAGAGCGTCATCTCACATTCCCTTTAACAACAGGCACGCTTGTTCCATAGCTGATCGCTATTATGGTGGCGTATTTGCCAGGCGCAGCCAGGAGCGTTCACAGCGCTATAATCACTGTTCAGTTGGGAACAGTTAGCTATTGATTTTTCCTCTTGACAAAATGTAATGCAGAATTGTCACAAAGACATACTTTCCGATGTTTTGGGATGATGGGATCACTCTCACTGAATCACGAGGTTATGAATACATGGTGATATTTTTGCAATGTACAATGTAATCTAACATGCTCTCCCATGCTGCAGCTGGGGCAATTCAACATCACGTCTCCTTAAGTCCTCTAATATTTCCTAATTTATGTCATCAACACATCCGTGATTCGTGAAATGTGTACGCTAGATGTATGCCTATTTTTTTTCACATCTTAATGGACACCACACTGATTTCCCTTGAGTGGTAATATTTTTCTTTGAAATTGTATGGTTTACAGAAATGGGAACTACGATGTATAGATGAGAGGAGCGAAGTGTGCGTTGCGCAGCACAGGCGGGCAATCAAGGGGCTCCTTTCCCCTTGTTAGTTGACCTAACTTTCAACTCTGCACAGTATCCTATTAACTGCATGACAGTAGGCTATTTACAATATTTTCTGTTAAGTAGAGTTTGTAAACACGTTATCATCAACTTAATGCACGCACAACATTTGTTTGAGCAGGAGAGAATAACAATGAATGGATGCAGCAACTACAGAAGTTGTAGCCATACTTGCTGCTTTCTTGTACTATCTATGGTTGCTGGTTAACAGCACATAAAAGCTGATTTAAGCTAATTCACTAACTCAAGACTTCAAGGCCATCATGGATATAAAACGTTTTTTGAAAATAACGAAAGGATGGAGGGAACATAACAAAGCTTGGAGTTATTTCAGATGGGCTACAACAAGGTAGGCAAAATTATGGTGCTTAAAACCTTAGCGCAGCTGGAATAATGCTTAGGCTGATGTTAAAGCGCACGCGATGTTTAAAGCCATAGCCTACACAACGGTAAATTGGAACAAAACTGAAGGTAACTTTAGCCTTTATAGGGCTGTATAAAGTTGTCCAAATTAATAGTTCATAATTAGGCGTTGTTGTTGTAAAGATATTGCATGTAGATGTTGTACTATATAGGCTACTAAATGTTTAGGTCACCAATGCACGAATAGGCTAAAACCAGGAAATGGACAAATATTATCAAGGCTTTGAATGTTTCCGTCTGTGCACAGGGGTGTCTGTAGATTGGTGTGCAACGCATTCATTCATGCAGGCCTGTGGTCATGCATGCGCCCTTAAAATAGCATCTGCATTTGCGCCACAGACTTTAGACCAGGGAGTTCCTGGTCTGTGGCGGAATTGTTTTCTGAAACTGCAAAATATCAACAGTGAACGTTTGCGCCGGAACACGCCCCGTCTTTTCGCTGAACCGCCTCCGTGGGCGCAATCTAATTCCCTAATTTACAGGCATGTACTTGTGGAGGGAAAATTCCAATATGCGCTGACTGCAAAATAGGAAAGACAAAAGCGCGAGTATACAAAGTCAATTGCGCTGGGACGCAAAATAGAGCCCCTTATCTTGAAAACAAGCAAATTTGTCTGCCAGTGCGTTGAGCAAATTTGTCTTGATAAGACTCCTTAAAATAAGTTAAAGTCTTCTTTAATTAAGTCAAAATGATCTTTTGAGAGGGCGCTAGGTAAGTCTTTTCATACTAAAAACTAGATTTTAGATTTAAAATTAGATTTTTTAATCTTAATATAAGGTCAATAACACTTGGTTAGAATTCATTTTTTGCAGTGTAGAGCTCACAAGTCAACGGAGAGTTGCTAGACTAGCCCTGGCAGCAAATGTAATTTGCTGCCGCTAGGGGCGCGTCTAGATTTCTAGGCTAAAGATGTGTAGTGATGAAATGTAAAGTTTAAAATTGTGGCCTACTGGTTAGGTCTTCGGGCTTGAAACCAAAGGGTTGCCGGTTTGATCCCCGACCAGTAGGACATATGTGGGTGGTGGAAAGGTTGAGCACTAGTATCCCATGCCCACATCCACGGCTGAAGTGCCCTTGAGCAAGGCACCTAACCCCTCACTGCTCCCCGGGCATCACTGTAGCAAGGCAGCTCACTGCTCCAGGTTAATGTGTGCTTCAATGTGTGACCTGTGTGTTCACTAATTCACGGATGGGATACATGCAGAGACAAATTCCTTGTATACCGAAGTATACTTGGCCATAAAACCTGATTTACATTACATTTTACATAATTGAAGCGAATTAGGTTGGTAATGTATACATAGTCTCGGATTAAGTTACACAGGCCTTTACCCATTTCGGTACTTTACGGTAAGGGTACATGAAGTAATTCATGATTTATGTATTACTTCATTCATTAATATCTAATTAATCATCAGGAATTTACTGAGTCCATAGTTTGCCATTTGTGACCTCATACATGAACACATTACTAAAGTATTAGGTATGATGGGCACATCATTATGGATTATGATGTATTAACCATGATCATGACTTTATTTTTCTGCCAAAAATGTGGTCATCACTGCTCAAATTCTCATAACTTTGGAGTTCTCTAAACACATGTCATTATTCACTACTTTAATTGAGGGGCCACAGACATGATGAATGCATGAGCAATTATCCTAAAATTCATGTAATCATGATGATCATGCTTAAGAAATCATAAATCACAATGATATACCCATCACACCTAATGCTTTAGTTGATGTGTTGTTCATATGTGAGGTCATCATGAATGAGAGTATATGAATTCATGTCAATTCCTGATGATTAATAGGATATAAAGGATAAAGGAAGTAATGCATAAATCATGAATTAATTCATGCATGAATTCATGATAATTCATGTACCTTTACCATAAAGTGTTACCCATATTTCTTCATAACCTTTGTGTTAGTAAAATGATTGAATTAATAGCTAGATTAATAACTTCATAACTAGTGCAAGTTCAAGTTCAAGTTACTTTATTTGTACCCAGAGGTAGATTTTGTTTGCAGTATAGAGTGCTTCAAGAGAATTTGCCAGAACAGGAGCACAGAGGATGCCATCTTTACGGCAATTCACTCTGCCCTGTCCCTCCTTGACAATAGCAACACCTATGTGAGAATGCTGTTCATTGACTTCAGTTCAGCATTCAACACCATTATCCCCTCCAAACTGATCACCAAACTCAGTGAACTGGACATCAATACCTCCCTCAAACTAGATTCTGGACTTCCTAACCAACAGACCGCAGTCTGTTAGATTAGATAACCGCACCCACTCAACCCTCACCCTGAACACCGGTGTATGCTGAGCCCTCCTTTACTCCCTCTTCACCTACAACTGCATACTATGGCTCTAACACCATTGTCAAGTTTGCAGACAACACTACGGTGATTGCTCTCATCAGCAACAATAATGAGACAGCCTGCAGGGAGGAGGTCCAGCACCTAACATCGCGGAGCACAGACAACAACCTGGCTCTCAACACCAAGAGGACCAAAGACCTCATTGTGGACTTCAGGAAGTCAAAAGCTAGCACACAAAGCCCCAACCTAATCAACAGGACTGAGGTGGAGCATGTCACCAGTTCATGTTTCTGGGTGTCCACATCTCTGTGGACCTCTCTTGGACCCTCAACACCTCTACCTTGATCAAGAAGGCTCACCAGCATCTCTTCTTCCTGAAGAGACTAAAGAACACAACCTCTGTTCTCAGATCCTGGTGAACTTCTAAACCTCTACCGCTGCACCATTGAGAGCATCCTCACCAACTGTGTCACAGTATGGTGGCAACTGCTCTGCCTCCGACTGGAAAGCACGGCAGAGGATGGTGAAAACTGCTCAACGCATCACTGGTTCCTCACACCCCTCCATCAATGCCCCAACTGGTTCCTCACACCCCTCCATCAATGCCCCAACTGGTTCCTCACACCCCTCCATCAACGCCCCAACGCACTTTATTACACACTTTATTACACTTAAACATAGCGATATTCTACTGATATTTATACTGTTCATACTGCACATACACTTATATATTTTCAGTACTCTGCACAATGACAACGAAGTTGAATCTAAGATAATCTAATCAAATGAAACATGTGACTGCTGGCCATCTTTCCCATTTGGAATCAAGGATATGATGCTAGCTTGTTAGTTAACGGTTGTTCGTGATTAGTTCAAAGGAACTCCAATGACTTTAAACTCCAAACATGTGTCTCCCCACCACGAAGAAGATGTTTACCAATGAAGTCAGGCCACACTCTTTGCCAAAGAGGACCGTAAACATAGTCTAGAGTATAATAAGGTGATAATAAGGTTAATTAGCATAATAATAGTTTTTTTTGCATTTTTATATTTTTCATAGCCTTAACTTTTTATTTATTGCCCACGGGAGATTTCTGAGATGCACAGATGTGAACAATATTAATTTATTTACATGATATAATGATGCCTGTCCGAAGAAAGTGCCCAAAATCGCCATTTTGGCAGCCATTTTGTTTATGCTAATTAGATGGTCAAAAACTGAAAATTCTGCTTGGGAACAGGGGTAGTTGGATTCAGCACATGTTAATTATGATAAAAAGTCCTGTTCCCAACTTTTACTAAGAAATGCCTCTAGACCCATATACAAGGACTTTTTCTTGAAATAGCACTTGTCTATTATGTGTCCTACATTTGTTGTATATTTGATATTGTCTATGTTGTCATATGAACATTTTAGACCTATGAAATTAGACCAGACCTAATTACAGTGTTACAAAAGTTACAATGTTGCATGAAGAGGTGATCTTCATGAGAGGTCACTTTGAATGGACCTCCAATGCAACATCTCCATATCTACATTCACACGTAAGCTGAACAGACCCCAGCATATCAGCCAAAGATATCTGAAATCTGTGTAACATGATTTTGGCAAGTCACTTTGTGAGTTAATAGCCATTACTGTCACAGAAACCATATCTCGTCAATTATCAGAGAGACAGTCATATGCTCAGTCATATGACAGGTATATAGGCTAAAACTTGACCCATAAACCCTTTCAGATCTCACTTGGGGAAAAGGGGTGAATGGACAGGCCTCTGAGAGTGTCCCAGTGTCCAGGGCTGTAGTAGCCTGGGGGCAGGATTACTTCACAGCTTTCAACTTTGGCAGGCCAGGCCACTTGTGAGAGCTTCCTCAGATAATGGGATGAGGTCTCTGTTTGACCCCTCTAATTTGTCCTGGACCTACCTCTGCCCATCACAGGCCTCTATGGAGCGCCGTGCCTTGGGCCGCAAGGCAAACAAGTCTTCAGTGCAGGCCTCTGTGATCGGGTAAATGAGAGAATGCAGGCTCACAGTCTGTCGACCTCACAGTGATGTGGATGTAGATGGCTGCAGTGTTCAGGACAGAATTATTGGCCTGAGTTGGAATGTCAGATTTATTTTTGGAGGTTAAAGTTCCATGTAGATGAGATGAAGTAGGGCCGACATTGTTTTACTAACTGATATTGTAAAACATTTGTTGTACGTGAGCAAAAGTGTATTCATGTGTTAATGCCTGCATATAAAGTATTTTCCCATACTATGCAAACATCATTGGGGGTTATTCAACTTTCAAGTTATTCAGGATTCTACACAAAATCAAGCAATGAAACCTGAAATTTCACTATAAACAAAGTTTGCAACCTTTACAAAATGGCAAAACCCTTAATCTAGTGCATGCTGTGTGAAAATCCTTAACTCCTTCTCTGAGGCTCTCTCTCTCCCTCCCTCCCTTCTTTACACACACACACACACACACACACTCCGCTAAGCCTGCCACCAGGCTCTGAGGGTGCAGCATACTCAGAGACTGACTCAGCCAGACTGGTGCCAATGAGGGGATACCTTTACTCTCCTCAGGGGGCATTCATTAAACATCCCCGCAGAGCTTCACATACACCCTCATCAAGGGCCCGGATCCCCAGGCCCCCGGGCAGCAGGAGACTGCAGTCTGCCTGGAGCAAGGCCCTCACACCGTGGACCAAAGAGCTTCTCCAGGAGAGCCACTCAAGGGATGAGGCACTTTTATTTGCACCACAATAGGGGAGGAGAGTCCTAGCAATGAGATCTAATTAAACTTGTTCCCTCTATGAAATAGGGACATACAGTAGGTGGGCAGAATATGTGTGTGTGTTTGTGTGTGTGGGTGGGTGGGTGGTGTGTGTGTGTGTGTGTGTGTGGGGGGGGGGGGGGGGGGGGGCTTACCTGGAAATTATTGGCTTGGTACCTTAACTGATTTGTTAACAAGTTGGCAATCAAATCCTTCCAAGATAATGGCAACCTTTAACATTTCTTTTCTACATCCACATTCAACAGCAGGAACTGTTGTAATGGTGTATTGCATTAGGATTTGTTATTGAAAGATAAGTGCATGCATTAAGCTGCTACATTTCATTCATTAACAAATCTGTGTGTATGAATGCAACATTTCCTGCATGTGGCAGTGAGCCTAAAGTGCTCTGCTGCTCCATCTTCCTTTCTCAGGTATGTGTGGAAGCTGTCAGAATTGGAGTGCTGAGCTAATGACTCTAAGTAGCTTCCTGTCAATATCCTGACTCATGAGAGTATGATGATGATGATGATGCATGGCGAACTGCATCGATTTACCTCATGTGCTCTGAACCTGAGGAAACATAGAGGGAGACCGATGGGTTTACACTTGTGCGAATCATCACACTGCCTATCGGCTCTCTGTGTTCCCATGTGCTTTACATCTGCTCACTTAGTAGATATTTTTATTCATGGTGCCTTACGGTGCTGGTAAGGATTAGGAATATGTCATCATCAGTAAGGAGGTAAGGCTGTCTGATGCGGAACTCGAGGCTTCAGTGTTCTAATCATCACTACAGTTGAGCTAACTGGCTGCATGAAATGTTTCCATCCCTTTGTAGTGCACATCAGCAAGCACTCACTCAAGCATGTTGGTTGTTTTTAGCACTATCATAACCTCATTGAGAAGACTTTTATCTCCCTATTTGTTGTTGTAATTGTTGCTGTTTACTAATGAGCACTTGTCTCTTTGTTATTCAGATAGTGTAGATACTGGGCCTCTGTGCCTCTTGTCTTTTGTTTGAGTGTGAAGCTTGTGCTTCCACAAGGACGTGTTTAGGAAACCTGGATGGATATTCAGCTGCAGTAGAGAGAGAGAGCGAGACAGAAAGAGAGGGAGAAGGAGAGAGAGAGAGCGAGACAGAAAGAGAGGGAGAAGGAGAGAGAGAGAGAGAGAGATGAGCTTGGCTAGAGGTGCTCAAAAGCTCAAGTTGAGCTTGCCCCAAAACTGTGATAGAGTTTCCTCTAAAATATTAATGGAAATCAATAGGGGTATTGGGATGCTTATGACCAGGACAGAACACAGGGATGGGAGAAGGAAGGGAGGGAAAGTTTTAACTCCCCTTCTTCCCCTTTCCAACTTCATCTGTCCTTCAAATAGATACATTATTATGACCACTGCTGTAGTGCACATAAAATGTGGCGTGCACGCAGACCCACTGGGTAGACCAAAAGCAGTTTTTGCAGAACAATTCAACCACCATTGTGCCCAAGATTACGAAATTTTTGTGATATGGTTGTCAACCTAGCCCATTACAACTCATTTGTGATATAGCGCCACCTAGTGAATTAAGTAAATGCAAAATGTGGCACTTCAGTCGCCTATATCTTGTGACAAGAAGGTAGTCTGGAAATCCAGACCCAAATCCAAAAGATTGTCTGGCATTGAGTAATGAAAATTGAGAGGCAGCACCAAGCATACATTTGAAAATCTCACTGCACGCAATTGGATAACACTACGACCAATGTTTACTGACTGATTCTGGACTTCGACGTAATTGGATAACACTATGACCAATGTTTACTGACTGATTCCAGACTTCAACATTGCAACACTGTGGTCATCTGTTTAGCTCGCCTCAGGCCCGTCTATATCAGATACACTGATGTGATTGGTGCAGCTCGGCTCAAAAGCATAGTTAATGAGCATCATTACTGAATGCCAGAGTGACTCGCTGAGCAAATTGAAATTGCTCTGGATTGGATGGAAAGTGCACAAAATTATTATTTTTGACACTCTCTGGATGCACACCAAACTGTGTCAAATTCCATCCATATGGTGCACTGCAATTTACGCATTTCTATATCTCAAGAACCGTTTTAGCAACAATTTTGAAATTTGGTATGCTTTCACTTGGCCACATTTTCCCAAACATTTCTTCAGCTCACTCAACAAAATGATAACCAATAGCCAATAAAAAATTCAACACCCAAAGCCATTTTGATGTAATAGTTAAAAAAGTTAACAAAAGTTGATGCGCATTCCTACCACATAATATAGCAGCATGACTCATTCCAACTACATAATATAGCAGCATGATTCATTCCTACCACATATTATAGCAGCATGACTCATTTCTTGAAATTATTTTTATAGGGTGTACTGCAATTGACCTACAGTTCTGTCCTTAACTGCTCTCTTTCTTTCTCTCTCTCTCTCTCTCTCTCTCTCTGGTATCTCTGGTGTCACCGAAGTATACGTTGCTTTTTTCCCCCTCTGAGTTAATGCACAGAACACACACACACACACACACACAGAGAGAGAGGCAGACAGACAGTCAGACACATTGTGGTATAACAGTTTGGTACATTTATAATACCACATAATTACATTTTTTTGTTCTGTAGTTCAGACTGTGTGTGCATGTTATTGCTGTATTGCACTGTTGAACAATCATTGACTAACCCAGAATAGAGGGTGTATAGTAAGACATGTGGTTTACAAGGAGTGCAGGGGATGAGAAGGTTTGGGAAGCAAGGTCATGTGGTGGTCATATGATACATACTGCTATGTGGTACATCTAGTTTATCACAAATCTCTACATTATAACAAAATCTATTTTCAGCTAAATTTGAGACTAATTACTGATCGCATTCTTATTCAGTCCTGGTATGGGAGACTAAGGATAGGACAAGTATGTGGAGCGAGCTTAACAAGAACATCAACAGTAGTTAAAAACCATTACAACTGAACATGAAAACAAGAAATACATTCATAAAACCAGTTGTGAAGTGTGTTTACATTTTCCATATGAAACAGTTCTCCTGTTTGAGGACATTGCCAAGTCAGCCCACTATTGTTTGCGTAAAATCCCAAAGACCCGGGCAACAAAGGAGATATTTGTTTCCAGTGAGTGTGTGTTGTTTTAGGAGAGACTCCGAGGGTTTGAGCTGAAGGCTGTCCCTTTCAGGCCACTCAAAAGGGGACTCTTCTCACTGGTCATCCAGGCCAGTGAATAGTGCCACTTAAATGCCACCATGACAAAAGGGAGTGGGAAGAAAGGGGGCGG
>NW_027468663.1:12099594-12167094 GCF_046254945.1 Alosa pseudoharengus | reverse complement strand
AGGCTAATTGCACTGAATGCTGTCTCGAGAAAGTTTACTAGGCCTACACATTTCAATGCCATTGGTATTAGTGTCACTTAAACAATCTACAAAACAGATGGCGTTGTGTTTGCATATTTAGCCTACATTTCTGCTATCAATGACCCAGAAATACATTTGAATTCCACTGCTCGGACAGCAGGGGGCGAGAAAGTAGTATGACGTAAATTGAATGCGACCTTGTACGTCATCTCTACGCGAGTACGAAAACATGTGAGTGGTGTGGTTCAGTCTTTTTAAATATTGCCAGGTAGGCTAAATTACTCGTGTCTAATAAAATGACAGTGATTTGATCAAAATATGTACTTTTTTGTTGTTACAACTGTTTGCCAATACATGCAATTGATAAATAGCCCATGCCATTGATGTAATCCTTGCCGTATCATTATTCGTGTTGGTATCTACATGATTGTGCTATCCTATCCAGCATCTTCTTCTATATTGTACAGTTGGCCATGTGTGGCCAGGTTTATACCTTTCACTTTATGGTAACTTTTACTGCCCTACTTTTGAACCGTGTTTTTCATGGTGTAGCTATTTGACGTTTCGATAAGCCAGTCTTCAAGAAAGGGAATGATTGTAATGATTGTGAAGGACCTTTGAACAACTAGCATGCTGTTTCCGTTAACAGTCACGGCCCTCGGTGGGAATATACAAAGGAACACCAGATATGGTGGAGAAGATGGAAGAAAGTCCAAAGAAGCAACCGAAAGAAGGGAGCAAAAATAAATCGTCTGGACATGGAGAGAAGCGGAAAAGCGACAGTGGTCCAGGGGGAGGTGGGAGGAAACGTCTGGACGCACAAACCGTGGGCTACTTTCGGAGAGTCAGTGACCTGCTGAGTGAGGGTTTTAATGGGGACGAGGAAAAAGGTAAGTCAGTTGGGACAGTATGTATGGGAGCATAGCATTTATGAAACACCATCAAGAATGTACAAAGTTGTTAATACTTATCATGCTGATGTGTTGTAGTTTTATTTGTTGACAATGTGCTGAGAGAGATGGAGGGACAGGCCACTATGGTTGCCATGGACATGACGGGAAGTGTCGCCCTTCAGAAGTTGCTGTCCTTTGCCAGTGTTGCTCAGGTTGGGCATGTCCTGTCATTACTCGCCGGAGAGGCTGGGGCGGGGTTCAAAGCTGTGTCGTGTGACCGCTGTGGTGGACATGTGATGGAGAGTGCTCTGAGACAGATGTCCAGATGGACAGGTGAGGCAGTACTAGGCTTACTAGGATGAATTGAAGCTCAAAGTAAACTAAGTGAAAGTGTCTCTTGTTTTATGAGGTCATGTGTAGATTTTATTTTCATACATTTCAGCTGTTTTTTGAATATAAATGATTGTCTTATCATTGACTTCGATGAGAGAGCTACATATATATCCAGGTGTTGTCATTTTTCTCTAATGAGTCGAGTTGATAAAAATGATTATCTCCCCTTGTCTCCCAGACAACAGTCCCTCTGAGCAAGAGGAGCCAGCCACCACAGATGGCGACGACAACAAGGAGGCAGAGGATTGTGGGATGCTGGAGGAGCAGGTGCTGTCCATATGTAACGTGGTCAGAGAGAACCTCCTGGAATTCATCAGGAACACACACGGCTCCCATGTGGTGCGCACGCTGGTGCACGTGTTGGCAGGGTGTGTGGGCCCTGCACGCACAGACTCACGTCCAGGCAAGTAAAGTGGCGGACAACTTACCTCCATTTAGTTGCTTGTATTACTGCACAACTTTTAAATGCACAATAGTCCATGGCCAGAGAAGCAGCTCATGTCTGCTCATACAGAAACCAATGGTTTAATTATGTGTAGTACGTAGAATATGTTTTTATATGTATATGTTTTTGCTTAATGTTGATGGATTGGTTTTAGGTGGAAAACATAAACATGGCACCCCCATCACACTGACAGACTTCGAAGCTCCTGTCTCTTTCTGGTACGAGCTGAAGAACCTTTCAGCTTGTTTGTTGGAGAATGTCAATGGTATGTCCTCCCCAAACCAAAATGATTGCAGGGAATGCTCTGAATCATTTGTTTTATAATCTCCATATTTGACATCGAACCATAATGTTTTAAATTACAGCCCTCTGGGTGATGGTGCTTTTGCCTAAGATATCTGTTTGTCTTGCCCAGTGTGTGTAACTGACTGTAATGCCAGCCCAGTCCTCCAGACAATGTTGACAGTTTGTCACAGAAAAAGACCAAAGCTCCTAAAACAGATCAACAAAAGCATCATGGAATATCTGACTGGTATCAACTCTGCTCCCGGAGTCAGGTTAGATCTATTCATACATAATTATACTGCACTTTTTTATTATTATTATTTCTTGTCAAAATATAGTTGAGTTGAGATCTAACCACTATCATTTCTCTCTTGTCTGCTTTAGTCCTCTTATAGTGTTTTTTAAAGACCAGACGTCAAGTCGTCTGCTTGAAACAGTAATACAGTTTTCCCACAAGGCCTTGCTCCGTGATCTCTACAAAGATCACCTGAAGACAAAGCTTGTGGACCTTGCCCTTCATCACATTGCAAACTTCCCCATACAGAAGTTCATAGTAGCCTCTGCTGAGCTGAAAGTGGTATGACATGAACTGCCTCCATTTCAACAATATAATAAGTCCATCATACATTGACATCTTATGTCAACCAGATGCCTTCTATTATTAATATGAACCAATCTGTTGTTGCTGTGTTCTTCTTAGTTCACTAAAGTGTTTAATGAGATAGTGGAGGGTCTGGAGGCCATCATGGCCGCCGGTCACATGGGCGTGGTGGTCCAGTTGGCCAAGAGCTGTGTGGAGCGAGAGGAAACGCAGGGGCCGATGTTACAGAACCTCCTACAGGTGAGACCCACCACTGCAGCGGTCACTTAACACAGGTCAGGTTCTGGAAGGCCACTGCACGTCTTTGCATTCGCTCACAGTGTGACAAGGTGACGTGCAAGACAAGTGGAACCTTCTGGTTTGTAACTGAAGTATGGTGATTCCAGTGGCCGGTTCCAAGTTCTTCACCGACAAGAATTTTATCATGGAAACTACATAATCAACACCTACGAAATGGTCAGTGGAGTATGAATGACTTGATGGATAATAAATGTTCTCCCCCTCCACTCCCTCCACAGGCGTTCCACTGCGCTGAGCCTGCCCCCCGCCACGCCGCCTCTCTCCCTCTCTTCCTGTCCTTGTACACCTATGAGCTGTGCTACCCGACACCAGAGGAGGAGACGGCAGGGGACGCCCCACCTCCACAGGTACTCAAAGACACTCACATGAAGACCATAACATGTACAGCAACTGGGGAAAAAAGGCTGCAGTAGCATCTGATCAATTGTCAGTGTTTTTGTAATTCTGTGGCTCCACTGCGGGAGTAAGGTGCAGTACCACCTAAAGGTGCACCTATACCTAGGGAACACAGATCTATAGTGAGAAATGTATACTGTACAATGGTACAAATGTACTTTGGATAAAAATGTCCTATTGGTGCAGCTTAGAAATTCCGTACATGTAATGCATGTAAGGCCTGTTACCAAGATAGAGCAGTGATACTGCCTGCATTACGGCTCGAGCTGTTCATAAAGATCTGTGAAAATCAAGAAGTTCTGCTGCAGTCATACACACACAACACATCTGGTGTGTACATGGCCTAAAAAAAATGATCAAATGTATCTCAATCTGTTTGCGTTTGTAGCGCCCCCTGGAGGCCATATGCTATCACGGCTCCTGTTTGGTGCAGTCCCTGGCGAAGTTCAAAGACCGCTCTCTGCTCATGAACAGCCTCCACAGCCTGAGCCCTGCAGAGCTCCAGGGACTCGGGTCCCACCAGCTCGGCAGTCACGCCCTGCAGGCTCTAGTGACCACCTGCAGTGACAAGGGCAAGGGCAAAATTCTCAGGAAAATGGAGGTATGAGTTTAGCCAAGTCCTTGTAAGCAAGTATTGCCACTCGGGAACGCCTACGGGCAATTATTATTATTGAGTAAAAAGATCACGCTCATATCCAAATGAACTCCTCATAGGAAGGTAATATGGACATTCAAAAGTACATCAAGTGAATCCATGTTTAAATATGAATTGAATGTTGTAAAATCACTCATAAGGCTAAAAAAGATGCATTAACTTGCTCACTGTGCATACACTAAATTCCACAGCATGGCTATTGCCATGGTGACAGGGGAAGTAAACAGACGTTTCTAACGGTACGTTTTTACAATTTACGAATTTACATTAGGGCAAGACTTCCAGTTTACAACTCTGCCATCTTTAGTGTTAGTGATTGCCCTCACAGAGCCCCATATTCATTTTCCCTTTAGTGATTTGTCTCCGCCTCTATAAAGTCTTTGGTTCTACAACCCTATCAAATGAAATCCAATTTTTTTTCCATGCAATAGTCCAAATTTTCATTTTCAACATTTTAAATGTTGTCTATGTGCTTTTTGCTGCTAAATATGGTTTACGAGACTTGTATATTATCACATTCTGTTTTTATTTGCATTTTACACAACATCCCAACTTTTCCTGTTTTGGGGTTGTATATGGTTTGTGGATAGACCAGAGTTATAGTTAAACATCAGATAAAGATCTGGTCATTTTGAAGGTAGATTTGCTGCCTGTGGAAATATGCCGGGGTTAAATGGCAGCTATATAAGCCATTGTAGATACACAACACAAATCAGAATAGTGGGGGGAACGACCTCTAGCAACTGAAAAACACACCAGGCCTACCTTTCCACTATTGCAGTTATGACTGAAACTTGACAGCTTTCAGTAGTGTGGTGATATTTGCTTCATCCGGATGCCCTCTCTTTTTCAGTAGTTTGGTGATATTTGCTTCATCCGGATGCCCTCTCTTTGCAGGGTACATTTGTCCAGCTGGCCTGCTCTAGGTACGGGAGTCGATTGCTAGAAGCGGTGTGGAATAGCGCCACCGTGAGCCAAAGACAGAGCATTGCACAGGAACTTGGTAAGTGCCGATTGAGAGCAGGTTCCTGGACAAGTTCCCACCTCCTAGGTTTTACCCCGAACGCTCGCAATGGAAACTCACCTATTGGCAAAGATTCAAAAGCGCTCCGCTGGAAGCATGATGCCTGTTTTATTGATATCTTTTTTTATAGCTTATTTAACATATGATTGACCTCTCTCTTTTTCTCATTTTCTCTTTCAGTTCCCAGTGAATCCCAACTAAGATCAGATCAGTTTGGGCGACACATTTGGCCCAAATTTGGTCTTACACACTTCGGCAAGAGAAAGGCTCATTGGATGGAAATTCAAACAGGGGAATCAAAGAAGAGGAAAATGTTCAGTGACATCCTGGAGTGACATTCAGGAATGACAATAAAGGAATTTATATTACTTTTTTAACTGCCTTGGGAAGTATATTCTGTTCATTCTGTTCATATTTTGTTCAATAAAACACCCATTGTCTTTCAATTGAACATGTCTTAAGTCTGATTTTGGTTAAAAGCACTGTACCATCAGAGTGTAGTAGGCTAGTCTCATTCTGACTTGGGGTGTAATATGATCAATAACACACCATACATTTGTTATTTAAACACCTGACTATGTCACATAATAAATGTACTTCATTTATACTCCTCAGCTCAGCCTTGGAATGGACCTTTTTCACAGTAGCCATTTTGACATGACATATATGGCAGGCCCAAGGGTTACTAATGACATTAATTAAGGTTCTGATTCTGCTACACTTAAACTGAACTGAGAGTTCTTTACAATACAGTTTTTCTCAGTCGCTTTGGTGCTTTTTGCAGATCAGAATGAAAATTCTCATAACTATTAGTTCAACCTCCACAACATTGTCATTTGTGCACATCATAGTAGCAAATTCTCCTTCCTCTGAACAAATTGCAAATGCTTTTGGACATGTATCAGTTGCTTTCATACAATTCTCTGCTGTTTTTTAACATTATCATTTGCTTATGTCATGTCAGTCAAAATTAACTATACTTATGGATACTGAATAGTCGTTCCCTATAAAACTAATAGTCTTCATTTCATTGCTTGAGTCATTACATACAAAATTGTTGAACTAGTTATCAAATTCTGTCACAACATGCAATCCACCATTTTTACACTCGTTTTTTTGGTTGGGAACTGTAAGTCCACATGTAATATTCACATTCAAAAAAGTTGTACAGTATTGCTTACAGTGAACAAAATATCCATGAAACACACAAGAGCATTCTGAACAAAAAAAACAACAGCAAAAAGCCCAGATAAAAAAAGGGGGGGGGGGACAAAAAAAAAGTACAAAATTACTGTATCTAATCTCTGCGATGTTCAGGGTTAGGCCACATGTTTTCATCAACATCGCATCTGATATTACAGTATCCAAGGCTTCTGATATTACAGTATCCACCGCTTGGCAGCAGAAGCAGAGGTTTTTATACTGTATCTAAAGTTGGGAATATTGTTTTTGCTATTGTGGGATGTTGTGTGTTAACATTCGTAAATACTGCAAAAACAATCCATAATTTAGTTGGGAGGTATAGCTAGTTTGTTAAGAAAATGTAAGCATTGTGGAAATGTTTTCACTGACTGCATATTGTGTGAAAACGACATAAAATTTGTGAATGGTATGGCCACAAAAGACTGATGCTGTGCTAATTGTGTTTAGAGTTTTGAAAATGTGACAACTGGTTAGACAAACGCTTGTTAGCGACTGAAAAATCTGTAATATCTATTTAACCCCGTCGCTATCAGTGCAGCTATCAACCTGTCAAGTTGTAATATGCATGAGAGCAGCTCTTAGACTTGTATCCGAGGTGGAAAACAAAAAAGCTCACTGAATAAGATTACAGTGCACCCTGCTGTTTCGAAAACCGCTTGTTGGGAGCTCAGCTCCACATTTTCAATATTTATGGTTGGGCTGTCAATTTGGCATCAATGATGCCAGCAGAGCAAATGTTGGGCTGTGGACAGTGTGTATTTCTCTCTGGTGAGTTCATCTTTACTGCGCAACCACCAGATCTGAATATTATGGAGTCACTTTGTTTTTTGTCTGGAAACGTTTTTCCATGAGCATCACTTACAGCCATTGTTCTGGAGTGGCTCAAAATCCCCCGACCCACTGTACCTGTCATTCTCAAGATGAATTGATGCTTTATTGGCCGAAAGTAGGCCTTACACCATACTAATAAACCATGGTCAAAGTCCAGACATTTCAGTGTCATTGTCCAAATTTGTCTCATGGAAAGCCTAGAACTTGAGTCGGTGTATACACATTTTGACAACTGTGGGCATTTGAATATGTTGATGTGTGAAATACTTTGCCACCAATAATTTATGTTTATTCTCTTCTATTCTATAATAGGACTCTAACCTTTCAGGCAAACAAAATGCAGTAGCGATTAATTGTGAATTTACACTCTTCAATTTAACCCTACTGTCTACTTCTGTAGAATCACCTGGAAAAGCCTAGCTGTTGTGGAAAGTAACAGGACGAGCAAATGCTTTGGATTACTCAAGTAAAAGCAAGTGTGAGAAAACTTATAGACTGTGTTGTTTTTTGAGTTATTTTTTTAAACACTTTTGGCTTTGTAAATATATGTAAAATTGCATTACCATTGTAACTATATATAATTTTAAAAGATTGTAAAAGATTGTAAGACAAATGTTATGACTCTTTCTTGAATATTGAATATGGTAGGCTACCAGTTTCTTCTCTTTTGTTTTACCAATATCACTCCCATTATATTTCAGCATAAAGGAAGAGGTACAAGACAGTGAAATCAATGCCAGCCAGCAGGAGTGTTTCAGAGCTGCCCCAAATGAGATCAAATTGGAGTCTATTGATTATCTAGCTGCCCAAGCTGACGGAGACGGTACGGTGCCAAATTCGGGGCATTTTTGCGGTCCCACCTTTGCCCCAATCTTTGCTGGGCCCTCATCTTCACTTGAGCACAGTTAAGAATATACTCTTATAATAGACCATCCCCAGCATGAGAAAAGGGCAGGCACTTACAGGAGAGGACAAGGATTAGTAGAAAACCCTAAAACCCAAAGGCGATGCTAAAGATAGATTTGTTTTGATCCATCAGCTGACTTTATTTTGTTTTGGGTTTTTTGTATCAAATGTCATGCCCTTATGAATTTATTTTTCCCTGATCTTTTTTTAGAGCGCTTAATCTAGACATAACCATAGTGCTATAATGATTCTTTTGTGTTTTTGCACTTTGATTTGATGTGTGTGTGTGTGTGTGTGTGTGTGTGTGTGTGTGTGTGTGTGTGTGTGTGTGTGTGTGTGTGTGTGTGTGTGTGTGTGTGTGTGTGTGTGTGTGTAAAATAGTCTGCTCCCTGACCCGTAATTTCTTTTGCACCATCTCTTCCCTCAGGCTACCTTGCATGCTTTATGGAGATTGCTTTAGGAGTGAAAACCTTGGTCTTCATTAGCCAGTCTGGCTCATCAACACACAAGCTCTATAGAAATAAATGTAGTAGTATTGATTTGAGGATTTAAGTATAGCAAATGAGTGAAGCTCTCTAGATCAAACATAAAAAATATTTCTTTAGGCCTATAGCTTAAGACAGCAGGGGACCATAGTAGTTATTCATCTGCCATATATTACCATTAATTGCCATCATATAAATTGACAGAAATAAAAAAAGTTCAGCCAATGATGGTGAGAATAACAATCATGCTCATCATAAAATCAGAATCCTCTTAGAGAATACACAGGGGCAGTGTAAGTTCAACTACTTAGCCAAATGTAATCTTGCACTCTCTGCCTCTTCTATTATCACTTTACAGTATCTTCCCACTGATGACCTCCTACACCAGATTTAAACCGTAATTTCCCCCGTTTCCTCTTATAGTTCTTAGAGTGCTTTAGTTATTGATCCCATCTAGGGTACAGGCTTGTAGTAAGCCACTTTAGGATATTGGAGGATTCTGACAGAGGCGATTGGATAGGTCAGACTGGAAGTGATCATTGCTTTACTGGACAGTAATCGATCAGCCGGTCTTTTCAAGGTCAGACAGGTCATCATTTTTGCTTGATCCCACAACAGTGGCTATACCAGAGGTAGTTCTGTAGCAGCACCCAAAACCCAGTAGCTCTATGTCTGCTGGATTATGTACTGTTGAAATCCCAATTCTAATTGTCTCTAGGCACTTTTGAAAGCCTGAGGCTTAACCCCCAGGGAGAATAGGCTACACTTGACCACAGTGCTAGAGAACACCCAGTTTTAATAGGAGGCTTTGGGCAGGACCTGAAGGGGAACCCATCTGCGAGTCCCTGTCCAAAAGAGAGGCGGAGGGATGGCAGGAAAAGGACATGGAGGACATTTTATTGAGTACAAATGTCTGAATACATCTGGTATACCGTAAGCATGGACCCATAATAAACCAGGGAAAGCTGCTACTGAAGGTCAGAACAACTGGTCAGTGTTGGTCATCTGAAGCTGTACTGTGTATTGTACTATATGTGCATGCTTGTGTGTATTTCAATATTGTGAAAAAAGAGGTGAAGGGTACCATGCTGTTGCTCATTATGGTAACACGTTTTATTGTTTTGAATTGATCTGACATATGTAATGGTAATTGTGTATTGATCAACTTTCATGTCAGATTGCATGCTTTTTCTGTCATTTCAGTATGGCATTTTCTGTGTCATGCCAGTAAAAATCCATTAGATGGCAGCATATTGATGCGGTTCATGTGTAAATATTCAACTTACAATTACAGGACCTCCATTATACACCATTTTTAATCTAGAAAACACAATATTGTGTATTTTTGATAAAATATTTGTCTTGATGTCACATATGTTCTTGCCTAGGGGTTTTAAGTCTTAGTCATCCTGTTTTGATTATTCTGTTGTACTGTACAGTCATTAACTAAAGGCTTTTTCTTCTGACCTGGTTTGTGTAACTGCCCTTTGACACTCAGTCTTCATTTAATCCCTATTAAGAGAATTTGCATATAGTCGGGCTGCCTCTTTGTCTACTAAATGTCCCTGGTCGCCCCAAGCCTAAGCGGCCCTGGTGGGTTTTATGTGTTCCGTACGGATTTTTGCACCATTTATCTCGCTTTCATCAGTGCTGGTTCAGATGCTCAGGCTTAAGCTTCTCATTTTATCAGTTTATAAAAGCTTTCATATTTGTGTGCTGCGCTAATCTGTGGTAAATGAAGGCGACTGGCAAAGCAAAGTGACCTTATGGAGTCTAAAAAGGTTTTGCATCGTGACTATAAACCGACCCAGCTCGCTCTGACAGACAGTGATAAAAATATTACTCTATGCAAAAAAGTCTGACTTATTCTTGTACATGTCTGCTTCCTATGACTAAAAGTCCAAAACTGGTATTTTGAAAGAGGCAACTTCACCTGTGAGTCATAAGTTTAAGTTCAAATTAATTTTAGTTTCATTTTAAATTCATTCTTTTGGTAGGACTGTGACTCAGTCACATGAAGAGGAGATAAATAGGCATATCTCTCCCCCTAGCCACACAAATACTGTATGAATGATCTGATGATGCCAAGTTCTGTAGCCTATACATCACCGAAAAACATTTAACTTTTATTGCCTGCCTGCTTTGCTGTTGTTGGTGTTTTATATAGCTACATGCCGTTAACTCATTTTAAGTTTCAAAAAACCAATGTGAGATGCATAACTATATTAATGCAGTACTTTGTAGCTAGTTTTAACCAACTGTGCCATTTGCTTTCATAAATGTTGTGTTTGTCGACTGATTGTTGATTTATGTTGATATGTGGGCATGTAAGGTTTAATGTTGCAGGCTATTGTTCACTCACAATGACAATGCATGACAATGCATATCATGTGATGATGTGCAGTAACCAAATTATATCAATTTACTTTGGGTATAAATATGGAAAATAATGACATTTCCCAGTGGATAATGCAATTACCTTGTTGAGTAACAACCCTGACCCCGGAATTAACTGACAATTAACTTTAGCAAATCTAAACTTTATCTTGAGCTGGGAATGTACACTTACTGCCTTCTGTTCAGTGCTATTTCTGCATGTTTTCCTGTAAGAACATTGTGTGTTCATTTAGCTGGGGCACAGACTGGAATCTTAGCCCTATAGTCCCACTGGTCATATATCTAGGTCTAGGATATCCAGTTTGATGAATAGGCCTGTGGTTTGTCTTTTGTTCTCTTACTCTGCTGAGGCAACAAATCAATTGCAACCGAAGGCTGTGTTCTCCATTACCCTGTTTTTCTTCCTCTGTGGACTCTCCTTCTCAATCACAGCTCTAAACCTTAAAACCTGGCAGATGTGCCCGTCGTTATTATCTACCCTCAAATTAAAATGAAAGGTTGATGGGTGGCTGGGATGGTTTATGTGGGCTTCCTGTAAAGGGTTTGTTAAAGATTACTTTCCTCCAGTGTGTTTAGCTGGTGCAGAATTGATCAACCCCCTTTTAAAAAAAAAACAAAGAGTAGGCCTAAGACAATTCATTCATATTCATAACATGGGGCATGGCATGTGTCTTTATCTCCTTGACAACAGTTGCTTAGCAACTATCACTTGTCATAGTCATCTTGACTCGCCTCCTCTCGCCTGAGAGTTCACTGACCCATCCAGTTGTCTGTGAGCCGACAATGTGAACAAACTTTGTCTGATTGGAATCTTCAATCAACAGATTCAGTCATTTTCAATAGAAGAAAGAAACGTGAGCATGTCAAGTAGCCTATTTTGTGGAGTGTAGACACGAATAAGAAAAATGAGCCTATGACACAGTATGAGCAAAAAAACACACACATTTATTCTCTCTCATCCAAACACAGAGTGATGATGATTCAGCAACAGTGACCAACAAGTGAGCACATGTGAAAAACGATGCAGCCATGTTGACATCAGAGGAGCGTTTCCAGAACGCTGCCCTTTGTTGCATAAGCTTGTGCGGCCAGCCTTCACAGCAATGCTCTGTTTTGTGATATGTACAGTGTGCTGACAGTTTAAAAAAGACAACAAAAAAAACAAAAACAAAACAATACAAGGAGTGGACTATAGAAATGGAATTCACGTTAACTTTGATGGGGGAAAGGGGTGGGGGGCTGAACTCATTTGAGCCACAAAGCCTCTAAAGCAAAGTGGCTTGAATGAATTCTTTTGTACGAGTGTGACGTGGAGAACAGCACTGGGAAGTAGATTCTATCCTCTGACCACTGAGTTTGTCCTGTTTGATCTCCGCTCACTGAATGTTCCTGCTACGACCCTCTGTCCCATAGGAACCACAAGCTCTCATCAGTACCAAGCACGGGACCATGATGCCCCTGCATGGCTGCACATATTGCTTTTTCCTCTCTCTTTCTCTCTCTCTCTCCCTTTTCCCACTCACACTCTCTCTTTTTTACTGTCTTCTCTGCCTCGGCCGTCTGTTTTTGCGTTTTTGCCCGTGTCCCTGCAGTGGCCAGATTTCACAGGTCACGGGAGCTGTCTGATGCAAGAGCGGAGGTGAGGATTTCAGTGTCCACCACACCCCAGATGGGCCAAACTGAGTCCAGACAGCAGGGCTCACTGGCGCTCTAACTAAGAGCCAAGCCACCCCACAGGAAACCGACGGCCACCCCGTCACCTCAGATGTCATCTCTGAATTTGGATTTATGAAGGATGAGTATATGGCTAACTGTTTTCATGTGCATTCTCTTCATTTGTGCTTATGGCAATACCACAGTGCCACTGAATTTCTGTTTTTTTATGCACTGCATGTTGAGATGTTACAAAATAATTCATGCATTATTGATGTAATAATACCTTGAGAATGGTATTGCCTGAATTCAGTACTTAGATTTTCCTAGTGTCTTCCTGTCTATAGTCACATAATGCACAAATTTGTCTAAACACTCAGCACTAGCGTTCTGTTTAAAGGGACTCAGTTTTGTACAGTGAGCTCCACTGCGGAGTGAGACCTGATTCCCGCCATTTCAGGCCACCCAGAGCTGAAGAAGAAGAAGATGTTTGGGCTGTTGTTAGGTCCTATTAATATCATCTGTTGGTTAAGTGCTCTATAGCTATCGGCCCATGCAGAAAATATAACACTGTGTTATAATCTTGGAGCCTTGAACGGATTGGAGGAAGGCATTGGGGGCAGGAGGGGGTTGGGGGGGGGGGGGGTTCTCATAGCTCCGGGCTCTACTCTGTTACACAGCATGCTTCTAAAACAAAGATAATATTAGGGCTATACTAAGACCTCTCATAGTTCTGACAGTTTATATATGAGCTTCATGTCATCCCTGCATTCCTGCTATCAGTTACTGTGAGTATGAATTGGTGTGTTTGCATGTGTGCGTTTGTGTGAAATTGTGTGTGTATTTGGGGAGGGCATTGAACAGCACATTTTATTTTTTTGTTCCATCCCTTAGACAAATTGTGATGGTTAATCCTTGCTTATATCCCTCCCTCATCTTTATTGAATTATTCTGCTCATCACCATCAATTAACCATCACTCTCGCACACTCCACGTCCTTCACGTCCACATCTCCCTCTGTTCATTCAGGTGGTCACCTCTCACCTCTTCTCTGACCTCTACCCATCTGCTTTGTGTGAGGCAACTCCTGCTGTTTCTCTCTCTCCCTTCCTCCATCCTGCTCCATCTCTCTCTCTCTCTCTCGCTCTTTTTACCCTCCCTCTCCCTCCCACTCCCCCCTCCTCCTTTCATCTCCCCTCTTTCTGTCCCTCTTTTACTCCACCCCCCCCCCACACCCCTCTCTCACATGGCACTCAGGTCATGACAGGAGCGGGACTTCTGCCTCATCATGCGACTCCCGCGGTGTCTGCTCAGGTCTCTCTCCCGCTCTCTGTCCCGATCTCGCTCGCGGCCGTGCGCGCGAGGGACCAGGCCAGAGAGGAAGCGCTTGGCCCGGCTCGTCAGGCTCTCGCGGCGGCCGCCGCCGGCACCGCCACCGCCGCTTGCCGCACCGTCGGGCCAGTCGGGCCCCAGGCTGTGGCCTCGCGCCAGACGCACGGCACCATCCAGCAAGTCAGAGGTCCGGTGGTCCAGCGAGGCTGAGAGCTCCAGGTAGAGGCAGTCCAACATTGACGCAGTGGACTGGGCCTCTGGAGGAGAGAGAAACACACAGGGAGATGAAGAGAGAGAGAGAGATGGAAGGAGAGACAGAGAGACAAAGAAAAGAAGATAATTAGAGATGGATAGATAGAGAGATAGAGAGAGAGATGAAGGAGAGACAGACAGACAAAGGGAAAATAAGAGAAATAGAGATGGATAGATAGAGAGAGAGAGAGAGAGAGAGAGAGAGAGAGAGGGTGAGAGAGAGTAAGATAGAGAGATGAAGAGAAAGAAAGAGCGTGACACAATGAGAGCACCCCAAAGGGAGGGGTAGTGAGACACACCCTGAGACATGGTTGATGAATACACCTATGTGCCCAGGCTATAACCATCAGTCTAGCACATCAACAGAAATGATCTCTCAAATGAGTGACTGAGAGCCTTCCTTCAGTCTGCACGGACCACAGCAGGAGTAACAGATAGAGACAGCCCGGTGCTGTGGTGTGTCAGTGTGTGTGTGTGTGTGTGTGTGTGTGTGTGTGTGTGTGTGTGTGTGTGTCTGTGTGTGTCTGTGTGTGTGTGAGATGGGCTAAGCTTGGACACAGCTGATTTTCTGACTCAGCAGGACTGTCACACGCGGCACATCGGCTGGTGTATGACCGAGCCCAAAAAGAGTGGGATGAGAGAGAGAGGAGAGGAAGAGAGAAGAGGAGAGAGAGAGGGGACAGTGGGAGGAGAGAGAGAGGAGAGGAGAGAGAGAGGAGAGGAAGAGAGAAGAGGAGAGAGAGAGAGGACAGTGGGAGGAGAGCGGTCGAGAGGACAAGTGGAGATGAAGGGGGGTGGTGGTTGACATTAATCACAGAGAGTAAAGATATAAAATGGCACGTTGTGTTATCATAAAGACGGACAGAGCGTCATCTCCCCACAAACGCCACCCATTCATTCTAAGTGCCTCTGTGTGCAGAACTGGCCCTTGATTCAATATCATAAATACATTTTATGGCTCTGAGCCCATCTCAGGACATTGTGCACCAAAGACACACACACTTAGAGCCTCGACACACCCTTCTTTTTGTGTTATCATCTGATGTATCCCAAACACACACACACACACACACACACACACACACAGACACACATACACATATATACACATACAAACACACACACACACACACACACACACACACACACACACACACACACCACATACACATAGACACACACGCAAAAACACATACACACGAGGGGTTTCAGATTTCCGCTGTGAGATTCAATGTCAACCAGCAACAGACCGGTCTTAAACAAGCCAGGCCAATAGCTGACTCTGTTCACAGGTGTAGGTGAATGAGGCCAGAGTAACGGCAGGGAGAGGAGGGAGAGAGACACGCTGCAGCATCATTTCTCATGCACATGTCTGCATTAGAGGAGAGAGCAGAACTGCTGAGGACAGCAGCGCTCGGATAACACCCACACATACTGTACAGACACATATACACTACACACACACACACACACACACATATACATGCACACACACACACATAGACAAACACACACACGCACACAAACATAAACATGCACACACACACACACACACACTATACATACACATATACTTCTGCAGACATACACACACACACACACACACACACACACACACACAAACATAAACGCACACACACACACACACACACACACACACACACACACACACACACACACACACACACACACACACATCTGCTATCTTCCCGTGTGCCACACCCATGACAGACCAGAGCAGGAGTCTCACTAGCGTCGTTAACACAGACAGACTCAGGCTTCATCACCTGGGCTACTTGATCTGTCTGTTGCGTCAAGTAACAAGTCTCTGGCAACAACAGGCTCCTGCTCTCAGGCCTTAACACGCACTCCAAAGAAGCTATTGTGCTCTTCTTTGTGGAGAAAATGTGCCAAGCAGGGTTTTTCTGTCTTTTTTTCTCCCCCCTCCCCTCTGTTCATCCCTCCCGTTATCACACCTCCCCACACATATGGCATAGTGTTAGCCTCTCCATACAGGGAGAGAGAGGGACGTGAGAGAGTGTTGGAGAGAGAGAGAGAGAGAGAGAGAGAGAGAGAGAGAGAGAGAGAGAGAGAGAGAGAACCAGAGGTAGAAAAAGAGAAAGAGAGATTATTGAGTACCCTGGCAATAATGTGCACAAAACACACATGCACACACAGACACACACACATACATACCTAAACACACACACACAAATACACACACACACAAACACATACCTAAACACACACACACAAATACACACATAAAGATAGTAGCAACGGCCCCCTGTGGGAAACAGATAATCCACAGTAAACAGTGCAATCGGCCAAAAGACAAGAACTCGCCACAGGATCCCACTACAGCATGAAAACACACACACACACACACACACACACACACACACACACACACACACACACACACACACACACACACACACACACACACACACACACACACACACAAACACACACACACACACACACACACACACACACACACACACACCGCAGGAACACACAACTGCAAACCCCAGCACCAGCACACTGCAACACAAAGCAGCAGCAGCAGCAGGGTGGAGGCCATCCCACAGATGGAGCAACATAAGCCAGCGAGAGAGACACAGAGAAGTAATTAAAGAAGAGGAGACAGAGGTAGAGGGATGGATTGGGAACGACAGAGAGAGAGACCGTGATAAAAAAGAGATTTGGGAAAGAGAAATAGAGAGATTGAGAAAGGGAAATAGAAAAGTGCATAGAGAAAAGGAGAGGTAGAGAATGAGGAGGTATTGATGGAGAGATCGAGACAGAAAGAGAGAGAGAGAGAGAGAGAGAGAGAGAGAGAGAGAGTGAAAGAGCAGGTAAAGCAAGGAGAAGGCTGATTTGGGTGTGTTGGAGAATGTGGCTCTCAGAGGAAACACATTGAAGCTGCACAGAGCTATTCTTACACACGTGCGTGCACACACACACACACACACACACACACACACTCACACACACACACACCAGGCTTGTGCAAAATTCCAGAATTGAATTAAAACTGGCTCTTAAATTCCAATTCAATTCTTAATTTGCACTTCATTTCAATTGAGGTAGCAAACAGGAAGCAGAATTGCAATTCGAATTGTGCACAACCCTGACACACACACACACACACACACACACACACACACACAATGGTTTCACACCAAGGAACATATATGGTCTGCTGTGAGCCAGTACATGGGAGACATCACATCTGTCTGCTCACAGCACTAAGACAAGGGAAAGGTAGCACCTCCTGCTGGAAACAACAGATGGAGCTGTAGCTGTAGGGGAGATGGTAGTCTCCATCTCCAGTGAAGTACTAGTGTTGACTGACACCCACAGAGGGGCATCCAGGGGCCAGCTGAGGGGTGGGGGCAGGGAGATTTATGGGATAGGGGAGGAATGACATCGGGGTGGTAGTGGACTGATGGATAGACCGAGGACGGGCGCCCCTCCCTCCCTCCCTCCCTCCGTACCCTCAGTGCTGATCTCTCGCGAGCGGACAAGGTCACTCTTGTTGCCCACGAGGATGATGGGTGTGTTGGGCTGTATCTCCCTCAGGAGCAGGCGGAGTTGCGAGGTGCGGTGGAAGCTGCGGCGGTCTGTCAGCGAGAACACCAGGATGACCACCTCGCACTGCAGCGTCGACAGGTCCTGTCAATCACAGGACACAGAGAGGGAGAAGTCAACAAACAAGAAAAAAACACTCAAATAAATAAAAAAAACAAACACACAGGCATAAACACATACAAACATTCAGACGGCACGTTGAGCAATAACATAATGGGTGCCGCATGCGAAGGAGATTACACTGCTTTAAAAAGGCAGCGTGACTAGCTAGGTGGTTGCTTTTGGTAGCTGCTGCCCCGGTGGCTGTGACGGATCAATCAGCTCTGCGACTGCGGTACGAGACTGGCATCTCCTCAGTGCCAGGTAAGAAACACAATGGCGCCTCAGACCTGCCTTCAGATCTGTCAGCGGGCAGGGTAACGGGGCTGGGGGATAAACGTGTGAAATCGAGGTTAAGTGGGATGCAGTTCCTCTTCACAAGGGACCCTGCTGCTGAGTTCTGATTGGGAGACAAAGGCAAAGGCTGGAGGCATCTCTGAGGTACGGCCAAGGTCAGACAATACACATAAACACACACACACACACACACACACACACATAAACATACAGAAGTGCAAAAAACAACAAAGAAATACGTCATACACATATACACACTCTTTCTCTGAAACACGCAGATGTACAGTCACACACACTTCTGTCACACACATGCACGTACACCAGAGACATGGCTCTTTTCAGGCTGCCCTACATCCCCTCTCTTCAGCCCCTCGGCGGAGCCCACTAAAAAATTCACATCCATCTTTTGGCCAATGGCGTGGCAGCCCCTGGAGCAGGGAATTCACCGCCCCAGAAACAGCCTCCGATCTCTAGCCGAAAGGAAGTGACTGAGGACCCACCCCCACACACACACACACAAACACACCCACACCACCTGTCACCCTCTTACACACACACACACTCACACATGCATACACATAGATACACACACAGATACACACATGAATGCTTAGACACACACATACACAAACAGAAACAGACAGACACACACACACACACACACACACACACACACACACACACACACACACACACACACACACACACACACACACACACACACACACACACACACACACACACACACACACACAGTAAGGTGAAGATGGATAGATGGACAGAGGCTCATCTTCACAGTGGAGCAGAGCTGAGCTGATGCTGGAGGCTGGCAGACTTTAAAGAAGTGAGTGTGGAGGCGCATGGGGGAGAGATCAATAAAGGGCATTATGATGGAGAGTGTCCCGCCTGTTCGGCCGGACAAAGTAAGAGGCTGTTGGGTCGGAAGCGATGAATGGTCCTCCCAGCGCCAATCTCATCTTGTTTTTTTTCTCTCTCTCTCGCTTATCTCTCTCCCTCTCTTTCTCTCTCTCTCTTGTCTCTCTCTCTTTCTCTCCCTCTCTTGTCTCTCTCTCTTTCTCTCTCTCTCCCCACACACAGCCCAGGCCATCTGTCAACTTCCCCCTTTCCCTCCCTCAACTGAACACACACACACACACACACACACACACACACACACACACACACACACACACACACATACACACATACACACACATACACACACACACACATATACGTACACAGACAAACACACACAGGCTCTCTCACACACACACACCACCATCAGTTTTTCTCCTAATTTTCACATTCTTTTTCTTAGATGAGTCACTCTGATCCAGACGCACAGCATTCTTTTTTATGTTAAGTTCATTAGGTATACCAGGTGTACAGCTATGCAAATTTCAAACAGAGCTTTCATATAAACCAAACAACGGCTTGATAAACAGCCTTAAAAACCGTACCTAAAAAATGTATCTCATGATTATGTAACATTAATAATATGCTAGTCTTTTAAGCTGTCCTGTGGTTCGCCATATATGCACTTGTAAGTGCACTTGTAAAAGTCAACTATTATAATCATCAGATATTACCTGCTGCAATCATACAGCAACACTCATCTGATTGGGATTTATGTAAAATAATCGCATTGTGTGAAATAATCCCATCCAGGCCTAACATATATACACAGGTAAAGGAACTACGAGGGTTATGGGCCATGAGCTATATGAATGAGATGGTCCAGCACTAAGCCCCTGGCCTGCCTGGCCACTAACCTCAAGAGATATCAGCTGACAACAACAACAACAACACAATTCAAATCACACAAGTTAAGTTTTATCCCCCCCAAAAAAGAAAAAAAAGAAATAGAAATTCAAGTTCAGAAGGGGTCAGGGCAAAGCAGATTAGAGCCATAACATGGCGTGCTGTGCGGACGCCAGCCCGGCGGCTCCATCACAGCAGCCTGCGTAAACACACCTTTTCCTGGAACACCAGCGGCCCTGGACTGCGCCCCGGAGGAGCCCAGATTAGAGCGCGAAATTAGGACAGGGTCCCAAGCCACAGGAGGTCAGAGAGAGAGAGAGAGAGAGAGAGAGAGAGAGAGGGGGAGAGGGATAGAGAGAGAGAGGGAGAGAGGGATAGAGAGAGAGAGAGAGAGAGAGAGGGAGAGAGGGGGAGATAGATGAAGGGGGAGAGAGATGAGGATGGTAAGAGGGGTAGCTAGGAGTGAGAGATTGAGGGAGGGAAAGAAAAAGAGATAACAAGTGGAAGGGGGGATAACACAGGGGAGGTAAAGAGAGAGGGAAGGAGAGAAAAGAGGGGAAAAAGGAGAGAAAGGCAGTAAGGAAAGACATTTAAAGCAGAAAAATCGAGGTGGATGACCGATTAAAAAGAATGATCAGAAACAGAGAGCAAGCCACTTAGAGAAGAAGTATGAGGGGTAAAGAGACCGGGGGTGGGGTGACAGGCAGAGTGGGAGGGGGGAGGGGGAGGCACAGAGGGGGAGGGGGGGGCTCCTTCATCATCTATGGGCGAAGTGAAAATCTGATAATTGGATGTCGGGCTTAGCGGTGCGGTTTGCTGAGTTGGTTCCTCTGTGCCGGAATGAGCACCCACACCCCTAAGGATGGACATAACTGGGGCCATCTGTCAGCGTCTGACACAAACAGCACACACACACATACACAGCACAGACACACACACACACACACACACACACACACACACAGTCACACACACACAGCACACAAACAAGCAAACACACACACACAGCACATGGACAAGCAAACACACAAACACACACACAGCACACACACAGCACATGGACAAGCAAACACACACACACACACACACACACACACACACACAAGGCATACACAGCACATGAACAAGCAAATACACACACACACAAACACACACACACACACCGCACACCACACACACACACACACACATACACATACACACACACACACACACACACGCAGCACACAAATAAGCAAACACACACATGCACACCAACTATACGTACCACACATGCACAGTTGAACGCACAGACATTAAGATATAAGCACACACACACACACACACACACACACAAATCCACAGATGTCCAAAGACACCCCTCCCAGCCACCCCCCCCCCCCCCCCACACACACACACACACACACACACATTTGCACAGATTCATAGACAGCCTCATGAGTCACTCACACCACAACGAGTCCATCCTGGCAGTACGCTTCTACCCAGCACACCTGAGCCCCACTCCGACCCACATCCTCTACAAAGCACATACACACAGTGCTACCACATCCTGAAGCCATCCTCACAGCAAACAGCATTACCACATCCGGAAATCATTGTCTACACAACACATCTGCACAACACTACCGCATCCTAGTCATCCTTTCCACAGCACCTACAGACAGCACTACCACAAAATGAATACAAATGACTTATATACAATCTCACTCCTAACCTCCTCATTCAAGCAAAGCAAACCCACAGACAATAACATGGGTAGGGCTGGCTGGGACAGACCAGTCTGATCTGAAACTCATTAATCCACTTTGGACATACACACACACACACACACACACACACACACACACACATACACACACGCGCGCACACACACACACACATACACACACGCACACACACACACAAACACACACACACACACAGACACAAACACGGCTCCCACCCTTGGACACCTCAGTAGTCTTTCCACCATGAATATTTCACCCAGGGACCAGATCAATTATCGATGGGCATTAAGGGCTCTGGGTGTGGGCTTGGAGGGTTGGGTGAACAGGCTTTGCCTCTTGCCAGAGATAGACAAAGTTAGCAGAATGGCTTGACATACCGTATAGCTACTTGAACTGTAGCTTACAACACAGTATATTACAGTATGATTAGTTGTGGCCTTTTGAATGGGTCAAAGCCAGGTGATGGTGAGTACCACTCTACTCAAGCGAACAGACTATAGAAAGATAGGTATAGGCAGGCTAAGCTGTGTATACATTAAGTCGGGTAAATACGCATATAGAGGTGAAAACAATCTCCATTTATAGTATTGTTTATCAATATCGTTTTTTCAAAAATGTCAGCGCTGATGGCAGCTGATGGGTAATGGGCTTTGTTGTGTGGTGTGGTGACTGAAAGCTCTGGTTCCTTGTAGGGGAAGTTTCAGGTTCACAGCACAGGTGACAGGACAGGAGTGGACTGAGCTCTGGCTCTCTGGCTCTAACTCAGGCCACAGCTGGCCGGCCAGGCCCCGCCAGGGCAGAGCTGCCAGGTCTGAGACTGCCCTCTGTCCAGCGAGCTGCCACCACCCATCCCTTTCACATTACACTGAGCCGGCCCGGTGTTTTTTTACCGCTGAGGGAAATAGACAGCCAGTGGCCACTGGTGAGTGAAGGAGTGACAGAGAGAGAGAGAGAGAAAGAGAGGGAGAGAGATATGGAGTGAAGGAGAGAGGGAGGGAGAGTCAGGAATGAGATGGAGGGATAGAGGTAGTGAGAGGGAGAGAGGGGACATTCTTAGTGCCAAAACATGTGGCTAAGCAAACCTCTGTGGCTATTTTAAGGAGTGGGATGACTTATTAAAACCATTTTTGCCTTCACTGTCAAAAAGCTCTCTCAGGGCTTACCAGGGTTGTCCAGACTGTGTGTGTGTGTGTGTGTGTGTGTGTGTGTGTGTGTGTGTGTGTGTGTGTGTGTGTGTGTGTGTGTGCATGTGCATGTGTGTGTGTGTGTGTGTGTGTGTGTGTGTGAGTGAGTGAGTGTGTGTATGTGCGTGTGTTTTATGTGTGTTCGCATGTACTATGTGATCTGGTGCTGCTCTTGCTCCCGGGTGGGTGAAGGGATTGTGAGTGATTTGTGGGCATACACAAGGTGAGGGCAAGGTGACCTAGATGGCTACTGGCTCTGCAGAAAATCCCAGTCAGATAAACCTCAGAAACCACTTGAGGTGAAGTGTACTGTAGCATGACCATATTGAGCTGCGCTGTGCTGTGCTGTGCTGTGCTGTGCTGTGCTGTGCTGTGCTGCGTTGTGTTGCGTTGCGTTGCGTTGCGTTGCATTGCGTTGCGTTGCGTTGCGTTGCGTTGTGCAAAGCAGCGCTGAAGTGCTTGTCACTAGCTGTACTATACCATGCTGTCAGGTGCACTACTTCATTGTGCTGCTGTATTGTGCTCCGTGGTTTAGGGCAGGGCAGCATTGAGACTGATATACGGTTTTCTCTGCGGCTGCCTCGGATGCGATAAGGTGGCAGAATGAGTTCACGGTGGCTGTCTCCTACATTAGCAGCAAGGCAGTATTAGGGTTCACCGTATGGCTATTGATGCCTTACTTACTGTGGCTGTCTCTTACATTAGCAGCAATGCAGTAGTAGGGTTCACCGTATGGCCAGGGATGCCTTGCTTATTGTGCCGTCAGCCGGACACTGAGCTGGGCGTGTTACAAACTGCTTCTACAGCAGCAAAAGAGGTGAGACCTTGCTATGGGTTTAATTGCTTGCCGAGGATGGCTGCATCTTTAAAAAGTTGCTCAACTCAGCTAAAAAGGAAGCTAAATCCATTGCAATCAGATGGATGGTCAGGCATTTAAAAGCCTGTATAATCTCCTCAATGCAACATCATAAATACATAATACATGTGGGTTCTTGTGTGTCGACAGCCGCTACATATGGGTACATATATTTAAAGTGCAGGAAAAATGGAAAAGCCACCCTCCAGTGCCGTGCACATAAACAAAAAAATGATAATCACGGCACACCTTGCCGCTCCGCGGGAACAGGTTTGGTGGGTCACCGCACGACTGAGATCACAGACTCGCACGAGCGCAGCCCCGCTTACATCCCTCTGCTCCGCTCGCCGGTCGTCATGGCAACCACAGGGAAGGCATTTAGGTGGGGTGGGGGGTGGAGATGTGTGTGTGTGTGTGTGTGTGTGTGTGTGTCTGTGTGTGTGTGTATGTGTGTGTGTGTGTGTGTCTGACTCTGCGGCCCCATTCCTGAGGTCAGGGGTCACATGATGTAACAGTGCGCGCATCGCAGTGCTGTGGGGAGGGAGAGCAGGGCAGGATTCGGAGGCAGCGGGTCGCACAGTGGCCGCTTTTATGTGCCCGTCCACTTAATTCCATCACCAACCTCAACATCAACACAGCGACCTGCGCCAGTCAAAGCCATTCGGATTTTACAAATCCCAGCTGGCCCTGAGCCTCCGATGGCGGGGGACAAGGGAGCAATGAAACACCATGATTGAACACAAAAACACAGTGAAGACTAGGACCCATAGTAAATGAGGCCATGGGAGGAAAGTGAAGAAGAAGAAGAAGAAGAAGAAGAAGAAGAAGAAGAAGAAGAAGAAGAAGAAGAAGAAGAAGAAGAAGAAGAAGAAGAAGAAGAAGAAGAAGAAGAAGAAGAAGAAGAAGAAGAAGAAGAAGAAGAAGAAGAAGAAGAAGAAGAAGAAGAAGAGTGAAAGAATGAGGTCTGGGCAGAGAATGCAGGACTTGTGCACTGACCTAAATGAAGCCGTCCCTGGGCTAGACATGGCACAGTTTAAATTATTCAGGCATATACAGTGCAGCAGATGCTTCAAGAACAAAACAAAGAGGAAGTGCGTCTCTCTGATGAGTGCCAGGCCAGCCATCCAGCACTTGGCCTCAGTCCACACTGTTTCCTCAACCGTTGTTTAATCACAGAGGACTCACTGAGCATTAAGCTATTTTACAGCAGTGCCCATCATTCAACAACAACAATCATATAAAACAACAACAACATCAACATCAACAACAAAAGTCAAATAAAAATAAAAATACAAAATGATAAAAAAGTCTAAACATCTGTCAAAGCAAGAACACTGCACAACAGCCATCTGTCTATTATGCCCTTAAATTGGTCTACTAACACAAACTGGTCTAATTTCAAAATTACATCTCTTGCTATTTGTTCCATTTGAGAAGTTTCTACTATAAGTCCCTTTGAGTGTGTATCACAACAAATTAATTAATTCAATTTTAAGAGAGGCAAGGTAAAAAGGCAACTTGCCTCATATTCTCATAAACAAACATTAGGCAGTGTTTCCCCCTTCTATAATAGAGATGACCATCCCACATTTTGGTAAGGTTTACAGCAAAGGGGGCTGCATCCACACAACAGCAACATAGTCTAGGACTGACATTATAGTTGATTGAACAATGGCCACTCTGTTATCTAGAGAGAAGACGTTATCCTGTATAGTTCACCCAATTTAATTTTTTTCTTTTTTTACTCAAGCACACATTTTAAATTAAAGTTTGCCATCTCGCCAAATATCCAGATATTTGTAATAAATAACTTGTTCAATTTGTGCTCCATTCAGGGAACAAATACCATAGGCACACTTTCTTGATTTAGTCTTTGATCATTTAGAACCAATTTTATATTTCTGCACAGTCAACTGCACACTGAGGAGGTCACAGTGCTTGATCTATGGATGGCAAATAAGCATAAACAATTGTATCATCTGCAAAAAAAAAACAATTCTATTGAAGCACAGACAACATGTACAATGTAAACAATAATGAGCCTAAAATCAAGCCTGGTGGAACACCATCTTTTAGTCTTAATGCCTCTGAGGCTAATCCGGTCACATCTACATGCTGTGTTCTATCAGAGGTAGTCTTGAAAATGACTGAACGATAACTTCATCAAAATCCAAAGGCCAGTTTTCCAAGAAGTAGAAGTATAATTGACAGTGTCAAAAGACAGATCAATAAACAGAGTTGCACAATGTTCCTCACTATCATCATCAGCAGCTATATCATTTACAACCGTAGCTGCTGTAAGGGTGCTATGGCCAGCTCTGAACCCAGATTGATAAGGACTTAAAGGTCATATCAATGTTGGCGGGGTAACGTCACTTCTGTTGACGTTCAAAAAAAAACAGAGAGCTAGCTCGCTACTCCCTCCCCCTCCCTCCTGTGCATTTGAAACTCTCCTGAACGCGCATATCATCGGTTATTGGTTGGAACACTTTATTTTGCCTTTCACTGGTTGGCAACACTTGTTGTTAGCAATTGTTTTTGTGTGCAGATCTCAGAGCCTAGGCTGTCTACAGAGACACGTTTTTTTGACGGCCTGCTTATGGGGCAGCTAGCGGATCGTTAGGAAAGATTATATGAACGTGATCATTTACGTTTGGGCCTTTTTTGGGCCTTAGTCCCCACAACATTTAAGACCCCATATGGAAAATGCATATTATTTCAATGAGGTTTTATCACTGAAAATGATTATTTCTGAAAACTTTGGCCAAAGTTGAGATGTGGGAAAATTCATGGTTTCACTTTTTATCAAGGGAAAACAGTGTGTTGAATTTGTGACATGTTGTTCCCTCGTTCGTTTGAAATCTCTGATTGACCACCTGTTCGAGGGATTTGCGACAGCCTTTCCCAGCTGTTAGTAACAGGTTTGTAGCATATCAGTGTTCAAAGGAATTGTTTTTAAAAAAAGAGGGGATATAGGCTATCAGTTTTTTCCTAATAGCCTACCCTACTAGGCCTACGTATCTCTTAGATTTAGCTAATGAGTGTTGTAGGAGATATTGACGGCACAATAACTTTTACAAAATACCAGAAAACAATGTTAAGGCATTTTGTGGAGAAGAAGGATGGTTTGTGTGGTTAGGTCTATCCAGTTGAGTGCAGAGGCATTCCCCCCCTGTATAGGGTTGAAACATGCCCCATAATTACGTCCCAATGGAGCAGAATCAGACTCATATTCTGACTAGAGGAGTCACTAGGGCTGATTTCCAAACTTTTTGAATAGAATCAGAAAATAGTGTTAAATAGGGTTGCAAAAATGCAAGTGAAATGTTTAGCCATCTCAGGGGCAGCAATCTAACTGATCTGCACCCAGTGAACTTTAAATACACTTGGAATTGCACAATGCCTAGAGAACTTCAGATTGCTTTACTGGTCTGAATGAGAAGGAAGAGTTATTACTTGAATATGAAATCCTGTCTTCCTCAGAAATAGTGACACTGAAGTGGCCTTGAGTCTCTACTGTCTAATCCATGCCATTGAGTCGATCACAGAAGTTTGCTGACTTGCTTTGTCTTTTCGTTCATCTTGGCACAAAAGAGAATGAAAAAAGAGCCTAGCTTCTTCAGGCGCTCTACTCGATGTTGGGTAATGTCACTTCTGTTGACGTTCAAGGGCGCTATAGCTCGCTACTCCCTCCCAGTCTGGGCTGTCCACACAGACCGCGTTTTTTTTACAGTGTATCGCTTAGAGCACCTTAATTAAAGCTGCTGATCTTTTTGACCTAGTTAGTGAGTGTGGGTCAACTGCACTGCGTTCTCGATCTGGCTGGGTAAATTAGACTGGGATCTTGTGAACTACACAAACGATCAAACTGAAAATCACACCTTAAACCTACCATAAAATGCAACACATTAGAAGAATTTTATTCAATACACGGTAACAAAAGGTCAGTCTTAACCGTTGCAGTCATACATACACAAGTCTTTTTGCCCTGCTGGCTGTGTGTGTGTGTGTGTGTGTGTGTGTGTGTGTGTGTGTGTGTCTCTCGGCTGTAGTCTGTTTGCTGTCTGTCTCCATTTGCACAAACAAACAAACGCACACAAAATCTGCTCCTAATTTTAACATGGGGGATTTTTCATTTGGATTTGCAGAGGGGCTCCGGGTGGAGGGAGTGACTGATAGCTGAGCAGAGACAGTGATGCGGTGTGGGCACTGCCATGTGTGGGATTTGTGCTTGCGTGGCACTCACCTGCTTCCAGTTGTCATAAACGAGGATGGTGCTGTCCTCGTCATCCAGTGTCACCCGCCGCTGATAGCCCTCGCCTGTAAGACAAGGCCGAGCCGTCAGTCAGAGGGGGGCTCCATCAAAACAATTTCTCTCTCTCTCACACACACATACACACACACATTTATATTGTCTATCAATCTCTCTCTATGTGTCACACAGACAAAATCATACTCACATAGACACAAAAAACACACACACACAAAAAACACACACACACACACACACACACACGTATTCTCTATCAATCTCTCACTATATCTCTGTCACACATACAAACTCATACTCACATAGACACAAAAACACACACACACACACACACACAGACACACTCATATTCTCTCCCTTCCTCTCTCTCACACACATACACACACACAGAGTCCTGTTTGACATGAACTATTCAGACATTATTGCACCTGAGTAAATGCCCAGAAGTGCCTCTATCATCTGACACATATTGTCCTTGGGTCAGGGAAGCTCTGATGAGGCTCTTACGGAGAGCAGCACCTAAGCTCCTGAAGCAACAGATCCCTCTCCCTCTCTTCTCTCCCTCTCTCTCTCACACTCTTTATTTCTCTCATTTCTCTCTCTTCAGTACTCTCTGTCCTTCTCTCCCCCTCACCCTCTCTCTCTCACACATACATCCCTCTCTCTCTCTCTCTCTCCCCCTCTTCCCTTTCTCTCTCTCTCTCTCTCTCTCTTGTTCGCCGTGGAATTGGTTTGATAAGAGACACAAGCTATTAAACCTGCCTCGGAGAGGAGGTAGGGTAGGGAGGGAGTCGGGGGACAGGGGAGAGATGAGGTAAGAGAGAGGCCGTGCAGGGAGGCTTCACTTCATGTCATGCCACATGTCTCACGATGCGAACACACTCTGCCGCACATTCACATTCAGCAGCATAACATTCAGCAGCCTAATCAGGGATCTGTTTACCAGCCTCAGGGAGAGAAAGTTAACAAACAAACAAACAGCAACAACAAAAAAACGAGATGAAAACAGGCTTGAAGGTCAGCACAAAAAAAACAAACACAAACATCAATGTAAACATGAACTTGTAGGGTTTATTTGTCTGCTTGTTCGTTTTTTCGTTTGCTTACCGCTGGAGCTCTCGGAGTCCAGGGACAGGGAGCGGTCCGACTGGCCAGCCAACAGCAGCGCCAGAGAGGACTTGCCCACGCCGGTCTGGCCCAGGAGCACGATGCGAAGGGGCCCGTGGTATCGGTCCTGGGGGGCCTGCCCCAAGGCCTCCCCCCCCTGGGCCCCGCTGACGGGTGGTGCGGCGGGCTCGTCAAACCCCGGTGCCCAATCATAGTCCTCCGAGACGGCCTCCTCCCGTCTCAGCTGGTGCTTGATTGGCAGAGGGGTGCTGCCTCGACGCAGAGGGGGCGCGGCGGAGAGCAACAAGCCATAACCCTGGGCAGGGAAAAGCAGGAAATGGAGATTAATTCACCATCCACCGGGCAATGGCCGTAGGGGGGCCATGGCAAGAGCAAGGGACTGGGATGCTGTATCTACAGAAGGATAACTGGGAGCCACAAGCTGTCAATGAAAACTCGATTAGGAATGACTGCGCTGCGGCGCACTTCATGCATGAATGTCTGACTAGTCTGTATTAATACTGCATTAGCGGGAGGGCTGCAGGCAGGTTACAGCATAGTACATGCTCCCACTTATGGGATTTCTGCAGGATTGTACATTAAATAAAAAATGGGTCAAAAAGCGGCCAGCCGTCCACAAAGCAATCTGACAGAAATAAACTTCCTGATGCGCTCTCTCTCTCGTCTCTCTCTCTCTCTCATTCACACACACACACACACACACACAAAGAAACATGTCCCAAAATACACACAAACATGACAACAAGATCAGTATTGTATTGGGCTGCCCAAGGCTCCTGTCCAGTTAAAGCATCTTAACGCTGATTTCAACAAGGCAACAATAGGAGGATTCCTTCTTATTCTCTCTTTCTCTCTCTCTTTCTCTCTCCCGTATGTTTACAGGAGCTGGGTGTGCGGATAGCTGCCATTAATATTAATACGCAATTAATTCTGAGCCTGCCCTGTAGGAGACAGCAGGTGAGTGTGTGACTACATCAGGCTGATATAGGCTACTGTAGCCAACCTCAGAACAGGGACGTCAGCGTGGCGCTCAGACGCAGACCCCCAATTACACTAATTGAAAGAAGCTGATTAATTAATCATGGCTATTGTCAATAAGATGCTGGGGAGGGGGAGAGGGCCGCAGTAGGAGAGAAACGTTTTCGGTGACAGATTATGTTATCTATAATATATCGCTAATAGCGATAGCCTTCACTAGTTTAATTGTGGTCCGAAATATTAATTTATTTTATCCCATCATGTTCGAAGAAAAAAAAAAGATTGAGTTATACAGTCTATAGGCTAGCAATTCTAAGAGTGAGCAAATAACGACAATTACAGCTTACTTTTGTCAAATGGGCAGTTGCATTCCGCACAACAGCACAAGGCTACAGATGTGTTTTGTCTACAGGGGAGGAGAGAGGCACGTAAGGTAGATAAAGGGAGAATACATGTACACAAAGTGATAGTAGTAATCCTACAACGCCTTCAGTCGGCTCTTCGGTATGCTCTCCGTTAGAGAGGAGGGTGTGTACACCGGCTCGAGAAGGCTGAATAAATAAAGGCAAGCGATGCTGGACTAGGCTACATGCGGATATAGGTCGCTGGAGACTGTGGAACCTGGGAAGTGTGAAAATGGGAAACAGGTAAAAAAATGCATGCGACTTACCTGATCTGACATCGTTCTCAATTTTTCATCTATTCTCACAGAGAAAGTCCTTGACAGTGGTGGGCACGATCCATGTCATGTCACATTGGTGCTAAACGTTCGCCGATGCAACCTTCCACCAGTGTGGGCATTTACGATAGTAAATGCTTTAGCCTACTGTTTCAGATTATAAAACACATGCTTATTTAGCCGCGAGACGCTTAAAACGCTGTGTTCAGCCACAACGCTGCTCTGTCTGCACGGCTACGCTACACCTGGGACTCCCGTCCAGTTAGGAGAGTGAATACTGTGTGCGAGAAGAGCGCTTAGCCCGCCTCCCGTCCCCTCAGACCCTCCTCCGCCAAAGAAAATACCTGAACCTCTCTCTCTCTCTCTCTCTGGCTATACCCTAAGCATTGAGAGAGTGCTCAGCCTATTTGTTTACATCTGCTTCGTGACTCATGTTCGTAAGATAGAGACACAGAACCCACTAGTAGGCTACTATGCATGATCGCATTCTCTCATTAGACAACCACGCATTGTAGTCTGCAACAGAACCCTGAAGCCAGAGTCAAACTGGGGGCATCTGGGAATTACGCTGAATGACAAAAGACACTTGAAGTTGTATTAGTTATGCTACTCATTCCCCAGCAATTTAGGACCTGTTGTTGATCTTACTCTCCAAAATAAAATTAAAAGTTCACCATCAGCCTCCTAGTCATTTCGGCGTTACATTGATCTCTGGTGCTTAGCAGGTGATTCTTGGGGGAAATGTGGTCTGGATTTAGCCTAGAAATCTAGACATTTGCTGCCAGGGCTAGTCTAGCAACTCTCTGTTGGCTTGTGAGCTCGAAAAATTAAACTTCTATCAGGCCAATCAAATCATGTATAGAGTTGTTAGGCGGGCTTATGGCAGAGTTGATGGCAGAGTTGCAACGGTTTGGCTTGAAATCCCTGCTAGGCTACTTGAAAACAAATGAGATAATGTTGCTGTTGGCGAACAGTGTGACACGTGTTAAGCTTTTATTAAGTTGGCAAAAGTTTGAACTAGCCAACTAGCTCCGCTGGTGGGAAACCATGGGACTCATAGCACTGTCCTATTGAGTGCAGAGGAAATTTGAAAGACAACCGATTATCCCGCCCCTCGGACTGAGCACTGCTAACGGTGAGTGCCCAGACCCCAGGCTAGTCTGGATTAGTTCCAAATGATGATGTAGGTCTGCATCTTTTTAGACTTAAAAACGTGAGAAGATATAGTGAAAATGGTAACTGTGAAATTTATTTTCAGGTTCTGGCGATGTTAGAGAAAAGTACTTCAGCCAATTCAGTCTATGTCAGCCTTGTACTTGTAAATGTAGATTTAATCACTAAGTAGGCTACCTGAAATACATGTAGTCATTCACTGCAGATTTATGATGTTATATGAAATCTATATTAAGACCTGCTTTTTTGGTCCCTCTAAAAATTTTACATTCTAAATTCTTCATATTTTATGTACAGTCCAAGACATTGTAGGTCAAATATTAAAATATAGTTAAAATACAGTAGGTCATAAACAAGATGGAAAGGTTCTTTCTCTCTTTCTCCCTGACTCCAGAGAGACAGTAGTGAGAGATGTGTTATGAGTCCTGGCACTTCTATGATCGAGCCCGCCTACTGCCACCTGCTGACAAACGCGGCAAAGCACACATGGCTGGCATGAGGACCAAGCGGTCTTGCTCACACATGGCACCAGAGCTGAGCAATCACACTATGCCATAAGCTCACAGTGACATGAACTCACTAATCCTGAGGATAATTATATAGCACCCAGGGGGTTGAGGGGAGGTGCTGGTGGGGTTGAGTGGTGGGGTTGTGTTGGTGAGACATGAGCACGTTCAGCGCATTTGGAGTTCTATGATTGCTGCCGGAGCCACTGTAATTCATCAAACACAAACACTGCAATTATCGCGACACAGGAGGAGCAGCTAAGTCCTGATTAAGGTCAGGCCCCACTCCACGGGTCAGTGTAGAAGTGAAGTGGTGACTGACACATCAGAGGGACTCCTCCCACAGCGAACCACAATGAATGGCCCACTGGCGTCCACATACTGTATAAAAGCCTCCTGCCTTTCTTTTGGATGACCAGAATGTTACACATTTGTGTGTGTGTGTGTGGTGGTGGTGCTGGTGACCTAATTAGACCGTTGTTATCGTGGGGATTTAGAGAGATAATGTGATGATAATGTGTCCTAATGAAGTCAATTTCATGTCCTATTCAAGTTATGAATAATTAATCAAGCCACAGCAGGGATGAGTGCTGAAACATCAAGTTTATTTTATCCCTTTACATCAACAGAAGGCTTTGCTGTAATAATAATAATAATAAAAGATTTTTTAAGCATTTCCTTTATTATTAATGACTAGAGCAGCATTGCTGTTTTTACGGTTTACTGCATTTCACAATCAAGCAATTGACCTCGTCCTCACTACAGTAATGAACTGTTATGCAATCAGGCAGTGTAACTTTCACTACAAAAGCAGACAAATAAAATATTTGGTGCATAATTAGAAATAGAAAAAAAACAGCACAGTAAGCATCCTAACCCTAATCCATAAATAAATTTTTTTGGGGGGCGTGGTGGGTTTGGGTGAAAGGATGCAGCTCAGAGCCGCCAGGCAGTTGCCAAAACCTCCTCTTCCACCAGCTGTGACCCTGTGGCAGGCATGATAGTGCGTGGAGGGAGCAATGTCATAACAGCCAGAGTTCATCCATTCCAGCTGAGGATGCGCTGTCACACAGTCACACTCATTCTGCTCGACACACCACCATGAACTTTAAAGCACTAAACAAATAAATATCTCAGCTGTAGCCCGGAGCAATATTGCAGTCCCAAATTGAGTGGGGGTTTGTATGGAGTGTGTGTGTGTGTGTGTGTGTGTGTGTGTGTGTATGTGTGTTGGGGGTGGGGGGGGGGGGTTGTTATAGTGTGTGTGTGCATGTTTGTGTGAAAGGGGGAATAAAAGATAGACAGATAAAGAGGATGAGTGTATGTGTCAGAGAGAGAGGAAAAGAAAGAAAAAGAACCAAGCAGAGAGAGAGAATGTGTGTGTAAGTGTGTGAGAGAAGCAGAGAGAGAGAATGTGTGTGTAAGTGTGTGATAGAAGCAGAAGGAGAGAATGTGTGTGTAAGTGTGTGAGAGAAGCAGAAGGAGAGAGAGAAAGAGACGGGGAGTGTGATGGAAAGAGTCACTGGGCAGCTGGCTTGCTGGAGCACTGTAAATGACATGCCCTGTCATAAAAACATGAGTACACAGTTTTACATTCCTGATTCGTTTACCAGTGTTACTAAGCAACTCATATTTCTTCACTCAGGGATGGACTCAGGGGGCTCCTGTTAGACACACCTGCCTTCAAGATACTAGTCTAAAATGGCATTTTTCTCAAATTGTTTGGATTGGTGACTGATTTCTTACTTTGTGTTGTGTATGTGTTGTTTGTGTTAGTTTGCTGGGGACTGTACTACAAAGCGGGGTTACTGGCTTATCTGGGTAACCTCGAGAGTAACTTGATCACATAACTTCCCGATTAACCCGTACTACGAAAGGTGGATATGTTTTAACAGAGGTATGCTGCCATGCAATTTTACACTGCATCTCAAACCTGCTCCGAGCAGGTTATGTTCTTGGTTAACCCGAGGTTTCCGTTAACCACACCCTTTATAAGTAGCCTAACACCCCTCCACTAACAATTCGAGACAATGTCGGCGTACCTGGATGATCCATACGACATTGGAGCGCAAATCGTGAGGGGCTCTCTTCGCAGGGCGAGGGGTTTTAGATATATATATATCCGGACGATATTCTCTATGATATTGTCAGCCGAGGGAATTCGTTATCTTTGTCAGATGATCTAGGCAGAAGTCTCTAATGTCATAGCAATGCCCTTACGTGGACATTCATGTATTCCATCTAATCGGTGATGCTAAACATCTGAGCAAGAATACTGTCCGAAAATAAATCGGACATAGGCCTAGCCTACAGTATGCTGAACATCTGAGCAAGAATAGCCTGAAATAAATCGGACATACAGTAGGCCTAATATATTAAAATCACCATTTTAACAAACTTGTTGAATTGAATGTCATATTACTGTACCCTGCACATAAAGGCTACACATTTCCACAGCACCAGAATCCGACCGAATGCCTCCCTCAACCCCTTCCATAATCGGCCTTCCACTATTATTTGCGATGGCCAACTCCTCTGCTACTGTAAAACACTCTGGTGCCTTACAGTAGTGTTCAAAGACACCTTTTTCTTGTTAGCTGTAAAACAGAGGCCAAGTGAAGGCTATAAGCATACTAGGCCGACATGTTTTCATAATTAAGAAATATTAATGCAAGCTATAACTATATAAACCTACTATTCTGAATAATGTGTTTGTGTTTCATTTTCACCTGCTGCCATGTGCGTTTGGCAATGGTGTTGCATCTTAAATGTTCACAGGATTAGGCATACACTAAATCAGTCAATGGGGGCTACTTAAACATTCAATGATCCTATTACTGTAATATGCCCACTTCTAAATTGTGTTGCATCTATAGGCATTTCTATGAACTCAAAATAGGCAATTTAATTATTTCAACTCATTTCAGACATTCCGCAAGCTATTAGTCCTAGTCCTAGTAACATATATTTGAAGAACATGTGGAAATAAAACTATACTTTTAGGCATTTAGGCTATACCCGATCTGCAAAACGTTGCCAACAGCCTTGCCTTGCTTTGTTCACTGCCGACATATTTGATTTTTGTCGTAGAGTGGGTTTTAATTCCTCATAACTTGGCATAATGATTGTGCATTCCTCATCCGTAAAATAAGGTGATCGCGTCATCATTGAAAGTGGTGACTTGCGCTGCAACCCGCCCCTTTAATGTGAACGCGCACAAACTCAAATTAGGTTAACCCTGGCTCAACAAATCAACTTCATAATCAGCGTCGTAGTACCGATTAACACCACTTAAGATAACCAGGTTTTGTCAACCCCGGTTTAACCCTGGGTTACATCTGGGTAGGTTAAGCTCCCTTCGTAGTACAGGCCCCAGGTGTGCATACAGTAGGTGTTTGTGTATGTGTTGTTTGTGTTAGTTTGCAGGTGTACATAGGTGTTTGTGTGTGTGTTGTTTGTGTTAGTTTGCAGGGGTGTGCGTGTGTGTTGTTTGTGTTAGTTTGCAGGTGTGCATAGGTGTTTGTGTGTGTGTTGTTTGTGTTAGTTTGCAGGTGTGCATAGGTGTTTGTGTGTGTGTTGTTTGTGTTAGTTTGCAGGTGTGCATAGGTGTTTGTGTGTGTGTTGTTTGTGTTAGTTTGCAGGGGTGTGTAGGTATTTGTGTATGTGTGTGTGTGTGTGTGTGTTTATCAGTTAGTGACATTTGTGTGTGTGTTTGGAAATGTAAATATGTGTGTTTATCGTGTGTATCAATGTGTGTGTGTGTGTGTGTATTTATTTGTATTTCTGTGTTACTGTGCTACTCTTTGGCAAGCACACACACACATCACTGTGTCAGCCTAGCGGGCAGAGTGTGTGTGACCATATAGGAGACTGGCGGCGGGTTCGGGGGCAGCTGTGGTGGCGAGCCAGGGGCCACGCGATGGCACAGGGTCGTGACCTTCCAGCGCTCGGGCACGGTGGGCAGCAGGGCTCGCAGTTGGCGCAGGGCGGGCCGCGACAGCAGGAAGTAGAGCGGCGGGTTCCAGCAGGGCGCCAGGCAGATGAGCAGGATGGCGCTGAGCGACGCCACCTCCCAGAGCAGCGACACCTCCGCACTCGGGCTCAGTGGCACCGGCGTCATCGTCATCAGCATCGCCGACTTCTCCGTGGTGGCGACCATGCTGCCCGGCGAAGCGTTCATCTGCGGCGGCGGTAGCGGCTTGCTGGTGACCACCGGCCAGGCCAGAGAGCTGCCCAGTGGCGAGGCCACGTTGACGAACTCCAGCACGTAGTAGGGCAGCCAGCTGATGGCGAACACCAGCGTGGAGCCCAGCAGCAGTGCCGTGGCCTTCTTGTTGCGGCGGTCGGCGGCCAGCGTGCCACGGCAGCGCTGCAGGTGCATGATGATCAGGCCGCAGTTGACCGCGATGCACAGCAGCGGCGCCACGTAGTAGACCAGGAACGCCGGCACCAGGAAGCCCAGCCACTGGTTGCGGCCCACCGACCACGTGCAGCCGCCGTCGAAGCGGATGTACGTCACCTTGGGCAGCGCCATGGTGACCGCCACCAGCCAGATGACGGCCACTGTGCCGGCCCTGGAGAAGCGAGAATGGAGAGATGAGGGAGGTGAAAAGGAAACAGTTTTATTATTTTATCAGTCATGCCATATTCATGGATGTTTTAATCAATTATGTGTCAGGTTGTCTTGGGCTTGTCTGAGTCTCATGCATGAGGCCATTTAAATCCATATCAATCACTGCACATTCAGAATGAAACGGTTGTTAGAGAATGTTCATTCATTCATTCTAGTAGTTATTAGATTTGTATCAGTGATTATTATCTAGTTATGACACTCCAGAGTAGAAACAGAAGTTACCAAAGGAATTCAAGGTCAACTCAAGGTCATGCGATCACAGGAGACAATAGGCGTTCTACCATAAATGTTATGATCTGACTGAACTAGAATTTTTAGTAAGTTTACCAAAAAGAACTTGTGTGCTGCATGCTGAATGAATGAGTGTGCTGAATGCCATACAGCTATTCTCTTCACAAGAGTGTGTAGCAATGATATGAGTGTGTGTGTCTTGTGCATGCATAACATAGTGTGCATGATGTTTGTGTGTGGCTTGTATACCGTAGAGTGTGTGTGTGTGTGTCTTGTGCATATGTCAGTGTGATTGTCTGCTTGTCTGTGTGTTGCTCACTGGGTGTGTGTGTGTGTGTGTGTGTGTGTGTGTGTGTGTGTGTGTGTGTGTGTGTGTGTCGGACGCGCACTCACACTTGCATGGGGCGTACACTGGGGCGCGCTTGCGGCGCCACGATGCGGTAGCGGAGCACGGAGAGCGCGGCCAGGCTGAAGATGTCCACGCCGGCGGTCAGCGACGTCATGAAGCCCAGCAGCATGCAGATGCCGCCGCCCAGCTGCCAGTCCTGAGAGCTGGCGCTCAGCAGGACGCAGGGCAGGGTCAGCAGCGCGCCCAGGTCCGCCAGGCTCAGGTTGAGCAGCAGAACCGAGCTGGGCTTGGAGCGGCGCCGCGGGTTACGCATCAGCACCAGCCACATGAGCAGGTGACCGCCCACCCCGACCAGCAGCGACAGCACGCTGACCAGCGGCAGCACCAGCGAGAAGGAGATAGTGGTGTTGGTGGAGACCGTGTGGAAGAGCAGGTTGACGATGGCCGGCATGACTGCGAGGATCAAACACGGGCACGGTGCAGAGAGGGGTGTTCGGGTCACAGAGAGTAGAGGGCGATGGTCAGATTTAAGGATGAATGTGATGAGATAACGTAAATGGGGGATGAGTGGTTATGAGGTATGAGATGAGCTGAGAGAGTGGGAGTGAAGAGCAAAAGAGGTAGAGAGGGGGAAGGTGGAGGGAGTAAGGGATCAGCAAATTTACAAAGAAAACATACTCTTAATCCATACACTCTCACAGTTTAACATTGCCTGTTCTTTCGCCATTTGTAGGAGGGATGCATATCACATCAACCCACCATCTTATCCACAGCCAGACACCCCGCCCCCCCCCCCCCCCCTGAATACAGACGTGTATTCAAAGCCTTAAAATCACAGTTGATGTCACTTCCAATGAGTCATAAGGGTCTCTGAGCGGCCTGAGCTCTGAGTGTCTGGGGACTTGGGTGTCTGGAGAGCACGACCAGAGAGAGGGCGACAGCAGCCACTCTACTGAATTATAAAGCAATAGCAGTCATTAGCCAGGGCCCCACTGGGGTCTGCCAGGGCACAGAGAACTACTGAAAGTGCATTAGTGCCACAAGCAATGGCCAGGCCCCTGTGATCTATACATTTTGTATATCCATGCATCCATATATCCGACCAATTACACTCTGGCGAGTACACACACATGCACGCACACACTGTACGCACACACACACACACACACCCAGACACGCACACATGCAGAGAGACGGGTACTGAAGTCATTGAGATTCATTCACAGCCTGTCAAGCCGAGTGTTACAACAGTGGAAGGTGTCTAAGAGAAACACCCCCATAAATAGAATAACATGAATCAGAGGCGAACGATGAAGCAGCGAGGACAAAACTTGGTTACAGTGTGCAACCAGAGTGAGAAAGTGACATAGAGAGAGGGAGAGAGAGAGACAGAAAAGAAAAGGCTGACGATGAAGACTCGAGAGAACAAAGAGAAAGTGAAGGGATTGCATTTCTATTCAAGAAGTAGAAACAGTTACAAACTTTTCTCACTAGATTGCAAAATGAACACTGTCATAACTACTTCGTTGATTGTCAGATTAATCCATTGATCACTGAGATAAACTGAGATAACAACATAACATAAACTGAGTGAACATCTTCACCACACACCATACTTCTGAACAGACAGACAGAATTAATAAAACATAATAGAAAGATGTGTGCAATAGCTCTAAGTCTACTGAAAACATACACAGTCAACAAACATGAGAGAAAATGGTTACTTCAGTAGACAGGAGTGAAGATCTAGGTCGGAGAGTGGATCCTGTTCCAGAATAGTACCATTCTCTTCAGAGTCAAAGAAGACAAGCTATTCATCCAAACACACAGACACACTCAAAGGGAGAGAGAGGGATGGAGGGAGAGTGTGCCCACCTGTCTCCTTGTGTAAAGCCAACCCCTCCTTCACTTACTGTCTCAAATTCACTCAAATATGCACCAACACACATCTCTCTCTTTCTGTTTAATTGTGTAGATGCAACAGAGGGGCCCTTGGCTACCCTCCCCACTCCTCCTAATAGATGTTCACTAATTTGACCCCAGTTACGAGTATGGCTACCGGTTTCCTCATAATATTAATCCCTCAGCCAAGCACTGGGGAAATGGATAACAAATCTTTTGGGAATCCTGTTCTGAAAAGAAAGCAAGCACTATAGTTAGTATAATCAGTGGTTCACAACTATAAGGCAAGAAATCTTCAAAGTAGTCTTTGTGTTGTTTCATTATACTACAGCATCATGGTAGCTTAGTTTATGTCACTGATGGAAAAGAGTTGTGATAGGGTAAAAGGTGGAGACTTCACAGGGCCATGGTCTCCAGACAGCAGTGGCACTCAGGCTCATAAACTTCACCATTCTCTTAGCTGGTTACGGCCAGCTCGGGCAACCTCGTCATTAATCCCATCTGTCAGCATTACTCAGACTTCACAAGTGTGTGTGTTGAAAGATTCATTCCCTAACTAATGAATCTGATTGGTGCAGCTCCTGAATGTGCATGGTGGTGCAGCTCATAAATTAAACAACATCTCACAGCGTCAGAGAACATCACTTGTTTCACCAGGCGCGCGTGCCTGTGAACGTTGGAATGTGTGTGGGCCTTACGAAAAGACCCAATTAATTAAACGTTGAATTAATGTGAGCTGCTTAAAAGGCAAATAAATCACTGAGCTATAGTTTCCTGTCATATTAGACTGTGCGTGCTCCGAGACAGAGCAATGTGCAAAAAATAACCATCTTATTTTCCCATGTTGTTAAATCCGTACACACCAATCATTTCATTCAGAGCCATAGTACTTAGCGTAATCTCACAGCAGTAATGTCAACAGAATTCTAATGCTGAACAAAATATTTATACCATGAGCCTTTAATCTGGGCTGGGCTTTTATAGAAATGCAGCTCAACTCCGGCCAGTACATTGCAATAATAAAAAAAACACTGTGTGACAGTCACCTTCTGTAGAAATAGGTCTCCATGCACACGTATATTCAAAGCATGGATAATGCTTTCTGTTTTAACAGAATGATCTTACCCACCTGCTAACAGATTGATAGTGAATAGACTTCAATATAATGACTGGGGATTATTTGTGCAGACTGATCAATGGTGTTCCCATGGGGACAGTGGCATAATAAATAGCCTTCCTAGCCCTAGTCTGCTCGGTAAACAACAAGTGCATTGCTGATATACCAAGAGAACAAGGGTTGCGACAACTTGATCGATTGATTAAAATTTGGGATATAAAAATTACCCAGCCATTCCCAAAGTCTTATCAAAACATGATCAGCCAGACACTTCTCTATACAGGGGAAGCTCTCTAGGTGTATGGCACCTCCTGCTGGTTAAGTAGACTAAGTGTAACGTATTCAACTTAATGCAGATACACTCACTTATATTTAGAGAGAGAGAGAGAAAAAGAGAGAGATTAAAGGGGACACATTATTAAAGGCCCAAACTTTATTCAGTCAAAGTAACATTCACATTTTTTAAAAAATAAAGCTCATTTTGTTCTTGCACAACTTTGATTGTTATAATGTTTCTTTGACCAAGTAGCAACCATGAAATAACATAATAATAATACTGAAAACAAGATGAACATCATCACACAACAGCTTCCTGATAACTTATGCAACACTTATCAATATGTAAAAATCAACATAAAATGCAGAGCAATGGTCTTCACTTTGACTTGTGCAAAAAGTGATTGTTGTATTTTATATTTACAGATCATGATCACCTACAAGCAAACACCAAAGCTTGTAGTTTCAGTGTCAAAAGATTGTCTACTGACATAAGAGAAAAAAGTGACAAGCAAGAGGGGGGTAGAGAAAGAAAGAGAGAGAGAGAGAGAGAAAGACAGAAAACAGTACTTTAGTAGAGGCCTGATTTAAGACAGTGGTGTGGTAAGTGGAGAGCTGACTCTGACCCTGTGTTAGCTCAGCTGGCTGAGAGTGTGAGAGGTCGAGATAGAGAATGGACTGAACTGGACAGGGGAGGATGAATAAGAGTTGGAGAGTTTGAGTGCTCCCACTGGAACATCGTGTAGCTACATTTATTGGGCTGTTTACAGAGAGCCAAATGGTCTCTCCAGCAGTCTCCTCTGCTCTCATTCCTCCATTTCTCACTCTACATTTACTTCCCTCTCCTTTCTTCCTTCCTTCCTCTAGCCATCATCATAATAATCCCCCCCCCCAGTGGTTGTCATGCCAATGTGGCCGGCGGGCTCCTAGGCTGGCGTTGTCATGACGCCTCTCCGTTGCCAGGCTCCGGGCCTGTGTGACCTGGGGAAGAGAGAGATGTAGAGAGAGACAGAGAGAGAGAGAGAGAGTGGGGGGGTTAACACCAGCATCCTCACCTCACCTTCAGCACTAAGCTGGCTTTAGAAGCACTCTAAAGGTCAGCGCATAGCCATCTGCCCAGCATAGCAAGATGGAGGGAGAGAGAGACAGAGCGAGAGACAGCAGAGATCAAGTGAGATAGGACAGAATGGGGAGAAGAGAGAAATGGAGAGAGAGAAAGAGGGGAAGACGACGATTCTTGAAGGTAGTGGGGGAGATATGAAGGGAAGGAGAGAAAGCAAGAGAGGAGAGTAGGAAAGAAAGCAAAACACAGAAGGAAAGGAAGAGAGGGAGAGAGAGAGTGTGCCTCTGTAAGTGCCTATCAGTCATCCCACCTACTGGATGTCTAGCTTTTATGAGTCAGCATGTACGGCATGACAAACACCACAGGCTTACTTTGTCTGAGTTTGGGAGATGTTAAACTCCATCAGTCAATCAATCAATCAATCAATCAGTCAATCAATCAGTCAAACAAAGAAGTTAGGTCCTGATTGGAAGTTGAGCAGTGTAGGCATACACACAGTGTGGAGCACATGGAGCATAAAAATCTCACGCATGCAGGAGCTTTTATGCAAACACAGGATCATACAGACACACACACGCACACACACACACACACACACACACACACACACACACATTCACAATTACTCTCTCACACACACACACACACTCATTCACAATCACTCACTCACACGCACACACATTTACAGTACACACATACACACACACTCATTCACAATTACTCACTCACACATACACATACACACACACACACACACACACACACACACACACACACACACACACACACACACACACACTCAGTCACACACACACACACATACCCACACACACACTCATTCACAATCTCTCACTCACACAAGCACAAACACAAACACGCACCACACACACGCACAAGTACCGGGAAAATCCACAGATTTGTGTCTTTTGGGGGGTAGTCGGGGTTTTTTCACTGGGGGCTTGCGATCTGAGGACTTCTCCAGATCGCGGGGGCTGTTGTGTCCCACGCCTGAGAATGAACATACACACAAACCCAGACACAACACACACGTTCATACACATGGGGCTACAGGCAAGTGTGAGCTACAGCCAAGGCATTTTCAGCACAGCCCCAAAAGGGCATGCAAACCTGATTTACGCTTCTCCAGTAACAGATATATGGACAGATAGACAGACACTAGGTGGACTAGGTGGACAGACAAACAAAGACAGAGAGAGAGAGAGAGGGGAAAAAACAGACAGACAGATAGACAGACAGATAGACAGACAGGCCAAAAAAAGAACAATTACATACACAGAGACAAACAGACAGGCAGGCAGACAGACAAACAAAGAAACAGACAAACAGTCAAGTCAATAAGAGAGCACAGTGTGATAAACAAGTGGGGAGGAGGAGAGTGGGTGTTTTAGATCTACTCTAATAATTACAGTCATTATATTCACATCACCCTGACAATGGGTTTATGACCTATGTATCGCAGTAAGCTTTAAGGCCACTCATCTCATTGACCTGTTATTATGGATGTTAAGAGCAGCAAATCATTTAAGAGGAGCTGCAGAAATTATGAAAAGAGGTACAAGGAATGAGAGCATGTTCTGAGACACACACACACACACACACACACACGAACAAACAAACACAAACATGCACAACCCAAAGAACATGCTTTGCATGCAGGCAGTGAAAAATACTAAAGAATTAACTGGAAATGACAAACATGCACCATCTGTGGTTAATCACTTATGTTCACCCCTCCATGGTCCCACGTGTACACAAACAAGCACACGCATGCAGACATGCATATGTAAACAAGTGCTCACACTATACATGTGATTTCTTGCGTGTACCTGTGTCACAAGAATTGGCTTTTCTGTTACGGTACGGCTTCAGCCGTACACCGTTGGAGTTGCTGCCATCTTCATCACCTAACAAAGGCCACAGAACTCAATCATCACCATCATCATCATCGTAATCACATGTATAGTGCATGTCACATAACATTCTCTGACCACTTTATGGGCAACACTGTATTTAACAAGTCTAGCCAACAAAGCAATTTTAACGACAGTAGTGAAAGATCCAACAACATGCGTTGTTATAACTGCTTGCTGTATCCTAGCCCTTTCTGCATCATCATATTACATCTGCATGTGTTAGCTGCCTGTCACTGTTGTGTGTGTAGTTTGTTGTTGTGGGTTTTTACATGTGTCTGCTTGTGTGCAGTCTGCTCTCCCAGAGCCTATGCTATGATGTGCTCCACTCTCATGTAGTGCCTGTCCCTGTGTATTATATTACCTGTGACTATATTCATTTAATCGCCAAAGAGGCTTTTGCATTTTGCAAGGCCGCCATTGCAAATAAGAGCATGTTCTTAAGGATTTACCTGCCTAATTAAAGGTTCAATAAAATTAAATAAAAAATACAGCACAACATACCCTGACTGACAGCAGAGTCAAACGAATGATGAAGCACAGGCTTTGAAGAGGCGGGAGGCACGGGAGGCCGTCCTGCCCTGGGATTGGCTCTCTCTTTGGAGGGAGAGACAGAGGGACTATGCTCAGGTAACCCCCTGTCTGTGATTGTCTGCTCTTTACCTGCCTGAGGAGACCACTGCAAACAGGGAGTAGAAATGAATCATAAAGCAGCACACAGCTGATATAACCCTATCACTGTTTCTCTCCTTCAGGCAGGAACACACACACACACACACACACACACACAGGGAAATTAGCACTAGCTACCAGCCAAATGATAAAATTTGAAATTGGAACTGTGGCTGGTAGATGTTAAAAAGTTAATTAAACACACATACACACACTTACACTTATTCATACACACACACACACACATTTGCACTTATTCATACACACACACACACACACACAGATATACTTGTGCATGGACACACACACACACACACACACACTTAAACTTATTCATACACACAGACACACGGATATACTTGTGCATGGACACACACACACACACACATACACACACACACACACACACACACACACACACACACAGATATACTTGTGCATAGACACACACACACACACTTAAATTAAATTTATTCATATACACACAAACACACGGATATACTTGTGCATGGGAACACACACACACACACACATCCCTACCTTTTCATTTCCAGTAGAATGCGCCTTGATGTTTTGATCCTTCGGTGTGCCGTCACCATTCCTCTCCTCCCTCTCCTCCCCAACCTCCTCCTCTCCTCCGGTCTCCTCTATTGAAGGCTCTGCACAGGTAAACAAGCTTAGTTTTAGCCACAGGCCACAGCTTTGCTCTCTGTGAATCCCGCTTGCTTCCACCAGCGTCTGGGGGCAGAAAGCCTGTGTCATCACATCAGGGAGAGCTCACACGAAGCAAAAACGCTCAGACTGCCCACTGATTCATTTAATCTTATTAAAGCCAAACAGCACTGCTAACCGATAACATAGACCGCCTCTCAGAACAATCAATAAAGCCCTTCCAACACTTCCTAGGGCATTCCTCAAGCCAGACTTTTTTCGAGTTTTACTTTGAGTGAAGATATTTAGCTTCTGTAACTAACTGGGTGTCTCGCTCTCTCTGACAATGTAATATCACAATGTAACATTCCTAACTGACAGGACAGCGTTTCTAGAACCCCATAGTGGATGGAATGGACACCCCAGCACAAATACTGATGAAATATCAATATCTGTCCTCCAATATTTCAATATATTGACATTTTAAACAGCTATTATCCTGATCATCAATATATTTTTTTCTTTTGCCTTTAGATGGCTGGTGTGAATTAGTTTAGCTGAGTGTAGTTTGTGTCGCTGTCACAACAGGACGGCATTCAGCCTGGTTCAGTCTACACAGAGTTTGCCGCAGTCCAGCAACTTTGCTGTAAGTTTGGAATCTGAAATCTTTGCCACTGCCAATACTAATGCACTACAACAGCCTCTCTGCCCCCCCCCCCCCACTCCCTTCCCCTGCCTCCCTCTTCCCTGGGTTGCGTTGTGTACTATGATGGTGGCGCAGTGGCCGCAGCACTGCAGTACCAGAGCTGTCCAGCAGGTGTCGCTGCCTCATTCTGGCCAGGCTGGGCTTGCAGCTCTGAGGTGGCGGCACAGGCTTCTGCCTCTCCCCCTCCTCCTCCTCTTTCTTCTTCTTCTCCTCAGGGTTCTGCCTCTCCTCCTCCTCCTCTTTCTTCTTCTCCTCCTCAGGCTTCTGCTCTTCCTCCGCTCCCTTTGTGGTGTCTGTCCGCTTCTCTATCACAGTGCCGGGTGAGACGACCACGTCCTCGTAGTCCTCCTCCTCCTCCTCCTCTCCGCCATCCACGCTGGCTGTCTGCCCCTCAGCATGCGCCGCCGCCGCCTCGTCCCGGGCGCCCAGCGGAGGCCCGTCGCTGTCGAAGGTGTCTCTCTCCGCGCTCTGCGTGTCTGTGTAAGCGCCCGTCCCCACAGAGCTGTGCGTGTCACTCTCTGTGTCTGAAGACTGCAGATGAAGGACAGAACGAAAGAGAGAGAAAGAGAGAGAGAGACGGGGAGGGAAATCTTTACATCAAACACTCAGAGTGACATCCCCTTCTTCCTTCCTTGGAGAAAATATATTTGAGGCAGCCACAGGTCTGTTTAAGTTTCGGAAGCCTTTTGCTGAAGAAACTGTCAAACCAGTGTGAATAGTTGAAGAGTCTTGTGGCAAACTTTTGCAAGAAGTACTGTAAAATAGGGGGTTGCTGTGTGTATAGCTGAGAAGTGTATGGTCTATAGGTGTATAAGTTGTGTGAACAAATGAGCAGCTTACACACTACAGTTCTATTTGACCTTTGATACACACTGCAAGTCTATTTGACCTTTATGATATTTTCCATGAGGATCAAGGGAAAGTGGATAGAAACAGGCTATAGGACAGAAAATCTGAATGCAGCCATATTCTGGAAACCCTATGCACAAAATCAGCCACACTCGCTGGTTCGGACCAATCAGTGACCAGTGGAGGTGGCCAAATGCTATGATGTTGAAGCAAAACATTCGTTTTGAAATGTTGGAACAACAATAGCAGCAGTGCTAAAACTAGACGAAGCAATACAGATAACATTAGCTAACAAAGAGGAATTGGAGCAAGAATTTGTCAATTTATTCATCAAGGGCAAAGACAATGTTTCCTTACTGCCAGTGCTATTTGGGAATATGTCAGCATGTGGGAGAAGTAGAAAGTAATAACAGTCCCATAGGGGTCAATGTCAATTGGTTAAAAGCTGGTCCAGTGGTTTCAAAATGAACCCAAAGTCTACACCCATTAGGATGCTTTGACTGGACACAATTTCCAATAGAGTATGGAAAACACAGCCTAGGTCCAACACAGGCCCCAAATCAAGATTATCTGAATAGAGAAGAAGCTTATACTCAACATAGCTGTTTCAGTTATTTCAGTTAGCCTTTTAGCTGGTTTGATGCTCATTGAGCTCAATGCAAATCAAACCAGCTAATAGGCTAACTGAAATAACACCCATGCCAATCTCTAGGTATAGTGAAGGGTATGTGATGATGTGGGGCTATTTTAATTCCAAAGGCCAAGGTAACTTTATCAGGATGCACAGTATTCTGGATCCATGAAATAACTGGCCTTTAAAAATAAAAATCTGCCTGTCTCTATGGGAATTTAACATAGGGGTGTCAATACTTATGACCCCTGTATTTTAAGGAAGAACATTTATCTATTTATGATACATTATTCATTCACTAAGAAAAGTGGTGTCCTTAAAGGTTAGATATTTCCTCATTTTTCACTTAAGGCATTAAGATAAATTTCTAAAATATGATTTTATATTCCTCTTTTCAGTCAACTTTAGCATGGGTGCCAACACTTTTGGCCATTACTGTATGGCAACAGCGAGTCAAGATTGTGTCTTTGACCTTTGACCTCTATGAAGGAGCGCTCACCTGTTTGTGTGAGAGGCAGGCTGGGCCGCCCAGGAGGCCAGGGAGGGCGATGCCGTGGTGGGGCCGCGCTGCCTGGGGCGTGCTCCTCTGGGAGCCCTGCCTCTCCAGCCGCCGCTGGGGGCGGTCACTGCTCACCTCCACGGCCTGCTCTCCCTCGCCAGGGTACTGCACCGTGGAGTACACATTCTCACTGGACACACTGTAACATGAGAAAGAGAGAGAGAGAGAGAGAGGGAAGGAGATAGAGAGAGAGAGAAAGTGATGGGGTGGAATTCAATCATCCTTAAAAGCCAACACACACATTCACTAATGGACCGAATGAACTTAAATGCCACCTAATATCATAAAATAAACTGCAGCTCCTTCAGAACAAAAATAAATAGGGAGGAGGTGGATTTGAGTCCTAAGACCTTGATTCAATTATCCTTTACCTTCAAACGTACACACAAAACAAAACGTTACAAATGAAAACCATTAAGACAGAACGAGAGAGTGAAAGAGAGAGAGGGAGGAGGCAAATAGAAGAAAAGAGAAAAATAAGAAACAAACAGAAAGGTAGAAAGAAGGTACACACTGATAAATGTCAAACCCACTCAGGTGGTAAAGCACATTCCACAATTTAGCTACAGGCAGCATTCTGTGACGGTGCAAATCCACTGCTCTGATATCTAAAGGCTCTGGCATACTTCCGCACTGCAGCCTGTGTGACACAAATTTTTGACATCAATACATTTTGTGGGGGCTGTCGCATGCCACCTAAATTTTGTGACATGCCCCTACAGCAGGCAGCTCTGACAAACATGTGGAAGTATTAGGAGTGCTTCTCTTCAACCATCATCTCTGGCCCCAAAGCAGAAATCAATTGAATCATTTACTGCGTTTTATTGAACAGCTAGAAAAAACATGGCGGAGAATGACAATTTGTTCACTATGATTTTTAGATGTTCAAATGTAAACAGTTGTCACTGTGAACAAATTCATATACTGAAAATGCCCTTATCTCTGCACTGACCAACCAGTGCTTGCGTGTAGTGTGATGTTAGCTAAATGTTTTTCCCAGTTCAGGAAATGCGGGTCAGTATTAACGCATTGCATTACACATTGCGTGTCATAAAAATTGTTCAAAACAGCAGAAAATTAAGTATGCCTAGGCCTAGTCACGTTTGCATGGCACAAAACTAGTATGTGCAGTAGTATGTTCGTTCCTTAAGACTGACACAGCTCTGAATGACAGCTATGATTGACGGGTGTGATGTACTTTGTTCGGCACTCCTCTCCACAGGCCCCTGCCCGTCCTGCAGACTCCGCCTCCTGGTAGGAAATGGTGGAGTGGCGGTTCTTACGGAAACCGGAGAAGATGGACAGGACGCTCCGCCTCTTCTGTTTCCTCAGCGCCTGGGCCTGGTGCAACGCCAGCTGACTGTAGGTAGAACACAGACAAAACAGCCCTGGCTGCTTTACTTTATGCTCACTCCGGTTCATCGACAGCAAACTGCATTAGCGTTTAAATACTGTGTCTCTATTGCATCAGCTGTATCAATTAACATTAACAACCTTTGGACTTTAGAAAAACAAATCAATTAATGCTTAAGTGCTGTAATCAATTGAGTTTACCTACAAGAGAGTGAGATGAATTATGTCAATGAGAAGGTGTTCCTCGCTGTTTTGTCAAACGTCTAAAGTCATCAGATTTATAACTTCAAATCTTAAAGTGTTCGGTGCATGACTTCCTTTCCCTCCAGTTTGCTGCACTCATAGTAAGCCTGTACCTGTCTGGCAGAACCCTCTTGGTATAGAAGTCAGGGAGGCCGTCGTCCAGCAGATTCACTCCTCCGTTTTCAGCACAGTGCTGCACATGAATGGAGGACAGAGACAGAGAGATAGAGAGAGAGAGAGAGATAGAGAGGGAGAGAGCAACATTACAGCAATGTTTCATCAGAAGAGGGAACAGGGGAGCAAGAAAGGGACTGTTGAATGTTCACTACAATTCTGTATAACTGATAGTTGCGGTCCTTGATTGTGATTGATGCCGTTGTAAAATGCAGCATAAACATACACCTTGACCGCATTTCGCTCTATATTACTACGCTACCATAACTTCATAGCTTGGCAACCATTCAGATAGAGGAAATATATTTCTTGGCGGAAGAGTGATTATCTATGAATAAATCGGTTCCATTTCTAGTTGCTGTGCCTTTACTTTATGAAACTTTGCCAGGTATTTATAGTAACAGTTTTAGAAAAGCAATAAGCCTCTGGAGCGCGTCGTGCCTAACAACGCCCCTTAGCTGTTGTAGAATCAATGTAACCTACGGCCCTATTGGGGCTTCGGGGCCTCCGGGCTTATTGCTTAATTCTAATCATCATCATGATCATCATCTTCATTTTGATCATCATCATCATCATCATCATCATCATCGATTCTTCCATAGCAGTTACCCGTCTGCTAGAACACCACTGCTCTCCCATCCTCCTGCATGTCTTCTGAGCAGGCCCTAGAAAGTATGCGGGCTCATGAGAGCTAATATGCAAGCATCATCACTGCTCCAGGGTGATTAGGTTTTGGGAAATGAGATTTGCATGTGAGTCATAACTGACAGAGTTAGTGCAGAACAAAAAAAAGAAGTCGATTTGACGTCTTGTGAGATCTTCCCCAGGGCACTGAGAATGCTGTGGATGTTGCAAGCTAATGTTCTCGTAAACAACAACACTGAATTGTCTGAGGATGGAAATGGGAAAATCATATCAGATGTACAGTGCATGTCTAGTATAAACCTAATGCAGTTTTTCCATCTCGGTTCTCATTCTGTGCAAGAGATAAGCCAATATCATCACATAGAATGAGGTCATGGAAAAAAACAGGTTGAAATGCGAGTAAAGGTTCAGGAACCATTTTCTTCCTGGCCCAATATTTCATCCAACTCGCCATTGTCCAGATGTGCAATGTTGAGTAAGATTAATAATTGATTATCCTGAAATGATAATAATAAGCCTGCCACAGCACCTGTAGGCTACGCAACACAGGAGACAGGTTACTGCTTACTGTGTCTGGAGGGGTGTAGCCTGTCCTGTGTCGCCGTGGGGGGCGAGGTCTGACATGAGTCACGTGGCGCAGAGGTGCACCCTGGGTAGGCAAGGTGGAGAGCCCCTCCCAGGAAGCCGAGCGGGGCAGATGGGCGGAGGGAGTAGGGGCAGAGATGATGGGGGAGGCGCAGGGGTCATCACCTAGACCTGCTGGAGAGAGAGAGAGAGGGGTCATCACCTAGACCTGCTGGAGAGAGAGAGAGAGGGGTCATCACCTAGACCTGCTGAAGAGAGAGAGAGGGGGAGAGAGAGGCGAAGAGAGAGGGGGAGAGAGAGGGAGATAGAGAGAGAGAGAAGGGGGGAGGTAAAGTAGGCAAAATGATAGTTGTGCAGAAACAAGGAAGGTACAAGAGGGAGAAATAGAAGGAAAGGGAGAGAGAGAGAAAAGATGGAAAGAAAGGGATGCAGAGAGAGAGAGGGAGAGAAAGAGGAAGGAAAAGCATGGAGAGAAAGAGAGAGAGAGAGATAAAAGGAGAGGTGAATAGAATGAGAGTGCAGAGATTTTGTGTCATGCATAGCTAATGAGGTGAACTAAAACAAGTTGGATAGAAGTTCCCCTTTTGTCACCATTTTGCGATAAATAATTAATAAGAATGCATAATTCATCAGCACAAATCAGTAAGTCCAAGCCTGCAGCTCGGGTGAACTCACTCAATCTGGTGGACACCGGCCGGATCCGTCTGGTGCGAGAGCTGCGCTTCTTGATGGCGATGGTGTCCTGGTGAGAGAGGGGGAGGACGAGAGAGAAACAAGTCTAAGTCAACAAAGAAAAACATGGAAAAAAGAGAAGGTGACACACATAATGGAGAATCAGCAGGAGGAAGAATTCAATTTTCCTAAAGGTGTGAAAAATGCACAGCATCACAACCTCTCTCTCTCTCTCTCTCTCTCTCTCTCTCAGGAAAACAAACAACACACACTTTTTTAGTCTGTAAATCTTTAAATCTTGTTATTTGGCTCTGCTACTTTGATTTCTTTCTCTCTGGACAAACTTGTTTATGTGTGTGTGTGTGTATGTGTGTGTGTGTGTGTATGAGTGTGTGTGTGTGTATCTTTGTCAGGTACAGAGGGGGTATACTGTATGTATGTCTCTACAGCATGTCCTTCTCTGTCCTTTCCATTTCCCCATAGTCATTCTCCAACTTTCTCCTGTCTTTCACTCACGATGCCGATGGCCAAGTCCTCGTCTGCGATGTCCAGTGTGTCTGAGTGTCTCGGAGCTCGCCGGGCTGTCCCCCTGTCCTCAAGGCGTCTCACCTGGGACACCTGCTGCAGCTGAGAACAGAGTGAGATCCACAAGACAGACAGTCAGGAAAACCCTTTAGAGTCTGGATCCCTCCCTAACACTCCTACCCTAACACAACATGTTATCACTAACTTATTACACGGCTCTTCATAATGCTGCAGAATGCTCCATTCATTTGAATGGGCTTTCCCAACGTTCGGTGGTCTGCTAATTCTCAATAACAGACCGTTGCTAAGTATAACAGACCGCTGTCAAGGAAAATGGGCTTTATGCTTTTATTTCACGTCTTTTCATATCACTAAGCAAGGACTGGAACTTCATTCAAAAGTGAAAGCAGACGGTTGATCAGCTGTGTTCGAAAGAATGTTTGATTCAAGTTCAGCGTGTGTTGCTGCAAACTATTTGTTTCAGCAAATGCCACGATGAACGGTAACAAATAGGCTAGGCTATGTAGGTTAAAGTCATATCGTGGGGAGTTTATTATTTCGTTTTGGCAAGTAGCCGTGTAATAAGCTGCGCGTCGGGGTTCGCCCCGGTTCGCCCTGTCGGGACTTATTTTTCCAATAATGACCGGCGTTCTATACTTTATCCCTTACATGAACTCGGCATACTACACCCTTCAATGCTCCTGAATGTTTTTCATTTTTAAAGGGTATTTTTGTCTGATTTTTTTCCAGAACAGTTCAAAGGGGAAATAACTGCACTGATGTAATGTCAAAAATGCCTGCTCTGTAGATATCTTTAGGCCCTGTTAGGACCGGACTCTGTAATACCACTATGTACCTCATGTACCTATGTACCTAATGTCAAACATGCAAGTTAGTGGAAGACTGTCATTGCAACTGGATTAGTGCAATCAATACAACTCAAGTCCTACAGAATTCTACATATAGTCCCTTGAAGATCTGAACTGAAATGTTGGTAACATTAAAGGAGAATTCCGGCAATTTTTCTCTAGATCTCTGTTTCTCAAGGTCACGGAGTACTGTCGGTATGGAGAAAAACAAAAACAAAAAAACAAACCAAACCCAACCAAACCTTCAGGTTCCTAACAGTAAGCAGTGGTAGACAGAGTAAAGTGGTTAGGCTGGCAGACAGACAGTGAGACAGAAAGAGGCCAGGCCTGTACCAGTGTTTTGTGAGTGGAGTAGAGCTCCTGCAGGATCTGATCCACTATGGTGTTGGTGAGATGGGAGACGACAGAAAGCTTAACCTCCCTGAGAAAAATGACAGAACAGCAAAGAGAGAGGAGAGAAGAGAGGAAGAGGATAGGGGGGGTGAAAGAGTGAGAATATGGCTCAGTGTCTCTCGCATGCACGCAGTAACAGTACAAAAGAGGGTCTCAAGTGGTGTCAGACAAGTGGTGTCAAGTGGTGACAGAGAGAGGACAGAAAAAAACAAAACATGCTTGAGTGTTGGAAATCCACGTGCAGAGAGTAATCACACCGCCTTTTCTAGTATCTGTCTCTTTGCATCATTTACATTCTGGGGTTGGGCTGGTGTCTGGGGGCACAGGCACGGCACGCTAGGGAAATGGCTCCCCAGCAGCACAGCTGAGGCTCAGCTTCCTGTTTTCTGGGTCTCGCTCTGTGGCCTTTATTTCTCCTGACAGCCTGGAGGAAGCCCATAGCTCTCGCTCTCCTTCTCCCCCCCCCCCCCCTCTCTCTCTGGCCTCGTTCACTCGTTCATGGCCTCTCGCTCTGCTCTGATCCCTTTTCTCTCTCCCCTCCTCATCTTTTGGTTGTTCCCCTTTCAGCACATAATATCATCAGCGTCTGATGATGTTCCCAGAGCACGTTCCCTCTCTCCCTCCTCTATCCTCTTTCTGTCTATCCGTGTCTCTCTATCTGAGTCTGTTTTGTTGTCTTTTACCATCTCTGTTTCCATCTCTTACTGTGATTTTCTGTGTTTCCTCTTTTTATATGTCTGTCTTTGTCTCTCTTCTGCCTCTTTCTGCACCCCCCCCCTCTCTCTCTCTCTCACACTCTCTCTATCTCTCTGTTCCATGAGGCTAGAGGTACATAAACAAACATGCGGTACACCTGACTCATGTTAGACCGGGATGTCCATTCTGTGGGACTGATTAGACAGCTTGTATGCTGTGAGAGGTAGCAGGAGCTTTTTAAGCTCTTGAGGGGCTGCTTTTGGAAAGTAAAAGGAATGCTTTTCACATACCTTCTTGAATTTGTTGGGGCCCTTATAAACATGGTTAAAAATAACAGGGGGCTCTGTTTATTGATGTTTCCATTGGGTTCGGCAAAGTTGGCCATCTGAAAAGAAATGGGTTTAAAAAATCACTGCTGCGCTCTTACTCGAGGGCTCTGTTGATGTCCTGCGCTGCTCGCTCCATCAGGGCAGTGCGGATGACAGAGCGAGGGATGGAGACGCGCTCTGAGATGGAGGAGAGCGGAGGGGAGGTCAGCTCGGCCGAGGTGGCGGAGAGTGGACACAGCTCACGGCACAGGGACACCATGGAGTCCACGATCACCTGACAGGCACCACAAACACAACGTCAGATATAACACTACGTGAATGCATCAATCAGCACAGGGAACAACAACACAGGCTAGATCTGTGGAATGCTCATAGTCAAGCTCATGAATCTCTACAGGCAACATTGAGCCAATTTCCTCTCCTCCACTTGTGTGTAGCAACAGGGCGTGGGCGGCTGGCGTTAAAAAGTGTTGGTCATTTTCACTTACACGTAACGTGAACCCTTCATCATGGCCATATCATAAATATGTAATGGCAGATGCCACTGTATATCCTGCCCTGAGGCACCATGACAGCCAGTGACTAGTAATGCAACAGTGTCACATTACCATGTCCTAATCATCCTCAGTAGATGTCAATAGAGCTTTAGACATGTTTAATGCAATGGCAGCTTATGAGTAGGTGACTCAGGGAGCTGTCATCACTGCTCGTGACTGTTAAATGACACCGTCTCATGCCACTGAATACCAACCACCATGCAGACTAATGACAACACATAATACAGTAAGTGCTATAACAGCTGCTCAAAATAACCTTGGCAGTCTCTTATGATGAATGATGGTCATGTGATACCATGTCATTGCCGGACACCAACTGTTATGAGGATGACAAATGAGAGGATACGGTGACATCTCTATTGCATGTAGGACATGATCTTGCTGTTTTATCACGGAGGAAAGGCCATGGTTAAGTCTTTCTGCTTCTACAGTACAGAGAGGTCTGAACACAGAGTGGTGTGCAGAAGGTAGCACACCTGGTTATTATTCTGGGGGAAACATATCAGCCGAGGCTGACCCTCTCTGCCACTCTCCCTGGGCCTCTGACAGGCCTATTATACAGACTGCAGTTAAAGGCAGAGCAGAGGAGAGGAGAGAGGAGGGGGGGAGAGGAAGGATGAGGGGGAGGAGACGGGAGGGGTGGAGGGGAGAGGGGCCTCTGATCTGTCTGACAAGAGGTGCAGACTCTCAGATGTGCAGGTCAGTGTCTGAGGGAGATACAGAGAGAGGATATCTGGAGAGAAGGAGAGAGAATCTGGATAGAGGGAGAGAAAAAGAGAGTCTGGATAGAGGGAGAGAGGAAGAAGAGAGTCTGCAAAGAGAGAAAGAGAAAGAGAGAGAGAGAGAGAAAGAATAGAGAGGCATGCATATTGAGAAAGACAGAAAGACTGGACTGGAGCAGTGCAGTGCAGTGCAGTGCAGTGAGTACTTACCTGTAGTTCCTTATCAGCTGCCTTGGCCAGCTCTCCAGCTAGCACGTCCAGCCTCTGCCTGACTGGACCGTCCACTGACAGCACGTGGGCCAGCTCACACAAGGATGGGTACAGCTGAGGACAGGACAAATTGATGGGTGTTTGCGCACACGCACACACACACACACACACACACACACACACACACACACACACACACACACACACACACACACACACACAAAAAATACGTCACGTACCGCTCGTGAGTTCCTGGCCTCCTTGAGAACCTGCCTCGCCGCCTGTAGCTCTTCCCCCTCGGCTGAGCCCCGCAGAACACACAGCTGTTGCTGCACACGCACACACAGGCGCTCCATCACCTGAGACACACACACACACACACACACACACACGCACAAAGACACACACACACACACACACACACACACACACACACACACACACACACACATGCACGGAAGCACAGGCAAATAAACAAATGCATACATAGGCACACGCACATTCACAGAATTTACACAGAAACAAAACAGAGAGAAAAACACATTACAGAACATTACAGAAAGACATTAAGTCATCAGGCAGCTGTTATGCTAGAACACTGCAATTGCAATAACTCTGTCATTTACTCCCCAAAAAAAGAGGCTGATTTTACACTGTGTGTGAGTGTTACTTAGCAACCCTGGCTGAATAATAGAGCAGAAAGTATGGGCTAATCACCAAGCTTGAGAGGAAGCGTAATGCCTCTCGCAGCACGGGAGAAGAGAAAATAGACAGAATAAGAGGAGAAAAGAGAAAGAATAAGAAGGAAAAAGTGTTTGTGGCAGGCAGGATTACAGGCACACAAATAGCGTGGCTTTGGCAGGGTGAAAGAAAGATAAGGAGAGTTCGTAACAGAGTAACAGACTGAGACAGAGAGTATTATTCTGGCGAGACCGTGGAGAATGTGGAGGGAGAGCACTGGTGCTTATGCTGGGGAAAAGACCCAGCAGCCAGTAGCACGCACTCAGCACTCTGGCCAGCATGGGCTACCATGCAGTCAGTCAGTCATATAACTGCTGTGCCTGGGGGTGCGGTGGCCTACTGAAGATGTTCACCTGGTGAGCCCACATGTGCTGAGATTTTGGTTGTTTACCTGCTGAGCCTGTGTATGTTTGTGTTTTTGTACCTGATGAGCCTGTATGTGGTATACAGTATGTTACTATATTACAATGTTTTTTAAGTGCTTACAGAGGTTTTCAAAACTATGCACCCCGCCCCCCCAAAATAAAATAAATAAATAAATAAAAAGACATATTAATTTCCAGAACTGCACACAAAATGCAAAACACTATGAAGTGCTCCATACATGTAGTGTAAAAATTGTTTTAGAAGACTAATTTTTCCAAACGTTCGTGCTGCTGTTAAATCTGGTGTAGCCAGTTCCATTGGTTACAGTGGAAGCTAACTATTGCAGCAGACACTACAGTTACGCTGGTCAGAACGCTTCAGTTACGTGCCCGCTGTAGCCTCCCTGTCACTCTGTGTCACATGGTAGACCCATCTTCGTAGTCTTACATTCTTGCATTTGAAGGGCAATGGGTCTGGGTCAAGATTACAGTCAGATCAAGTTCAAAGTCTGATCCTATCTAATTTTGCCAAAGGCTGAGCATTAGCTTTTGGCTTTGAAGATTTTCTGTGACAGGTTTCAGAAATTGTGTGACGTGAAGATTTTCTTGCTAAGCAGCAAAAAACTACATGGTGGAGTTTGCTATGGGTACTACTGCTGTGCCTGCTGTGCCTGCTCAGTTTGCATGTGTTGTGGTGTGCATACCACTGTGTGTACTGTACTGTATGTAGTGTGGCGTTGTGGCGTAGTGTGGCGTGTTGTGTGGCTGTGTGTTAAGTAGTATAAGTATAAGCATATATACTCTTTTGAGACCGTGAGGGAAATTTGGTCTCTGCATTTATCCCACAATCCGTGAATTAGTGAAACACACTCAGCACACAGTGATCCCGACGCAGTGAGCTGCCTGCTGCAGCTCTCGGGGATCAGTGAGGGGTAAGGTGCCTTGCTCAAGAGCACTTCAGTCGCTTCCTACAAGTCGGGGTTCGAACCAGCAACCCTCCAGTTACAAGTCCGAAGCACTAACCAGTAGACCACGGCTGCCCTACCGTTGTGTGGCTTTGCGTTGTGTTTTACATTGTGTTGTGTTGTGTTGTGTAGTGTAGTGTGGCTTTGTGTTGTGTTGTGTAGTGTGGCTTTGTGTTGTGTTGTGTAGTGTAGTGTGGCTTTGTGTTGTGTTGTGTAGTGTGGCTTTGTGTTGTGTTGTGTAGTGTGGCCTTTTGTTGTATTGTGTAGTGTTGTGTTGTGTTGTGTTGTGTAGTGTGGCTTTGTGTTGTGTTGTGTAGTGTGGCCTTTTGTTGTGTTGTGTAGTGTTGTGTAGTGTGGCTTTTTGTTGTGTTGTGTTGTGTTGTGTAGTGTGGCTTTGTGTTGTGTTGTGTTGTGTGGCTTTGTGTTGTGTTGTGTTGTGTTGTGTTGTGTTGTGTTGTGTTGTGTGGCTTTGTGTTGTGTTGTGTTGTGTGGCTTTGTGTTGTGTTGTGTAGTGTGGCTTTGTGTTGTGTTGTGTTGTGTTGTGTTGTGTAGTGTGGCTTTGTGTTGTGTTGTGTAGTGTGGCTTTGTGTTGTGTTGTGTAGTGTGGCCTTTTGTTGTGTTGTGTTGTGTTGTGTTGTGTGGCTTTGTGTTGTGTTGTGTTGTGTTGTGTTGTGTTGTGTGGCTTTGTGTTGTGTTGTGTTGTGTTGTGTTGTGTTGTGTTGTGTTGTGTTGTGTTGTGTAGTGTGGCTTTGTGTTGTGTTGTGTTGTGTTGTGTAGTGTGGCTTTGTGTTGTGTTGTGTTGTGTTTTGTGGCTTTGTGTTGTGTTGTGTTGTGTGGCTTTGTGTTGTGATGTGTTATGTTGTGTATTGTGGCTTTGTGTTGTGTTGTGTAGTGTGGCTTTGTGTTGTGTTGTGTTGTGTTGTGTTGTGTTGTGTTGTGTTGTGTTGTGTTGTGTTGTGTTGTGTTGTGTTGTGTTGTGTTGTGTTGTGTTGTGTTGTGTTGTGTGGCTTTGTGTTGTGTAGTGTGGCTTTGAGTTGTGTTGTGTGGCTTTGTGTTGTGTTGTGTTGTGTGGCTTTGTGTTGTGTTGTGTTGTGTTGTGTTGTGTTGTGTTGTGTTGTGTGGCTTTGTGTTATGTTGTGTTGTGTGGCTTTGTGTTGTGTTGTGTAGTGTGGCTTTGTGTTGTGTTGTGTTGTGTAGTGTGGCTTTGTGTTGTGTTGTGTAGTGTGGCTTTGTGTTGTGTTGTGTTGTGTAGTGTGGCTTTGTGTTGTGTTGTGTGGCTTTGTGTTGTGTTGTGTTGTGTTGTGTTGTGTTGTGTTGTGTTGTGTTGTGTTGTGTTGTGTTGTGTTGTGTAGTATGGCTTTGTGTTGTGTTGTGTTGTGATTTCAGAGTTGCTGTACCTGTTCCGCAGTGCTGGTCACTAAACCTTGATGCAGACGCAGGGCCTGTTTCTGCGAGAAGCGCTGAGTTTGATTATTCCTCAACAGAGCTCTCTGGATCTGAAGGAGAGGGAGACAGGAGAAGTAAGCAAAAGTGAGGGGAGAGAGAGAGAGAGAGGGAAAGAGTAAGGAAGAAACAGTGAATGAGTGAGTTGAAAAGAGAGTAAGTGTGAAAAAGAGAGAGATTGAGAGAGCGGGAGATATGTCGGGAGAGAGCGAGAGAAAGAGAGAGAAAGAGAGAGAGAAAGAGAGAGAGAGAGAGAGAGAGAGAGAGAGAGAAAGAAAGGCTGACAGGAATAGTGAGTGTATTCAAACAGCGTTGAGCACTGCAGCTGATGCAGTAGCGATAAGCACACATTCACTAACACAAGCACTGGTAATTACCGGCAGCCATCAGATATGACGGGCCGGCTGCAATCATTCTGAACTGCGGTGAGCTATTTATAGAGATGGCCCGTCGTCACACAGCTTAGGCCTCACATCCCGGGACCAGTCACACAGACACGCCGTGATGGCAGTGCCAACACACACATTCAGACACTGCCTCAGACGCAAAAACTCTCTCTTTGCTGCCTGTTTCATCCAAAGATGCATCACATGCAGGTTTTATACATAGGTTGTTTATATGGAATATTTTCATATATCTAAGCACGACGCGCTAGCGGAGTGCCTAAAACCCCCCTTAGCTGTTGTAGAATCAGTGTAACCTACAGACTCCAGAGGCTTATTGCTTTTCTAAAACTGTTACTATAAATACCTGGCAAAGTTTCATAGAGTAAAGGCACAGCAACTAGAAATATAATTATTTATTCATAGATAATCATTCTTCCGCCAAGAAATATATTTCCTCTATCTGAATGGTTGCCAAGCAACGTCGAGACGCTACTACTTTACTTTTGTATCAAGTTATGGTGGTGCAGTAATATAGAACGAAATGCGGTCAAGGACGGTCTTAAAACGAATGTGTTGTCCATATCTGGACACAGAGATGTGTTAAAAAACAAAGCAAATTGTGTTATTTTTAACACATTGTGTAACAAATGAAAACGGAAACAACACAAACTGTTGTCCCTATCTGGACACAGAGATGTGTTAAAAACAGTGCAAGTTGTATTGTTTTCAACACATTCGTTTTAAGAGTGTAGGTGCAGAAATGTAAATATTTTTGGTTCAATAGTAGGCTACTTACACAAGTGTACTTACACAATGTGTTGCTGATGAATAACACATAATAACTTAAGTTAAAAAGCGAGCTTCCCTCAAATGTATTTTCACTATATTCCTTATTATCATTGTGTAATCCTTCCCAATCCTTCTGAAGGATGGGATTAAGTTTGAAGAGTGTATGCTGAAGCCACCTTGGTCAGAGCTCGTCTGTGACAGTGATGGTAAAGTGTTTACTCTCTAGGTCGGTGGTTGTGTTTGATTGAGATTGGGGTGTGTTTGCTGTGCTAACATTGGTCAGTGTCTGTGTTTGAAGATGATGGTGGGGAGTGTGTTTGCTCACCTTGGTCAGTGCCTGTTCCGTCCTGTCGGGGGCGTTGCGGTACGCCTGTGCAATGTCACAGAGGGGAAGTGGCATATACTGGATAGTGAAGTTGCTGGAGGGAGGGGGATAAAGATGGAAGAGAAACTACCCTGAGAAACAACCAGACCTCCACACACTACCTCTCATGAGCATGTGCTTGACAGGCCCAGTCCGTGTTTCCTCTTCTGCTGATGACTAAGAGCTGAGTTAAAAATACAGAGGCTGGTGTTTGTGTGTGTCTGAACAGTTCTGGGGCATGACCAGTTATGGAGCATCAGTGGAGTAGTTGGTGCAGCAGCCGCAGCAGCAGCACCACACCCAGCCCTCTGATGCCTCTTCAAACACTCACTAGCAGGTCAGAGGTGATGTAACACACTGCAATGCGATGGGAGAGGGGCTGTTTGTGTGTGTGTGTGTGTGTGTGTGTGTGTGTGTGTGTGTATGTGTGTGTGTGTGTGTGTGTGTTTGTGTGTGTGTATGTATAGCAGTGTTTCCCATACATTGACTTATTTGTGGCGGCCCACCACAATATCAACATTGACCACCACACAATGATTTTCCAGATTGTACGAAATTGTGCTTAAATCTGGTTCATCATAATCATGCTACGCTAATTTGTTAAAAACTGTTGAATTCAAGTTAATTCTGCAAACCTACCCCCACAAATAGAACTCAGTTCTGTGGGAAACACTGTATAGTGTGTGTGTGCATGTGTGTTTTTGTGTGTGTGTTTATGTATAGTGTGTGAGTGTGTGTGTGTCTTTGTCAGTTAAAGACGGAGTATACTGTATGTGTATCTCTACAGTATGTCCTTGTATGTCCTTTCTATTTTTACACTGTCATTCTTCAACATTTCTTTTCTTTGGGTTTGGCTGCACACAAGAATTTGTGGCTCGCAAGCAAAACTGGTTATGTGTAAATGTGTGACATTGTGTGTGTGAATGCGTGACAATGTGCATTATGAATGTCACTAAGTGTCTCAGTGTCCATTTGAGCTTGAGTGTGTGTGTGACTGTGTCTGTGTGCATTACTGTTCCAAGGCTCGCGCAACATCCTGGAATCCAGTAGCAGTGGTGTAATTACGGTCCCATGTTACACTCCTAAAAGAAGAAGGGGAGAGAGAGAGGGAAGGAGAGAGAGAGATAGAGAGTGAGTGTGTGTGTGTGAGAATGAGAGAGAGAGAGAGAGAGAGAGAGAGTGAGAGTGAGAGTGGGAACAAGAAAGACTCATTATCTTGTTGCTTATGCATTCAATATTTACATTGCAGTAATGGTGCTTCATTACCATGGGGGAAATCATTAAAATGATACACCCCAATCAGTAGCATCTGCATTCAAATACCATTGCAATATATATCTTTCTCTGTGGCATAGGTATGAAAATGGTCTTGCTAAGAATGCAGTCCCCACTGTCTGACTGTCTGCTGCAATCTGCTTTCTCTGTCATAATGGCTTTAATGGCTTCTCTCTGTGTTACAATGCTGGCTAAAATTGGTATTCATCAGCGGGGGCTTAGCCAGCTCTCTGCCATTGTCTCACTGTGTACTACAGGGCCTTGACCTCTCTGCATGGGTGTCTCTTTCTTTCCCTTTATGTTATGTCTGTTCATCTCTCTCACTCTCTCCCTCACTCTTTCTCTCCCTCTCCCTGTGCTGTACCGGAGGGTGGTGTTGATCTGCAGGGCCTTGCTGAGCATGCGGGCCCCGACGTCCTCCAGGCCGTTGCCGCTCAGGTCCACCTTGCGGAGGCAGGCGTTGCTGCCCAGGGCATTGACCAGCACCGTGCCCCTGGAGCGCAGGCGCGAGTCTGCCAGCGACAAGGACTGCAGAGCCTGGACAACGGACAAAGAGCAAGAGAGAGAAAAAATATGGGTGTGGATGTATGGGGGGATTGTGTAGGTGTGTGTGTGTGTGTGTGTGTGTGTGTGTGTGTGTGTGTGTGTGTGTGTGTGTGTGTGTGTGTGTGTGTGTGTGTGTGTGTGTGTGTGTGTGTGTGTGTGTGTGTGTGTGTGTGGAGAGGGGCATGTTTGAGGGTATGGGCATGACATGATTTTTTTGTGGTATGGGTATGCATATGTGTGTGTCCTTAGTTTTACATTGATACACACATATACACATGTACCGATTTTGTAGATCTTGATAAAATGCTGTGAATTATTTAACGGAGCTCATCCTGCAATATGCAGAATGAAAGCAGCTATAAAGCCTAAGGGAGGAGAAATAAAAAGATAGAGTGAGCAGAGGGCTGAAGAGTGAGAGTTAGGAGAGGAGGAGGAAGAAGAAGAAGAAGAAGATGGGTAATCAGGGAGGAAGACAGAGAGGGAGACAGGAAGAGAGGAAGGATGAATCATTCAGCTGCAGCACTGCAACGGAGAACCTACCATTCTGAGTTTGAGTAGGAGGGTAAACAGAGGGTATTGGTTTGCTGTGTGTGTGTGTGTGTGTGTGTGTGTGTGTGTGTGTGTGTGTGTGTGCGTGTCTGTGTGTGTGTGTCTGTCTCAAAACACTCTTCATCTTTGTTGGTGTATGTGCTTGTGTGTAATAATCTTACTACCAGTGTGCATGTGTCAAAACAGTCTTCATCTCTATTTTTGTGATTTAACTGACACATGTGTGCGTATAATGCGTCTGTGCCTGAAAATATACATGTGTGTGCAAGTGTGTGTCTATGAGTGCACAGGAGTGTGGTGTGTGTGAGTGTGTGTGTGTGTGTGTGTGTGTGTGTGTGTGTGTGTGTGTGTGTGTGTGTGTTTTCAGTGGTTGCAGGGTCTGTGTTTGTGTGACTCACACACTCTTCTTCCTGTATGAGTAACACAAGCTTCTGAAGGATCTCATCCAGAACCCTGAAGGGAACGCAGGACAAAAGCATCAGAAGAAAAGAGTCCGACACACCAGAATTCAATCATCCAGTGCTGTTTCAGACGTTAGTACAGACGGACGGAGGGACAGACAGACAAACAGATGCTTCTGTGAAAAATCAGCAGATCTTTACAAACTCTCAGATCACCCGTCAGCTGAGACAGAAACATATTGACTAGGCTCCTACACTCTCTACTTTACTGTGTACTTGCATTTGCTCTCTCTCTGCCATACAAACACAGGCTGTCTATTGTTATCTACGACCTTTGTAGAGGTCTTAATGTTCTTTGGCACTAAGGGAGTCTGATATTACGAGAATGTGCCAAGGTGCGTTCATGTCAAGTTCGCCCCCTCCTTTTCACTTTCTGTCCCTCTTCTGCATTTTTGCAAGAAACTCCTTTTGCCGTATTCGTGTGGACAGGCCCTTCAAGTATTCAGCAATGCAAATGAAGTGTACTTGAAAGTCCTCCTCGGCGTGGAAGTAATCAACCCCCCTCCTCCTCCCCCCCTCCTCCTCCTCCTCCTCCTCCCCTCTTCTGAGGTACCTGCTTTTAAGGTTGAAGTTCTTGCCAAGTAGCAGGTGTTTGAGGGAGGGATGTCTGGAGAATGTGGGGATAACAGACAGAAGATCTGCATCCAACCCTGGAGAGAGAATAACACCACAGATGAGAGAAACAAAACAGTAGATATGATGAAATTAAAAACATATATGAAATAAGATTACATAAAGGTAGGGGTAAAGAAATGCACATGAATAAAGCTTAGCATCTTCCAGTCCACACACAGAGCTGTACCAAATATTCTAGACACTTACCCATTATTTCTCCCCCTCTCTGTGTACCTCCCTCCCCCTCTCTCTCACAAACACACACACACACAAACACATGCATAGGCACATGCATACTTACACAACAGACACACACACACACACACATAGAGACACAGACAGACACACACACCGGGACTGTCAACGAGAGTGGTTCTGCTGCCCTGGGGCATGAAGTCTGGCCTGCTTTGTGTCACTCACATACACACACACACACACACACACACACACACACACACACACACACACACACAGCCAGACAGACACACGCTTTCACCATTGTCAGAGATGTCCAGAGTGCTGATGCAGGAGACTCTGGGGAACAAGTCCTGGATCACCTCCGCTCCTGCTGACCTCAGCTAAGACACAGAGAGAGAGAAAGAGTGAGAGAGAGAGAAGTAAAGAAAGAAAAATAATAAAATGATGGAAAAAGATAAGAAAAAGGAGATGGAAAGAAAAAAAAGAGAAGAAAAAATAGAGAAAGAGGGAGAGAGAGAGGACTCAGGGACCACAACAGAGAGAGAGAGAAGAGAGGAGAAAAGCGAGAGATAATTAGTTCCCATATGGCTTCATGGTGTCAATACATTGCATAAAGAGACGTGGTCTTAAGTAAGCCAAACAACAGATCATCTGGGTAACAGATGGTGAAGCTGAGAGACGCACAGACAAACATCCTGTGATGTGACAGCATTCAACAGGGCCACACAGAGCCCAATTAGAACAGCAGAGAACAGCTAGGCAGCTCAGAGAGCGACAGGGTCAGTGAGAGCCAGCAGCCAGACCAATGGATACCCTGTCTATGTTGAAACGCAGAAGCTAAGCAGAGGTGGGCTTGGTTAGTACTTGGATGGGGGACGCCCTGAGAAAACTATGCTGCTGCTGGAACTGGTGTTGGTGGGCAGCTAGTAGGTGGCAATCTTCCCTCTGGCCACAAATCAAAAATCCCAATGGCCCAGTGACAGGGAAACTGTGCTGTAGGAGATGCCGTCTTTCAGATGAGACAGGCGGTACTGACTTATTGTGGTCATTAAAGATCCCATGGCACCTGTCGCAAAGAGTAGGGGGGTTTGCCGGTGCTCTGGCTAAATTCCCAACCTGGCTCATTCAATCTGCCCCCCTAATCACCCCCCCCCAAGTCATTGGCTCATTCATTACCTCACACTGGTGAGTGTTCCGGTACGTAATTGTGGGTGCTACACATTCGGTGGTGCAAGTGAGGTTCCCCCTTGACTGTAAAAGGGTGCCTTGAAAAGCGTGTTAAATAAATGAATGTGTTGTTGTTGAGAGAGGCAAGACAGGACAACAGCCAGACAGACCGCTGAGACCACACGAGAGTGAGAATGTGTGAGACAGGGTTTCAGAGGGACCAAACAGGCACACAGACAGACAGACAGACAGACGGACGGACTAATAGTACCTCACAGCCACTGATGTCCAGGTGCAAGTCAGTGATATGCGGGTTGGATGACAGGCCCAGGAACAGTGCTCTGAGGACAGACAGACAGACAGACAGACAGAGGCCACGCACAGAGTCAGAGTCACACTTCTGGACGACAAACGACCGAGAGGGACAGCTGGACCCCTGTTCTATCCATCGATTACCCAGGGCCAGCTCACACCGCATTGCATGGAGCAGGATTCCACCTAAAAACTTGTCTGAAAAGAATCAAATTAGACAACTTCCCCTGAATGCAGTGTTACAACGTTCTTACCGGCTTAGAGGCAAAGGAGCTTAGAGAATTACTCTGATTCCCATATAAGGCTGTTTAAATACTCTAAAGTGAAGGTTGAGATAAGGAAGAGAGCGGTGTATTGAGGGGAAGGGGGGGGGGCAGCCCTGATGCAGCTAATTCAGACCCTCTTTGCATTGGTGCCAGCTCTCCACAGCCTGACCAGAAAGCATCTGAATAAATCTGCCCTTTGGCCGAAACTTGCCCTTATCTGGTATACAGTGAAACTCAGCTGTTCTGCATTTTGCGTGAGTGAAGTGAGAATATTTCAGCATTTCAGTCAAAACATGTGTGTGTGTGTGTGTGTGTGTATGTGTGTGTGTGTGTGTGTGTGTGTGTGTGTGTGTGTGTGTGTGTGTGTGTTTGGTGTTTGTACACAGTTCTGGCTGTGTAAATAGGAAACAAACAAAGTGACTCAGACTGAGCGACTGTTGCTTATAGCAACAGTAAAGGGATGGGTGAATTAAATTGGCTGTTGAGTTACAATATCAAGTCTATAGCGTCATGCTCAAAGTAGACCATTTCAGAATTTAAGTCAAGACATTTATCTCTCTCTCTCTCTCTGTGTGTGTGTGTGTGTGTATGTGTGTGTGTGTGTGCCTGTGTGTGTGTGTCTGTGTGTATGTGTGTGCGGGTGCATGTGAGCATGCGCTGTGTACAGTATGTGTGTGTATGTGTGTATGTTTGTAAGGGTCACCTTAGAACATCAGGAGGCATCTTCATCGACGAGAGGCTGATGTGAGTCAGGCTGAAAGCTGAACTGAAGAACTGACGAAAGGAGGGCAGAGTTTCTCTCACTTTCCTATGAAAGGGGGATTAGAGAGAGCAAGAGGGAGAGAGCAAGAGAGAGAGAGAAAGAGAGAGAAAGTAAGGGATAGAGACACAGAGAGGACGAGAGAGAGGGAGAAAGAAAGGCAAGTAAAGTGAGAAAGAGGGTGGAGAGAGGCATTTAGAGAGAACAGAGTCAGAGAGAGAAGGACAGTAAGGAGAGAGAGAGAGAGGGAGAGAGAGAGAAAGAAAGAGAGGGAGGGAGAGAGAGAGAGAGATAGGGAGGGAGAGATAAAGGATGGAAAAGGGAATGGGAGAAAAACATTAGATGAGAGTCAAACAGTTGCAATACGACCATTAGTAAAATCAGGAGCCATTTCGATTGATATAATGCATCAACTGGCTGCA